>NC_045779.1:39205521-39515037 GCF_008692025.1 Phocoena sinus
TCTATAATTGTTAATATGTGTAGACAGTGATGTGAATCCTTGTCCCTTAACTCTTTCCCAGTCTTGGAAAGCATGCTGAGTGTCAGATGTTTCATAAAGGAGTATAGCCAAGAGTCTTCAGACAATACAATTATTAAACACGGTAAAAGTGGCGTGCTGTGTATTATTACATTTACTTAGCATTCCAAGGAAGTATTTTAGGGAAAAGGTGTCCATGATAAGAAAACAAAGCCCCGTTGACTTTCCCAAGTAAATAGATAGATAGATAGATACCCACCGCTGGGCAGTGACAGTGGCGTGGGTGTGAGGGGGGAGGCGTCTTCACAGAACAGTCGCCAGCTTCCCAGCAGCTAATGCTATAGAAGAAATGGAAATAGCACTGGGAGCAGCTCTTTTAAGATTCTTTTAAGTCGTCCTGAGTTAGGCCTTGATGCCGTGTAGGTAAATTCAGTCCATAACACGCAGAATCTTTATTGGAATTTGTACATTCATCTCTCGCAGCTGTGGAGAGTTTAGACTAGTCACAACTCTCACTGGGATACTATCATCTTTGTAATTTGAAAAAGGATCAGGAGCCTGCAGGCTTGGAACATCTTGAGAAAGCTCTGGCCCTGAAATACCTCATCACACGTGGGGGACACCACTTGCGGCATCATCGCAGAGAGCTTAGGAATGCCGAAATCAAGTACTTCTCTGGCATGATTTCAAATGGCCTGAGAACTGTTTTTTTTTTTTAACTGCAAAACAGATTCTTTCCTCTTCCATCAACCCCGTTGCTGTCAATGTGTCCAGTGTTAGGTGCCAGAAATGAGCATAGCCTCTTAACAATAACAATGACAAGGTTAACACTGCCGCCCGGGGGGCTCTCTCAAGAATCTGTTAGGGTGTATTTGGATCCACAGGCACGTTCTGAAGATGTGCACCTCTTCAGTCTTTCTGACCTAAGTACATTTCTCTTCGGCAGCCTGGACAAAACCTGTCACTTTTTTGCCAGACCGTCTCATGCTTTCAGGCCCCTCGGCCACTATTTTTCACGGACCCCCGTGTGTCCATATGGTAGGGCTAGGCTCAAAGTTGGTATATGGGAAGCAGCCTCTGACAGCACGGAGGCCTGGTGAACTATAGTCATTTGTTCAAAAGGCCAGTACTTACAGATGTGCTCTAAGAGGGTCATACAATTTTTGATCCCACCCAAATGGACATTTTAGCACCATGCACATAGCAACCAACAAACAGATCAGCGCGAAGAGGCAAGTGCTAATGTATGTGGCGCAAACCCATCATCCCTCTGAGAAGTCAGTAGTCGAGCATTTGTTTGAGGCTTTGACGTTAAAATAATTTTTTCACTTCTGTAGTTCTGTGAGTCCAACTCCCTCTTCCCTCCTCCTTGTTTCATATCATTTTTTACTTTATGATTTTCAGCCTTCAGAAAGTTAAACCTGATTCAAGCAAAAGAAAAAAGGATCAGTTGAGGAACCATGTGGGGCAGTAGGAATTTCAGCTAGGCGTTATAACAAAAGCAAATTGAGAACCAAATGGATGGAGGCCATCAGAAATGTCTCACAGGCCGGGGCTTAGGTTTAGTGCCTCGTAGTCTTCCGTGTCCCCGATTGGCCATAGTGCCTCATAGGAAGGAGGCCCGGGTTTTAAGCTGACCAGTTTGCTCCATTTCCTCAGTCACACTTTCACCTATCAATCAATCTTTATAGTTTTAAAAAAGATGCCTGCAGGTTTCTGAAAATCCAAAAGCTCTCCACGTACATGAAAAGCTCACAGAAGTCCCTAAGGATAAAGCCAACAGAACTGTCTCCCTTACAGTGAACTGCCCAAGGAATATTATAGGGGGATGGAAAGGACTTTAGTGATTGTGTATAAAACTCTTTCATTTTACAGACGAAGCAGTTAAGGCCAGAGAAGTGAAGCAATTTAGAAATTCTTTAATTAAGAGATTTTCATTGCAACCATTACATTGTCTTATTTCATTATCATACTGGTTATCCTGGATAATACTGCTTTTAGTGGCTATAAAATTAATGATATAAATTTAATATCAGATTGCCACATTTTGGAATCCTTTCATGCCCAGATTGACCGTATCAACAAAAGCTATTTTACCCCCTCTAGTTCTTTGTCTCTGATTGCCTGTGTCATTTGGAGGTACCCACTGCTCTGTAGTTTTAAGTGATTATGTCTAGACCTCATATTGCATATAAGGACACAAACTCCTGAAGGACAGGGGCTGGAACTGATGCGTATTTGTTTCTCCTGTAGTGCCTAGGAAGGTGGGGGAGAAGTGTGGCCTTTGAGAACATTTAAATTGAAATCCTCTTATACTACTTTTGGGGACTAGGAAATCCCCACCGTATGCTAACAGTGAGGCTGACTCAACGACCTGTGAATTAGAAGCCTGTAGAGATGCTAAGGTCTTCCTTCCCCCATTCCTGCTAATATGGGCGCAGAATGGTCTGTTCAAGCCACAGAAACTCTCGGCTGAAGGAGAATGAGTCTTCTGAGCGTGCAGGGAGGTCTCAGCTCCAGGAGAGGCTGTGGAAGCTACAGAGGAGGGCCAGAGCAGACCTTGAGCTCACCTCTGTGCCCCCGGTGCTGGCATGGGCCTGGCCTTTGAATGAAGGGACAGATTCCTTCCATAGAAGGAGCAGCATATTTTCTGGCCTTTGGCTTTTTTTCTTATGAAATGGACATCATCTCAGACTGCACGCAGTCATATTCTGTGAGTTATTTATCATTTATTGACAGAACGTCTCTGATTGCTCTGTCAGTTCCTGTTTGCCCTGCTTGGCTGTGGGTACTGAAATATCCCACCTGCAGGATGAACCCCACCAGCCCCTGAGCCGTCCCAGGACTTGCTCAGTCTTCTTCATCATGGTTAAATCTGGAATTAGTCTGGGATGGCCTAAGTCTGATATCCAGTGAGCAAAATGCCACATTGATGTCTGCCCCATGAACCCCTGTGTGACGGACTTCTACTTTTAGATTGAACTCCATTTCTATTCTTGGGCTGAAACTTTATCCAAACCCCAAACCCTTGTCCAGGGCTCTAGTAGTTCCCTAGGGCTTCCAAAGATAAATTGCTACAAACTTGGTGGATTAAAAGAACAGAAATTTATTCTCTCAGTACTGAAGGCCAGAAGTCTGAAATCAAGGTGTGGGCAGGACCACACTCCCTCTGAAGGTTCCAAGGGACAATCTGTTCCTTGCCTCTTCCAGCTTCTGGTGGCTTTTAGCATTCCTTGGCTTGTAGCCTCATCACTCCAATCTCTGCCTCCATCTTGACATAGCCTTCCCTGTGTGTCTTCTCTGTGTGTCTATTTTATGAGGATCCATCTGATTGCCTTTAGGACTCACCCAGATTATCCAGGATAAGCCCCTCCTTTCAAGATCCTAAAGTTAATCATGTCTGTAAAGATCCCTTTTCCAAATAACGTAACATTAATAGATTCCAGGGATTTGACATGGATATCTTTTTTTTGGGGGGTCATTACTTAGTTTACAAAGGCCCTGATAGCTCCTGGCCCATGTTGGCCCCTGCTCCTGGGAGATGGGCCCCTTGTCTTTCTTGTTTCTGGCTAAGTTTCAACATGAATGAGTCTGTCTGGAATTCTGTCACCCACTTGACAGTATCTCCACAGCTGTGGACACATCTTGCGAGTATCTCCACAGCTCCCACGTTCTTACTGCCTTTCTAGGCCTCCAGCTCTAGCCCCTTGGGTATAAGTATCAGGCTGGATCAGATCCAAGCTTGCCTTTAAATAATGTGATTTTGCCTGGTGGACTCCTTTCCCACAAATAAGCCCAAGGGCAGGTCAGTTCTCTTAGCCTGAGTCGTACTGGAATGGTTTCCATCCTCTTGTCAACCTGGCATTGAGGTCTCAGAATGCCTCATGGCAATGCCTGTGTCAGGTATAGTATTCTCATGTCTATAGTATAATTCATTGCACACCTGCCATATTCTGAGCTCTTTGTATAACTTATTTTATTGAATTGTCACATGTGAAGAAATAGGGACAGAGAGCTAAAGTTACTTGCCCAAGGTCAAACAACCTGGGTTTTGAACTTGGGTCTAACTGCAAAATTCATGTTCATTTTTTTGTGCCATATACATTTTATGTGTTTTCATTATTTATCTTAAGGTTATCTTCTCTCCTCTCATGGCTAGTGATATCTTTAGCTTTCTATGGTATAATCAACTAAAATAAAAATTTAAAAAGATAACTTTCTTAATCTAAAGGAAACATAATTTAATGAAAGGCAGCATACTAATGGTGGTGAACATGTGGCTTTAGAAGTCACATGGGCCTTGGTTTCAGTCTCACTTCCCCAGTTTACTAGCTGAGGATGGGGGTACTTGAAGGCATTCTTTATCTTCTCTGTCAGTTTCTTCATATGTTAAAAAATGGGGTTAGTAATACAGTAATGGCTTGGCAAGGATGTTGAGAGGGTGGAATGGGAGCCCAAGGTGGAGGCGACAGAATTGCAGAGCTACTGAGAGAGCAGGACAGCCTCTAACAATGAGCCCAGTGGAAAAGACCATCTTTATGGCCTAGCACCTCTCTGGGCTTGCCTAATGTTTTCTCCTTAAATTGATTCCTAATAAGTAGTGACCCACTGTTTGAAGTGTTCTGTCCTTAGAGCATTACTCTGATTATGTCCTTAGTTTCTTGCTAAAGCTCTGATGGTCTTACATTGCCTTCCATATGAAGTCCGAATCCTTAGCCTGGAAGGCTCCTAGTGCCCCCTCAGATCCCCCTGGCAGGAGGCAGCAGACTGGGGGCTTTGGAGTCAGGTGGGCCAGAACCGAAGGCCGGTCTATGGCACTCAGAAGTACTGTGGCCGTGGACAAGTTAACTTAATTTTTTATATCCCTGAACCTTCCCTTGTGAGAGGGAATAATGATGCCTACCTCACTGGGCTGTTGTGAGGGTCAGATGAGAGCACACACAGTAAGTGCTCAGTAAAAATTAGTGGTGAGGTTTTCTGCCCAGTATGTGCTCTGGTTCCCAACATACTCCACTTCTGGCTGTTTTCCAGAAGAATTTGGTGCCCTCCTGTATCTGTGCATTTGCTCATTCTATTACTCCTTCCCTGACCTGACTGCCTTTTTTGGGGAAGTCTAATCAATCTTTCTTGACTCAGCCAAAATGTCACCATTTTAGTTTTAGCTGATCGATGAATGAAAAGTGGTCCACTCCTCCCTTGAGTATCTGTAGCCCTGTAACCATGTTGTGGCACTTATCGTCTGTCATAGTTATTTCTAGTGTCCCTTACAAGAATGTGAGATGCATGAGGATGGGGAATGTGTTCACCCCATGTGTACTCTCCCAGTGTGCATCCCCTCAAAACACTTAGCACAAATAATATATTGAATGATTAAGTGTGTAAAATTGCCACTTGCTGTGGGAAGCTGGGATGAATATGGCTCTAAGTTTTCTAGTTAAAATAGAATGTTGGATAACTGTGTATATAACTGAGGATGTCTTGCCTATCCTATATTTTTAATTCCATCAGAAATAAAAATAATCCTTGGTTGATCTGAACCTTTCATATATACATAGACTGCTCATGTAAGTGACCAGCTTGGGCTGTTTTTTTTTTTTTTTTTGGCTGCATTGGGTCTTTGTTGCTGTGCGTGGGCCTTCTCTAGTTGTGGCAAGCGGGGGCTACTCTTTGTTGCGGTGGCTTCTCTTGTTGTGGAGCATGGGCTCTAGACGCGTGGGCTGCAGTTGATGCAGCACGTGGGCTCAGTAGTTGTGGCGCGCGGGCTCTAGGGCATGCAGGCTTCAGTAGTTGTGGCTCGCAGTCTCAGTAGTTGTGGCTTGTGGGCTCTAGAGCGCAGTCTCAGCAGTTGTGGCACACGGGCTTAGTTGCTCCGTGACATGTGGGATCCTCCTGGACCAGGGATCAAACCCATGTCCCCTGAAACGGCAGGCAGATTCTTAAACACTGCGCCACCAGGGAAGTCCCTCAGGCTGGTTTTTTATCAGTGATATCAATGTGGTTAATGACCATTCCCAGAATTATCTTGTATGCATTGTCTGTGTGTGCTTTAATTCTTATATCAGTGCATGGTAGGGGAAAATTAGTTAACAAAATAACAGAATGGTATAGTTCTAGAAGAAATCCTGGCTTAGGAGTACAGCGTGGTGGTTATGAGTACAGGCTCTGGACTTAAACCTCCTGAATTTAAACCCTATTTAAATAGAATTCATCTATTTACTGGTTGTGCTATTTAATCTATTTAATCTCTCTATGTATCTATGTGCTCATCTGTATAAGTGGGGGCTAATAAGAGTACCTACATTTTTAGGACTCTTGTGAGGATTAAGAGAGTTAATACATGTGAAGTACTTAAATAGTATCTGGTCAGCATCTACCCGTTGAACACTATGCATACCCTATGTTCTAGAAATTCTGCTTCTAGGTATATACCCAATAGATATGAGTACATATATTTACCAAGAGACGTTTACTGGAATGTTCACAGTAGCATGATTTATTGATATAATAGCCCCAAACTGGAAGCTACCCCAATGCCCATCAACAGTACAATGGATAAATAAATTCCATTATATGTAAATAATAGGATGTTATATAGCAATGAAAATGAATACACTTTATGTGCATGTAACATGGATGAATCTTACAAACATAATATAGAGTAAAAGTAGCCAGGTATGAAAAAGTAAATACTGTTTACGATTCCTTTATATTAAGATCAAAAACAGGCAAAACTAGAAAATAGAATAATGACTGCCCTAGTTGTGGAGGATGACTAGAAAGTAGCAGGAGGAGAGTATCTGGGAGTGCTGGATATGTTGACTTTTTGTTGTGTATACTGACTATGTGGGTGTGCTCAGTTTGTGAAAATTCACCAAGCTGTATACTTGTGATTTCTATACTTTTATGTATGTAAATTATTTTTTAAAAGTTTTTAAAAGCACTGTTGATCTGAACTAAATAGACCACCAGATATTTCTCCAGCAAAGATGGGTTTATTCAGGATTGGCAGAGAATTGCAATTTTGGCTCTGCAACCATGGCAAGCCATGTGCAAGTCCCCACACGACAAGGGAAGAATGCTTTCATAGAGGGAAGAAATAAGTTGGGAGGACTATTGTAAACAAAAGTCCATGGCTTTTTATTGACTGAGTCCTTTCCAGGGAAGAAGAGGAGTCATTCTTGTTCCTTTTGGGCTCTGCTATCGTTGTAGGGCATGGGAGCTCCCTCTTCTGGTCTCCCAAATCTATTTAATTGAGGTTTCTGTTTATTAATTTTTTATATTTCCCCCTTTTGATCAAGATCTTTCTCTGAAAGCATCCCTGATCAAGAGTCAGATTTTCAAGTTTCAGAGGCTTTTTGTCTGTCAGTGTTAAGAAAGATGTAGTGTCTCAGGTTGGAGGGAAAGTGAACAGATTGAAAACTTATTAAGGTCACATTCGAGACAAGGAGGGTTGGAGGGAGAACTCTCAGGCACTTTTAATCTAAAGTCTATATGTTATCAAGATTATAGATGTTAGAGATCATCTGAAGTGTTGTACAATCTCAAAGGTTTGGCAATAAACTTCCAGGAGGCCTGGTCTAGATATCTTGGGAAAGCTGTGTCATCAATTGTCTTCTCCTTCAATTCCAGGAAGTCTTAACTTTCAGGTCACCAGATGATGTGCAAGTCGAGTCACGTTTCATTGCTTTATTTAGGTGTTTCATGTGAATCCAAGAGTCTATTCCCTAGAATTTGGTGGCATGTGGGTTACTTAGCAATACCTGAAAGGGGCCTTTCCAGCAAGGTTGAAGAAGGTTCTTCTGGAGATGTCTTTTCTAATAACCAAAATCTCCAGGTTGCAAGGTGTGGCACTTAAGGTCTTTATCTCCCGACATATTTTTAATAGAAGCAATTAGGCCTTTGCAATATTAGACTATCTCTACTTTCATCAATTGTGGGTCAAAAGAAGCAGTAGCCAAGTACACTGGGCATCCCATGACTATCTCAAAAGCTGAGAGTTTATGAGTTCCAAAAGGTGTGGATCTGAGATTTAGAAGCATTAATGGCAATGTTTTGGCCAAGGTATTTGAAAGACCTCTACAAATTTTGCCAATTGAGTCTTAATAATGCCATTAGTGTGTTTGAAAAACCAGAGGATTGAGGGTGCTCAGCATAACAAAAGTGTTATAAAACCAGAAAGCAGTGCAGACCTGTTGAAGTACATGGCCAGTAAAATGCATCTCTCAATCACTATGAAGTTTTAGAGGAGTTCCCCAGATAGGAATAATCTTTTCCAAAAGGACTTTAGCCACAGGAGAGGCAGTAGTCTGAAAGGGAAGGCTTCAGTCCAGTATGAAAACATACAGACCGTGACTAAAACAGATTTATATCCATTAGACAGAGAAAGTTGTATGAAATCCATTTGCCAGACCTCTAGGCTGTTTGCAGTGTTTGGGAGCAGTATGAACAGGCTTCCCTGGTTTGTATCAGACAAGTGTAGGCACTTACTACAAGCGTAGTAAGGTAGGCACTTTTTGTGGGCTGGTTAATATTTTCCCTGCAATATTGGTTCAATAAGGCTATCATTTTGTCAGTAGACCAGTGGTTTAATGCATGTACTGGGGTGAGGAGTGGAAATTTAGTCTCCAGTAGGACTAGGTTGATATTTGGTCTAAACCAGAGCTTTCCCTTTTTGTCAAACCAACAGTTGAATTTCCAATCTTTTTTTTTCCTGAGGCCAATTGTTGGGCTTCTCTAAGTCAGTTTTTCTAAGTTATCATTTGGTGAACTATCCCTCTAGACCATGACAGAGGTTTGTTGTTGGTCCCTTTAAAAAGGCAGCATTCCTTGTGGAAATATTAGCAAGGCAATTTGCCTTAGCTTCCAGAGAGTCAAGTTTAGAATGGCTTGGAATCTTAAAAATAGCTAAAGCGGCAGGTAAAGGTATTGCATTCAGTAATTTCTGAATGTAGGAGCCATTTTTAATTTAATTTCCACTGGAAGTAAGAAAGTTACGTTGCTTCCACAACATTCCAAAATCATGAGCTACTCCAAAAGCATATCTACTATCAATAGAAGTATTGGCAGTTTGGTTCTTGGCTAAAGTACAAGCTTGTGTAAGAGCAGATAATACAACCTGTTGGGCTGGAGTAGCCATAGGTAAAGATGCTGACTCAACAACATCAAAAGGAGTTGTAATAGCATACCCAGCACAGTATTTGCTATTTAATCTTTTAAATAAGGGACATGAGTGAACCATTAGAAGTCAGCATTACCCAAAAGATTTTCCTGCAGATTATCACGAGGAATCAGGAAATGGTCTGTTAGGCAGTGGTGAGGGACTTTGTCAGTGACAGAGGGGAGAAGGGTAGCTGGGTAAGGTTATTACATAAAAGAGTTATGTCAGGAGCAGTTTACAAAAGGACTTCATAGGAGGTGAGGCAACTAGCTGAGAAATACTGAATATGAAAAGCATTCAGGAGGACTTCTACAGCATGAGGTACAAAAATGGTTAAAGGGATCCCACAATGATTTTCTCAGTGGCCTTAACCAAAAGGGCAGTGGCAGTAATGGCTCTAAGGCAAGGGGTGTATCCCCATGTCACAGGGTCCAGTTGCTGGTCCAGTTGGTGGGCCTTGTGTTTTTAGGTGAGTACCCAAAGGGCATTTCCTTCCTTTTCCTATATAAAAAGGAAAAAGGGGGCTTCCCTGGTGGCACAGTGGTTGAGAGTCCGCCTGCTGATGCAGGGGACACGGGTTCGTGCCCCGGTCCAGGAAGATCCCACATGCCGCGGAGCGGCTGGGCCCATGAGCCATGGCCGCTGAGCCTGCGCGTCCGGAGCCTGTGCTCCGCAACTCGAGAGGCCACAACAGTGAGAGGCCCGCGTACCGCAAAAAAAAAAAAAAAAAAGGAAAAAGGGAATTTGATAATTGGGATGCCAAGGGCAGGTAGGTTCATCAAACTCTTCTTTTAGGCACTGAAGTCTGTGTCTCCAGTTCTTCCCATAAAATTGGGTCAGGGTTGTTATTTTTGAGTAAAACATGTAGAGGTTTGGCCATAAAAGAGAAATTTGAAATCTAATTTCAGTAATAACTAACTAGCCCAAGAAAACCTCCAAGTTTTCTAAGTTGGCACTTAGTTTTGGGTTTTGGGAAACTTAGGACACCATGAAGTCTATCTGGATCTAGGTGTAACCCTGTTCTGATATCAGATGCTATTGAACCTGGCTTTGGACAAACTGCAGTTTTTCCTTGGCGACCTTATATCCCTTTAACATGAAAAGCTTTATCAAGTGGATGCTGCCTTCCTGAGGAGGCTTGAGAAGGAGGGCACAGAAGCAAATCATCGATATCAGCAGTCTCCAACCTTTTTGGTACCAGGGACTGCTTTTGTGGAAGACAATTTTTCCACAGACCAGGGTGGGGGGATGGTTTGGGGATGATTCACGCGCATTACATTTATTATGCACTTTATTATTATTACATTGTAATATATAATGAAATAATTATACAACTCACCATAGTGCAGAATCAGTGGGAGCCCTGAGCTTGTTTTCCTGCAACTAGATGGTCCCATCTGGGGGTGATGGGAGACAGTGACACCCGAAGTGTGTTGCTATGTCCAGTCTACTCTGTAATCTCGTTTTGGTTGCTGTCACTGCAGAAAAACCCTGCCTCACAAAGAAAAGATGTTGGAAATGGAAGCAGGCTTTTCAGTGCTTTTGTGGCAATCTCAGGATATTCTGCTTTGACTTTAATTCGAACATGTGGAGATTTGAAGTTGTCTCAAACATACTTTTAAGGGCACCGTCATTTGCGATCTCAAGCAGTTGATCCTCTTCCAGCACGGGCAAAGTCAATTCACCTGGCTTATTCACAAATGGGTTGCGGATCCATTCCTTCCCAGTTTGGGGATCTTTTGTGGTTGGGAAGTAATGCTCAAATTCTTTTGAAAGCTGAGATAGGTGATAGCTGGGAGAAAGAAGGCCCTGGCTCAGTCTCTTTCCAAATCTCTGCTAATGTTGTTTTTTTTTGCAGTACGCGGGCCTCTCACTGTTATGGCCTCTCCCGTTGCGGAGCACAGGCTCCAGACGCGCAGGCTCAGTGGGCCATGGCTCATGGGCCTAACCGCTCTGCAGCATGTGGGATCTTCCCGGACCGGGGCACGAACCCGTGTCCCCTGCATCGGCAGGCGGACTCTCAACCACTGCGCCACCAGGGAAGCCCTTGTCTTTTAAGGTAGGGCACTTGGTCTCCACGTGGCAAAGCACTTTTGAAGGTTTCACGGCTTTGTTGGATAGTGGGCTTGGAGAATGTGTATCACCTGTTGCAATGAACCTGTAATTTAAGTAGGACTCTTGGTATTTTCTTTTAAATGCAGCTTTCTTTTTGTTGGCACTCTTAGTATATGTGCTGCCGAAGCGAGCACTTTGTTGGCACTCTTAGAGTCTTCTGCTGTCTCATCATTGGGTCTTTCCCCCTTTTCAAAGAAGCTCTCCAGTGATATTTGTTTTTTACTCATTTTGACTAGGGTTAGCGTGTGGGCTTACCAAAACTGTGACTGAGACAAGCGCGCAGGGTGGGAAAGAGGCGCGGACAGAAGTGGAAAATAAAATAATGCGCGGGCCATGCACAGACAAAAATAAGTGTCGGATTCTGACTTAAAGCCTGCCACCAGATGCAGATGTACAACTGAAGTTCATCAACTCACTTGCCACCATAAAGCCTGCTACTAGCAGGCTTTTTTGTCTGCTTTTTTTTTGTTAATGCAGCTTAATTGTCACTTGCCACTCACTGATAGGGTTTTGATATGGATCTGCAAGCAATTGATTTATTATGGTCTCTGTGCCATCAAACCTCTCTGCTAATGATAATCTTTATTTGCAGCTGTTCCCCAGTGCTAGCATCACCGCTCAGCTCCACCTCTGATCATCAGGCATTAGATTCTCATAAGGAGCATGAAACCTAGATCCCTCGCGTGTGCAGTTCACAGTAGGGTTCACGTTCCTATGAGAATATAATGCCGTCACTGATCTGACAGGAGGCGGAACTCAGGCGGTAATGTGAGTGATGGGGAGCGGCTGTAAATACAGATGAAGCTTTGCTCGCCCTCCGCTCACCTCCTGCTGTGTGACCTGGTTCCTAACAGGCCACGGACTGGTACTGGTCTGTGGCCTGGGGGTTGGGGACCCCTGATCTACATATTGCAACAAAGTAGAATCTCTAGGGAACTTTATATCATCCAGATTAGCCTTCAGGATTTGCAAGAAATAATAAGGACTTAGTAAAACCCTGAGGCATTACTGTCCAGGTGAATTATTTTTCTTCCCAAGTGAAGGCAAAAAAAAAAAAAAAAAAATTGGCTAACTTCATCAACTGGAATACTAAAGAATGCACTGCATAAATCAGTTACAGTAAAGAATTGGCCTCTGGTGTAGACGGATGTTAGTAGTGTTCGAGGGTTAGGAACAACAGGGTGCCGAGGGGTAACAATGTTGTTTATTGCTTGGAGGTCCTGGATAAACCTACACTCTCGGCCCTTAGGTTTTCTCACTGGTGAAATGGGAGTGTTACAGGGATTACTACAAGGGATAATGAGGCCTTGAGCCTTGTAATCTTCTAGTATGGGTTTTATACCTTGAAGGTCTTTTTTTACTTACAGAGTATTGATTAATTTTGGGGAGAGATTTTGAGGGGTCTGTTTGAATCTTGGTGGGAGGTACATCATGAATTTTGCCACCATCAGTTGGAGATTTTTCCCGATAGGAAACTGGTAACTGATTCAATAGGGACAGATGATCAGTGTTTCTAGAATCAGCTCTAATATCATCAGAGGCCGAAGAAATAAAAGATGTCAAAGGTATCATTTAATTCACCTGGTTGGTTACTTCCATGACTACTTTAAAATTCTAGATTTATTTCCCCCTTTGGGAGAAAGGAATTCCAGCATAATACTTCTCTAAGAAGTCTCAGTCTAATAAATGGATAGGGGCAGAGGAACTAAGGAGAAAACGGTGGTGTATCTCTCAAAGGGCTCAGAGGCAGGAACCTCTTGAGGTTTATTGGAGATCCCCACTCTTTGAATTATTTGAGTACTCCAAGGCAAGGGCTGTTTTAAGGTAGTGGGCACTGAGTGTGGCTCCAGTGTCAATTACGACTGGAAGAGAAACATTTCTCTTCCCCAATCTGGAGAACTGTTTCTCCAAGCTGATTAAGAGGGAGAATTGGGAAGAGCCCCTGCACGTCCTTGGAGGCCCGTCATTGAGAATCGGGAGGATGTTGGAAAGGCTGGTTAGAGGGCTGAAAGTGCCTAAAGCGCTTAAATTTGTAAAGAGCTCTTTTCCAGTACCCTAGATCTTTGCACTAATAGCAGAAGCTAGGAGGGTTTGGTTTCATTTAGGAGGCTTCATTTGCTACAGGTGAAGATTAAGAATTTTGGTGGCCTTCCTTTGAGGACATTCATCTAGGAGGAGAGAGAGCTGGTTTGCCAGATTAACTAAATCTGGCGGGAGGTAGTTTCCCATTCCATTCTGGTCCTTTTTACTAGAAGGGCAAGGTTTCAGTTCAGTCCATCAATAAAAATAGAGCAAAAGCTAGCCATGTGGACTCAACATCTGAAGGAAGACCAGAATTTTCCTTAAAAATAAACTGAAGTTGAGTGTAATAATCATGAACACGTTCATCAGATTTTTGTGTGCAAGACTGAATTTTATTCCAATCAACAGGCTTTGGAAAAGCCCTAGGAATTGCTCAATGAAGTCGCTCGCAGTTGCGCAAGCCTGACTATAATAAGCAGGCCAGTCTCCTAGTTGTAATTCTAGAGACCTTTCAGGGTTTTCTCAATTAGCAGTTCCCATCCAGTGTTGAGCCTGGCCTTTACCGACAAGCATATGAATTAGGTGATGTAAGTCAGAGAAACCAGTTTGATTAGTTTGAACGACTGTGTTAACATTTCTCAGCGAATCTGTGAAGATCTTTGGTTACTTTGGGAAAATCTTTGACTATGGCTTGCAGTTAGGCTTCAGTCCAGAGAGTATAAGAAATAAAGGGCTTAGCCTCTCAATCCTCAGGACGCTTAATTTTAAAGGGACAGGTTCTGAAAAGTTCAGAGGAAGAGGGAGTGCGGAGAATTTCAGAGAAAAGGGGAAGTTGGGTGAGAGAATTAGTACGGCAGTATTGAAGTTGAAAAGGAGGTGTCGGCAGGGTAGAAAGGAGGGAGGAAAATGGCACTAGAGGCAGAGTCTGGGTTTGAGGAGCAGGGGAAGAGAGACCAGGTGGCTCTGGAGGCGGAGCCTGAGACAGAGAAGCCTAGGAAGAAGAGCCTGAGGCTTCAGGGGCCACTTTATTTTTCTTAAATCGATTGTTTGCCTCAGTTAATCTTAAAATTTTATTTTACAGAGAGGCAATTTTAGATTCCTGATAACACTGGGAAACCTCAAAATCCAACTGAAATAAGCATTCCACTAAATTCTGGAAAATTTTGAGCTATTGTAGTCCAATTTGGTTTTAAGGAAATTAAGTTTGAGGATTTCAGAAAGTTCCCCATAATGGCTATTGATACTTTAGATTGCCTTTGGCTAGGTTGGTCCTTTTAGTTAGAAATGTGCACAAGGAAGGACATAAAATTGGCAGGAGTCATTGTGTGGGTGCACCCTCAAAATATTTAGATAACTGGGATCCCATTTCTCAGAGGTTTTTCTCTAGTCTAAAAGCACAGTTTTCAAATGGTTCAAATAGCTTATAGTTCAAGTCCAACAGCTTGCAAGCCTGAATACCAGCCAATTCAAAGGCAATAGCCTTGTCCCGGAGGAGTAGCCAGGCTGAAGTCTTTTCCAGCCAGTTTTTGGAAGATAGCCCCTTCCTGAGGAATAGGCTGAAGGCTGAATGGCCACAGTTTCATTTGAAGCAACTTATTCCTGAAGGATGAGCCAAAGTTTGTTGATACAGTTTGACCTCAAGATCAGACCAAAGTGCTAAATGAGTACTCATATACAAAACAAGGCCTTAACCAGAAAGATGAAACCTTAAAATAGAGCCCAAGTAAAACCTGGAAATCTTTGAATGAAAGAGGGAGTGAGCTTGGATTGAGGATAAAGATGTACCTTCAAACTGCAGGGTTGGTGAGAAATGTAGTGAGCGACAGTGGACTCGCTTGTGGGTATTGTCCCTGTTTGCTCGTTCGACCCAGAGCTGTCAAGGGTCTTCTCTGGTTCCCATATGGGCCACTAAGATGTTGACCTGAAATTGACTGCTAGACATTTCTCCAGCAAAGATGGGTTTATTCAAGATCAGCAAAGAACTGTAATTTGGGGACTGCAACCATGGCGAACCACATGGTTGGGAAGGGAAGGAGAACACTTTTATGGACGGGAAAAGAAAGTTGGGAGGGCTAGAGAAAATGAAGAGCCCATGGCTTTTCATTGTTTGAGGCCTTGCTGGGAAAGAAGAGGAGTTGTTCTTATTCCTGTTGGGCTCTGCTATAGTCACGTATGGGAATAGCCCCTTCTGGTCTTTCAAGTCTATTTAATTGAAGTTTCTGTTTATTAATTTTTTAAAAAATTTATTTATTTTGGCTGCGTTGGGTTTTCATTGCTGGGCACGGGCTTTCTCTGGCTGCGGTGAGCCGGGGTTACTCTTCACTGTAGTGCGCGGGCTTCTCATTGTGGTCGCCTCTCTTGTTGCAGAGCACAGGCTCTAGGCACGTGGGCTTCAGTAGTTGTGGCACACAGGCTCAGTAGTTGTGGCTTGTAGGCTCTAGAGCACAGGCTCAGCAGTTGTGGTGCATGGGCTTAGTTGCTCCGCGGCCTGTGGGATCTTCCCAGACCAGGGCTCGAACCCGTGTCCCCTACACTGGCAGGCGGACTCTTAACCACTGTGCCATCAGGGAAGTCCCTGTTTATTTATTTATTTATTTTTTTTTTATGCGTTACGCGGGCCTCTCCCTGTTGTGGCCTCTCCCGTTGCGGAGGACAGGCTCCGGACGCGCAGGCTCAGCGGCCATGGCTCACGGGCCCAGCCGCTCCGCGGCATGTGGGATCCTCCCAGACCGGGGCACGAACCCGTGTCCCCTGCATCGGCAGGCGGACTCTCAACCACTGCGCCACCAGGGAAGCCCCCCTGTTTATTTTTTTAAAGATTTTTTTTTGATGTGGACCATTTTTCAAGTCTTTATTGAATTTGTTACAATATTACTTCTGTTTTTTGTTTCTTTTTGGCTGTGAGGCATGTGGGATCTTAGCTCCCCGACCAGGGATTGAACCTGCACCCCCTGGACCACCAGGGAAGTCTCTGTTTATTAATTTTTTACAGTATACAGTGAATAAAAAGTGCTCAATAAAGGTTATTATTATTATTGTTAGCCAGAAAGACCAGGTTTTGAATCCTGGCTCTATGATCATTGAGACTAGGGTGTTTCTTAAACTCTCCATTCTTTTTTTTTTTTTAAACATCTTTATTGGGGTATAATTGCTTTACAATGGTGTGTTAGTTTCTGCTTTATAACAAAGTGAATCAGCTATACATATACATATGTTCCCATATGTCTTCCCTCTTGCGTCTCCCTCCCTCCCACTCTCCCCATCCCACCCTTCCAGGCTGTCACAAAGCACCGAGCTAATATCCCTGTGCCTTGCGGCTGCTTCCCCCCAGCTATCTACCTTACTACGTTTGTTAGTGTGTATATGTCCATGACTCTCTCTCGCCCTGTCAAAACTCACCCCTCCCCCTCCCCATACCCTCAAGTCCGTTCTCCAGTAGGTCTGCGTCTTTATTCCTATCTTACCCCTAGGTTCTTCATGACATTTTTTTCCCTTAAATTCCATATATATGTGTTAGCATACGGTATTTGTCTTTTTCTTTCTGACTTACTTCACTCTGTATGACAGACTCTAGGTCTATCCATCTCATTACAAATAGCTCAATTTCATTTCTTTTTAAGGCTGAGTAATATTCCATTGTGTATATGTGCCACATCTTCTTTATCCATTCATCCGATGATGGGCGCTTAGGTTGTTTCCATGTCCTGGCTATTGTAAATAGAGCTGCAATGAACATTTTGGTACATGACTCTTTTTGAATTTTGGTTTTCTCAGGGTATATGCCAAGTAGTGGGATTGCTGGGTCATATGGTAATTCTATTTGTAGTTTTTTAAGGAACCTCCATACTGTTCTCCACAGTGGCTGAACCAATTCACATTCCCACCAGCAGTGCAAGAGTGTCCCCTTTTCTCCACACCCTCTCCAGCATTTATTGTTTCTAGATTTTTTGATGATGGCCATTCTGACTGGTGTGAGATGATATCTCATTGTAGTTTTGATTTGCATTTCTCTAATGATTAATGATGTTGAGCATTCTTTCATGTGTTTGTTGGCATTCTGTATATCTTCTTTGAAGAAATGTCTATTTAGGTCTTCTGCCCATTTTTGGATGGGGTTGTTTGTTTTTTTGTTATTGAGCTGCATGAGCTGCTTGTAAATTTTGGAGATTAATCCTTTGTCAGTTGCTTCATTTGCAAATGTTTTCTCCCATTCTGAGGGTTGTCTTTTGGTCTTGGTTATGGTTTCCTTTGCTGTGCAAAAGCTTTGAAGTTTCATTAGGTCCCATTTGTTTATTTTTGTTTTTATTTCCATTACTCTAGGAGGTGGGTCAGAAAGGATCTTGCTGTGATTTATGTCATAGAGTGTTCTTCCTATGTTCTCTTCTAAGAGTTTGATAGTTTCTGGCCTTACATTTAGGTCTTTAATCCATTTTGAGCTTATTTTTGTGTATGGTGTTAGGGAGTGATCTAATCTCATACTTTTACATGTACCTGTCCAGTTTTCCCAGCACCATTTATTGAAGAGGCTGTCCTTTCTCCACTGTACATTCCTGCCTCCTTTATCAAAGATAAGGTGTCCATATGTGCGTGGGTTTATCTCTGGGCTTTCTATCCTGTTCCACTGATCTATCTTTCTGTTTTTGTGCCAGTACCATACTGTCTTGATTACTGTTGCTTTGTAATATAGTCTGAAGTCAGGGAGCCTTATTCCTCCAGCTCCTTTTTTCGTTCTCAAGATTGCTTTGGCTATTCGGGGTCTTTTGTGTTTCCATACAAATTGCGAAATTTTTTGTTCTAGTTCTGTGAAAAATGCCAGTGGTAGTTTGATAGGGATTGCATTGAATCTGTAGATTGCTTTGGGTAGTAGAGTCATTTTCACAATGTTGATTCTTCCCATCCAAGAACATGGTATATCTCTCCATCTATTTGTATCATCTTTAATTTCTTTCATCAGTGTCTTATAATTTTCTGCATACAGGTCTTTCGTATCCTTAGGTAGGTTTATTCCTAGATATTTTATTCTTTTTGTTGCAATGGTAAATGGGAGTGTTTTCTTGATTTCACTTTCAGATTTTTCATCATTAGTATATAGGAATGCCAGAGATTTCTGTGCATTAATTTTGTATCCTGCTACTTTACCAAATTCATTGATTAGCTCTAGTAGTTTTCTGGTAGCATCTTTAGGATTCTCTATGTATAGTATCATGTCATCTGCAAACAGTGACAGCTTTACTTCTTCTTTTCCGATGTGGATTCCTTTTATTTCCTTTTCTTCTCTGATTGCTGTGGCTAAAACTTCCAAAACTATGTTGAATAAGAGTGGTGAGAGTGGGCAACCTTGTCTTGTTCCTGATCTTAGTGGAAATGCTTTCAGTTTTTCACCATTGAGGATGATGTTTGCTGTGGGCTTGTCATATATGGCTTTTATTATGTTTAGGAAAGTTCCCTCTATGCCTACTTTCTGGAGGGTTTTTATCATAAATGGGTGTTGAATTTTGTCGAAAGCTTTCTCTGCATCTATTGAGATGATCATATGGTTTTTCTCCTTCAATTTGTTAATATGGTTTATCACATTGATAGATTTGCGTATATTGAAGAATCCTTGCATTCCTGGAATAAACCCCACTTGATCATGGTGTATGATCCTTTTAATGTGCTGTTGGATTCTGTTTGCTAGTATTTTGTTGAGGATTTTTGCATCTATGTTCATCAGTGATATTGGCCTGTAGTTTTCTTTCTTTGTGACATCCTTGTCTGGTTTTGGTATCAAGGTGATGGGGGCTTCGTAGAAGGAATTTGGGAGTGTTCCTCCCTCTGCTATATTTTGGAAGAGTTTGAGAAGGATAGGTGTTAGCTCTTCTCTAAACGTTTGATAGAATTCACCTGTGAAGCCATCTGGTCCTGGGCTTTTGTTTGTTGGAAGGTTTTTAATCACAGTTTCAATTTCAGTGCTTGTGATTGGTCTGTTCATATTTTCTATTTCTTCCTGATTCAGTCTTGGCAGGTTGTGCATTTCTAAGAATTTGTCCATTTCTTCCAGATTGTCCATTTTATTGGCATAGAGTTGCTTGTAGTAATCTCTCATGTTTTTTTTATTTCTGCAGTGTCAGTTGTTACTTCTCCTTTTTCATTTCTAATTCTATTGATTTGAGTCTTCTCCCTTTTTTTCTTGATGAGTCTGGCTAGTGGTTTATCTATTTTGTTTATCTTCTCAAAGAACCAGCTTTTAGTTTTATTGATCTTTGCTATTGTTTCCTTCATTTCTTTTTCATTTATTTCTGATCTGATTTTTATGATTTCTTTCCTTCTGCTAGCTTTGGGGTTTTTTTGTTCTTCTTTCTCTAATTGCTTGAGGTGCAAGGTTAGGTTGTTTATTCGAGATGTTTCCTGCTTCTTAAGGTGGGCTTGTATTGCTATAAACTTCCCCCTTAGAACTGCTTTTGCTGCATCCCATAGGTTTTGGGTCGTTGTGTCTCCATTGTCATTTGTTTCTAGGTATTTTTTTATTTCTTCTTTGATTTCTTCAGTGATCACTTCATTATTAAGTAGTGTATTGTTTAGCCTCCATGTGTTTGTATTTTTTACAGATCTTTTCCTGTAATTGATATCTAGTCTCATGGCGTTGTGGTCGGAAAAGATACTTGATACAATTTCAGTTTTCTTAAATTTACCAAGGCTTGATTTGTGACCCAAGATATGATCTATCCTGGAGAATGTTCCATGAGCACTTGAGAAAAATGTGTATTCTGTTGTTTTTGGATGGAGTGTCCTATAAATATCAATTAAGTCCATCTTGTTTAATGTATCATTTAAAGCTTGTGTTTCCTTATTTATTTTCATTTTGGATGATCTGTCCATGGGTGAAAGTGGGGTGTTAAAGTCCCCTACTATGAATGTGTTACTGTTGATCTCCTCTTTTATGGTTGTTAGTATTTGCCTTATGTATTGAGGTGCTCCTATGTTGGGTGCATAAATATTTACAATTGTTATATCTTCTTCTTGGATCGATCCCTTGATCATTATGTAGTGTCCTTCTTTGTCCCTTTTAATAGTCCTTATTTTAAAGTCTATTTTGTCTGATATGAGAATTGCTACTCCAGCTTTCTTTTGGTTTCCATTTGCATGGAATATCTTTTTCCATCCCCTTACTTTCAGTCTGTATGTGTCTCTAGTTCTGAAGTGGGTCTCTTGTAGACAGCATATATAAGGGTCTTGTTTTTGTATCCATTCAGCCAATCTGTGTCTTTTGGTGGGAGCATTTAGTCCATTTACATTTAAGGTAATTATCGATATGTATGTTCCTATTTCCATTTTATATATTGTTTTGGGTTCGCTACTATAGGTCATTTCCTTCTCTTGTGTTTCGTGTCTAGAGAAGTTCCTTTAGCATTTGTTGTAAAGCTGGTTTGGTGGTGCTGAACTCTCTCAGCTTTTGCTTGTCTGTAAAGGTTTTAATTTCTCCATCAAATGTGAATGAGATCCTTGCTGGGTAGAGTAGTCTTGGTTGCAGGCTATTCTCCTTCATCACTTTCAGTATGTCCTGCCACTCCCTTCTGGCTTGTAGGGTTTCTGCTGAGAGATCAGCTGTTAACCTTATGGGGATTCCCTTGTGTGTTATTTGTTGTTTTTCCCTTGCTGCTTTTAATATGCTTTCTTTGTATTTAATTTTTGACAGTTTGATTAATATGTGTCTTGGCGTGTTTCTCCTTGTATTTATCCTGTATGGGACCCTCTGTGCTTCCTGGACTTGATTAACTATTTCCTTTCCCATATTAGGGAAGTTTTCAACTATAATCTCTTCAAATATTTTCTCAGTCCCTTTCTTTCTTTCTTCTTCTTCTGGAACCCCTATAATTCGAATGTTGGTGCGTTTCATGTTGTCCCAGAGGTCTCTGAGACTGTCCTCAGTTCTTTTCATTCTTTTTTCTTTATTCTGCTCTGCAGTAGTTATTTCCACTACTTTATCTTCCAGGTCACTTATCCGTTCTTCTGCCTCAGTTATTCTGCTATTGATCCTATCTAGAGTGATTTTAATTTCATTTATTGCATTGTTCATCGTTGCTTGTTTCATCTTTAGTTCTTGTAGGTCCTTGTTAACTGTTTCTTGCATTTTGTCCATTCTACTTCCAAGATTTCGGATCATCCTTACTATCATTATTCTGAATTCTTTTTCAGGTAGATTGCCTATTTCCTCTTCATTTGTTAGGTCTGGTGGGTTTTTATCTTGCTCCTTCATCTGCTGTGTGTTTTTCTGTCTTCTCATTTTGCTTATCTTACTGTGTTTGGGGTCTCCTTTTTGCAGGCTGCACTTTCGTAGTTCCCGTTGTTTTTGATGTCTGTCTCCAGTGGCTAAGGTTGTTTCAGTGGGTTGTGTAGGCTTCCTGGTGGAGGGGACTAGTGCCTGTGTTGTGCTGGATGAGGCTGGATCTTGTCTCTCTAGTGGGCAGGTTCACGTCTGGTGGTGTGTTTTGGGGTGTCTGTGGCCTTATTATGATTTTAGGCAGCCTCTCTGCTAATGGGTGGGGTTGTGTTCCTGTTTTGCTAGTTGTTTGGCATAGGTTGTCCAGCACTGTGGCTTGCTGGTCGTTGAGTGAAGCTGGGTGCTGGTGTTAAGATGGAGGTCTCTGGGATATTTCCACCGTTTAATATTATGTGGAGCTGGGAGGTCTCTTGTTGACCAGTGTCCTGAAGTTGGCTCTCCTACCTCAGAGGCAGAGCCCTGACTCCTGGCTGGAGCACCAAGAGCCTTTCATCCACACAGCTCAGAATAAAAGGGAGAAAAAGTAGGGAGAATTAGTAGAAGTATGAGTAAAGAAAGAAGGAAAGGAGGAAAGGAAGGAAGGAAGAAAGAAGCAAAGAAGGAAAGAAAGGAGGGAGGGAGGGAGGGAGGGAGGAAGGAAGGAGGGAAAGAAGGAAAAAAGACAGAAAGAAAGATGATACAGTAAAAATAAAATAAAGTATAATATAGTTATTGAATTAAAAAATATTTAGAAAAAAAAAAAAAGGGACGGATAGAACCTTAGGACAAATGTTGGAAGCAAAGCTATACAGAGAAAATCTTACACAGAAGCATACACATACACCTTCACCAAAAGAGGTAAAGGGGGAAAAATCATAAATCCTGCTCCCTGAGACCACCTCCTCAATTTGGGGTGATTCGTTGTCTAAAGGAGGGAAGGAAGGAAGGAAAGAAAGAAAGAACGAAGGTAAAGTATAATAAAGTTATTACAATTAAACTTAATTATTAAGAAAAAGAATTTTTAAAAAAAAGTCATGGACGGATAGAGCCCTAGGACAAATGGTGGAAGCAAGAGTATACAGACAGGATCTCACACAGAAGCATACACGTACACATTCACAAAAAGAGGAAAAGGGAAAAAAATCATAGATCTCGCTCCTAAATTCCACCTCTTCAATTTGGGATCATTCCTTGTCTATTCAGGTATTCCACAGATGCAGGGTATATCAAGTTGATTGTGGAGCTTTAATCCGCTGCTTCTGTGGCTGCTGGGAGAGATTTCCCTTTCTCTTCTTTGTTCTCACAGCTCACAGGAGCTCAGCTTTGGATTTGGCCCTGCCTCTGCGTGTAGGTCGCTGGAGGGCGTCTGTTTTTTCGCTCAGACAGGACGGGGTTAAAGGAGCCGCTGATTCGGGGCCTCCGGCTCACTCAGGCCGGGGGTTGGGGGATGGGGGTAGGAGGGGCACTACGTGCGGGGCGGGCCTGCGGCTGCAGAGGCAGCGTGACGTTGCGGCAGAGGCCGGCGTGATGTTGCACCAGCCTGAGACCCGCCGTGCGTACTCCCGGGGAAGTTGTCCCTGGATCCCGGGAACCTGGCAGTGGCGGGCTGCACAGGCTCCGCGGAAGAGGGGTGTGGAGAGTGACCTGTGCTCGCACACAGGCCCCTTGGTGGCGGCAGCAGCAGCCTTAGCGTCTCCCGCCCGTCTCTGGGGTCCGCGGTTTTAGCCGCGGCTCGCGCCCGTCTCTGGGGTTTGCGCTTTCAGCCGCGGCTCGCGCCCGTCTCGGGGGCTCGCGCCCTCAGCCGCGGCTCGCGCCCGTCTCTGGGGTTCGCGCTTTTAGCCGCGGCTCGCGCCCGTCTCTGGAGTTCCTTTAAGCAGCGCTCTTAAACCCCTCTCCTCGCGCACCAGGAAACAAAGAGGGAAGAAAAAGTCTCTTGCTTCTTCGGCTGGTGCAGGCTTTTCCCCGAACTCCCTCCCGGCTAGTCGTGGTGCACTAACCCCTTCAGGCTATGTTCAAGCCGCCAACCCCAGTCCTCTCCCTGAGCTCCGTCCAAAACCAAAACCCGAGCCTCAGCTCGCAGCCCCGCCCGCCCCGGCGGGTGAGCAGACAAGCCACTCGGGCTGGTGAGTGCCGGTCAGCACCGATCGTCTGTGCAGGAATCTCCCCGCTTTGCCCTCCGCACCCGTCGCTGTGCACTACTCCGCGGTCCCGAAACTCCCCCCTCTGCCTCCCTCAGTCTCCGCCCGCGGAGGGGCTTCCTAGTGTGTGGAAACTTTTCTTCCTTCACAGCTCCCTCCCACTGGTGCAGGTGCCGTCCTTATTCTTTGGTCTCTGTTTTTTCTTTTGCCCTACCCAGTTACGTGGGGAGTTTCTTGCCTTTTGGGAGGTCTGAGGTCTTCTGCCAGCCTTCAGTAGGAGTTCTGTAGGAGTTGTTCCACGTGTGGATGTATTTCTGGTGTATCCGTGGGGAGGAAGGCGATCTCCGCGTCTTACTCTTCCGCCATCTTCAAGGTCCCCCTCCATTCTTTAAAACAATAAACAGAGATGATGATAATGATACTTGCCTTGAAGAGATGTTAGGTGTTATTGAAAACTGCTGAGATGAGATGTTTAAAATGGTGCCAGCCTCTTTAATAGCCAGCAACAGCCTTGGAGCAGAGTTATTATAATAGGAAAAATCACTTGAGTTAATCCCTTTGCTGTAAAAATGTAAGGCCAGTAGATATCTCTTATCCCTGGGGTAATATTATCAAGGGATTTTTTTTTTATGGTCTGACAGAGGTAGCCCCCTCACCATAGCCCTTGGTATATAGAACTGGTCTTGAGTAGGAGTTGGTAATTTTTCTAAGTAGCCAAGGAACCCCCTGGAAGCAAAGGGATAAAGTCCTTTGTCCTTCTCTTTTGAGAGTTAATGTCATTAGACATTGATGTACTGGGCTAATATTTGTTGGAAATAAAGAACACCAAGGGGCCTAGAGTGGAATTCACCATGGGCATATCTAGCTTGGATTCAGAATCTGGGTCAGGGCTTAATGGGGCCCTTGGACTGTGAGAAGGGGTGGTTCTACAGCACTTGGGTGAGGCAGGACCTTTCTACACCCAGCCAGCTGGGCATTGTTTCATGCTTAGAGATGATGACTGAGTGAATCCATTTGACTTGAAAGGTTGGGTGGAGGCTTGACGGTGGCCTGAGCAAAGCAAAGTCTTCTCCGACTTCTCTGAGATAATCAGCCATTGGACTGGGTGGGACCAGTGTCTGGTATGACCATGAGGTAGCCACCAAGCGGTGGTACTGGTGAGCTAGTAGAAACTTTCTAGTTATTTCTCTCACCTGGCATTTGGAAGTACGACTGACTCTTTAGAACTGAGAAAGGCCCTAGGATGTTGTACTCTATAGGGATGAAAGAATGGATAAGGCTTCAAAGAAGGAATTTCAGACTTCATGCTGGTAAGGTCTTTGGGCCTTAAGCAGTTTACTAGAAGAATAGAATAAATGAAACAGTATTTGTATTTTAAGCTTGTGAAGCATACATCCTGGTTAATAATAATAGCTGTAATAATAGCTATCATTTATTGGGCATTTTATGTCTGGCATGGAGACTGATCTTTGTTCACCAAAATTTGTCCTCTCCTTCTTCCCAGACATGATTAAACTAGCTATCCCAATATCCTTTGAGTCAGATGTGGTCCTGTGACTAATTTCAGAAAAGAAACATTGTGTAGCACTTCTGATCTTAGGCCTCAGGACAATAGGTTTTCCTACAGTGCTCTCCTTCCCTGCTGCTGGTCGGAACCCAGAGTGGTCCAGCTTTGACCAGGTCGATGTTAGCAATGTCCTAGGGGATGACAGAGCGACAAAAAGGAAGGAACCGGGATCCTAAATGACTGTGTGGAGGAGGGCTTCCCTGCTACCCTGGACTGCCAGCCCTGTAACTCTTCTGTGAGGAAAAATAAGCTTTTTTTGGTCATCTAAGCTTACAAATTTTAATGGGCACATGGCTCACCTGGAGATCTTGTTAAAATGCAAATCCTGATTTAGTAGGCCTTGAATGGGGGCTTGAGTGGGGCTTGAGATTCTGCATTTCTAACAAATTCCTAAGTGATGTTAGTGATGTTGGTTCAGGATCTATAATTTAAGTCTCTCTCCCAGGAATTCTGATTTAATTGGTTGCAGTGGAGCTCTGGGACAACTGAAAAAAAAAAACACCCCACCCAGGTGATTCCAATCTACAGATAGGGTTGAGACCCACTGCATGGGAGAACATTTTTTGGGGATGCAGGAATCCTTTCCTGGTGCCCTTCAGCAGAGGAGACAATTCCTTCTAGCTTTTCTAAACAGCCTTGTCATCCTGTCTTCTTATTTATTAACCACTTATGGATAATGCTTCTGGTTGCTTGTGTGCACTGCTGGGAGTACTTGTTTTCCTAAACTTCATTTCAGCCAGAAACTTCTTTTTTTTGACTTCTTGTTTGACATCTTGTTTGGGACGCTGAGCTTTGTCTTTGAACAAAATAATTCAAGATGATAATGTATAGAGAAGCTGATTGTTGGCTCTTCCCAGAATCTGTCTTTAGGGACCACATATGGAACATTTGATCTTCAACACTACAGCAGTGGTTTAACTTGAGCTTTCAGCCCTAAGACAGACAGACGCTCACCATTACTGAGATGGATGATGTAATAATTAAACTACTATTTTGTGCAATCAGTTTCACTTGACGGTTTCAAAGCCTTAAGAACATCTGGTGGCAATTTGTAGTTAACACAACATTATTTTGCATTTATTAAGTGTTGATAATGCAATAGGTGTTGTACAGAATACAGTCCCTGCTCAGAGGTCAGGAGAGGGCAAATATGTCCCAAAGAAAGAATGTGAGACTTATAATAGTTAAGGATTTTTCCCCAAAACCCCATGTTAGTTGAAACTTTATAATTTTGGAAAAAGCTGTCACTTGTATAACTTTTCTGCAGTTTATAAAATGCTTTTACATAGATTAGTTTAATCTTTACTTTAGCCTTGTTGCATTGTGATGTAGTCAGTAGCTTACAGTGACTGGTTTGGGTTCTGGACCAAAGGAAGGGTGGGGTTACTGTGATTGGCATAGACCAGTCAGGATCCTCTCCTGGAGCTGGGCTGGGAGTCAGTTTCCCATGGGCCACGTGGAGGGGGTGGATGAATGCACAAAGTCAGGTCTCTGTTGGGAAATAAGCAGAGGGGAACGGATGCTGGTAGCACTCAGCAGGGTTTAGTGCCAGTATTTGGGGCTGATTTATAGAGGAAAAACCTGAGGGTTATGGAAGTTGAATGACTGCCCAAGATCTCACAGTTAAGTGGTGGCAGAACGGACACTTCTAATTGTAAATCTGTTGTCCACTTTAGCAGTAGAACCAACCCAAGACAATAGTCAAAGCAGAGGTTTGTCTGCAGTACTTCCCTACCCCCTTCTTCCCCTCCTCTCTTATCCTCTTTCCCTTACAATTTAGAAAAAAGGACTCACCAGCCTTGTTGTGGGGTCCCAGCCCATTGATAGTGATGCTCTCCGCCAAGAATGCGTGGGGCACTCGGCAGGCCTGACCAGCATTACTTGTAGGGAAACCCCCAAAGATATTGCCCCCAACCCGGGCCAGTGTTGTGGGTGGACCAGCCCTTGTGGTTCTTATTGTAATCGCAGGATGCACTTCAGCCAAGCCATCAGGGAACTGTGCTGAACAAGATTTATTACTCGTGAGTCCTGGAGGGTACAGGGCACACCTGATGGCTACACAGCCAAGTTGGGGGAATGGGGAAGAGAGAGAGAGAGAGAATGAGAGACAGGACCTGGGGCTGTGCATACGTTAGGGCCCAAGGGTGGGATGTTGAGGGTTTTGTAAGTTCACTATTGGCTAATTTAAAGCATAACAAAGGGAATTAGGGCACAGGAAGGGAGAAGCGAAGTCACTCACGTGGTTGGTTATCTAGGTTACCCAGGGCTTTCTGAAAGAGGGACCTTCATGGGTGAGGGCAGCCTAACTCCTTATCTGATTTTTTGATAGTAGCGGTGTCAGACAGCTGGTAATGTAATTATTAAATGCGGACGTCTTTGAAATGGATGCCTTGACAATCAAAAGCTTAATATCAGGCACTTACATTAGAGTAATGACGATACCATTTCTGCACTGTCCTGAACCCTAGAACCTTGGCCACAGTTATTTTGTTTCTTTGGGCTTCTATTCTTCAAGGAAGGAATTAGAACTGTTGTGGCATTTGCTAAGAACTCTAATTTTCATGAATTTTACAACTCTTTTCTCCCTCTTCCCCTGTTTCCCCTGGAGACTCTTCTTATCAGTGGTTTCAAACTTTTTTGGTAAATACACACAGTGAGATGTGTATTTTCTGTAACGACGCACATATACTGTGAATTAAAAGTATCATTGGACAATGTTTACCCTTGGTACAGAATGCGATGCCCTCTTCTAGTATAATCTACTGTAGTCTATATCTTATCTCAACCTTCCTAGCTTATTTTATTTTTTAAAATTCTGCAGAAAAAGGACTACATTGATTTCATGACCCTTCCGTGGATCTCAACCCTTAGTAAAGCTGTCAGGGTCAACCTTCAACTGACTCTTTGGGCCTTAGCTAGGCAAGTCTTCAATTCTCCCGATCTCCCCGTCCACTACCCGACTCCCAGTAAAATTTCTCCACCTTATATCTCATCTCCTTGGGATCCTGGCTCCTGCTTTCCCCTGTGACAGTCGTCACTTAGATATTCTGACATTTAGCTCAGCTACACACTCTTTATTCTGCCCAACCCTCTCTGGCCCAAGCGATTATGAAATCTCTTAGATCTAGTGACCTCAGATTTCTGTACAATCAGATTCTCTTCTCTTTCTACCTCTCCCTCCTGTCTCTCTCCCTTCCTCCCTTCCATCTTTTCTTCTCTTCAGAGCAAGGTGCTCAAGTCTAAGACTTAGTAATGGTTCGTCCCACTTAAATACTAAACCTCTTTACCACAAATGTTTGACGTTAGCTCTGCCCGTAGAACTGTAGCTCTGCCCAGAATCCCTGCAGAAATGCTGAATTTGTCCAGGTTCACCAGCAATTTTCACCCCCAGAAATCACGTCCAGTCTAGCTCTTCATAAGTACATAAATCATTTTAGGGAAGGTGAAAGTTCATCTGGCCCAATATTTCTCCTCTGTTTTTGGTTTATCTTAATCCCGTTTTGCTATTTTTTCACCACGCCCTCAATCTTCTCTGTCTCCAAAAGGAGCATAACTGCCTCTCCTCAACTTTTACAAATTCTGTTAGAGCCACTTTCTTCAATAACTTATTCCATATGTTGCAGACATAAGCTCCATCAGGATCCTCCCTTCCCCCGCCACTTCCTCATTTTTGTCTGGCATCCCTCAGTGTTTGAATCATTACAAGTAAAAGGAGAAGATACTCTCCAGTCCCATACCAGTGGGGCCTTTCTCCTTAGTGCATTCTGTGTGTTGCATCATTTCAAAGGTTTTGTGGGCGTTTAACCCAGTGAGAAAGAGCTGCTCTGCCTTTACTGTCCTTCTTCTTCCCCTGAAAGCCCCACGTGGCTTGGGCGATGCT
This sequence comes from Phocoena sinus, assembly GCF_008692025.1. Taxonomy (NCBI): domain Eukaryota; kingdom Metazoa; phylum Chordata; class Mammalia; order Artiodactyla; family Phocoenidae; genus Phocoena; species Phocoena sinus. The sequence continues at coordinate 39,234,658 of NC_045779.1, forward strand.
GCCCTTCCCTGCTCAGGACACCGTGCTTCCTAGGATAAAGGACAAAAAAGGCCTCCATCTTCCTTGGTGGGGTCCAATGAGAACTCGGAGCAGACAGAGGACACCTCTCTGTTTTTCCAGTCAATTTCCTCTGCAGACACGCTCTCAGATTTTAGCTGTTTTTAACTGCAGCTGAGCATAGGGCTTTTGATTTTTTTTAAACAGATTTTTTCTTTGTGTAAATAACTCCACTTATCTCCATTCTAGTTATTTTTCTGATCTGTGCCCAGATTTGACTGTTTCGTGAGAAACGTACTCTTGTTCTTGGTTCTCTGCTCCCAGACTAATTATTTCCCTTTTCACTGATAATAATTACTTTTACCTTTGTTGACCTGAAATGGATAGACTGCCAGCTATTTCTTCAGCAAAGATGGGTTTATTCAGGATCAGCAGAGAATTGCAGTTCAGGGTCTGCAACCGTGGCGAGCCACGTGCAGTTCCCCCCATAGCGAGGGAAGGAGAACGCTTTTATAGAGGGGAAAAGAAGGTTGGGAGGGCTAGAGAAAATGAAGAGTCGTGGCTTTTCATTGGCTGAGTCCTTGCCAGGAAAGATGAGAAGTCTTCTTCCTATTGGGCTCTGCTATCATTACAGGGTATGGGAGCTCCCCCTTCTGGTCTTCCAGCTCTATTTAACTGAGGTTTCTGTTTTATTAATATTTTTATACCTTTCAGGTGGATATAGCTTTTCTTTGTGATGAGATCCTTTCTGTGCACCCACAGGCTTTACAACCTTTTACCTTTTTCCACATCTCTCTGAAAGCAGAGAGGGAGCCTTGCCTGCTTTGCCCTGGGGTCAGGGCCCCACAGGCGCTAGGACCTGTAAACAGTTCACAGGAGGGAGGGCTGCGGGTAGGGAGCTGCACGTCATTGTTGTTAATTTGTAAGTTTGACCTTTCTTGCAAAGGTCAGCTGCCAGGAAGCTGCTTTAGAGTGTTGGCCATGCCTCCGAGGCATGGCACCCTGTGGATGTGGTGGCTGTGCCAGCATCCATGAAAGGGAGAGTGTTGCATGCTGAGTATTTTTTTGCAGTACCAATTTCTTCCTTTCCCCCCCTTTCCAGCCTTTTGAAGATGTCATTGGGTTTGCTCCACAGCTCCAAATGACCACCTCTTTGCAAACACTGGCCTTATGTGCACTGACACCTATCGTTGGAGACACTTCTAAGCCAAAGGGGACTTGATAGATTCCTTTGTCTCTCATTCGACCCCATAGTGCATTATTTAAGGGGTTTCTTTGTCTGGCCCCATAATGCAGTATTCAAGTAAATAAACTCTGATGCCATACTGCCTGGATAAAATATTACAGCTGAGCTATCTGTTCACTGTGGATCTTGGGGAAATTACTTAATCTTTCTGTGCCTCAGTTTTCTCTTCTGTAATATGGAGCCGATAATGCTACTCTCCTGAGAATGAAATGAGTTAATGTATGGGAGTGCTTAAGAAGAGTGCCTGACACATTGTAAGCATCCAAAATATATCGGCTTTCATTATTTGGCACTTCTATATTCTGACTCCATTCTCCAAACCCCCCACCCTTGGACCACTTCTATGAATGGACAGTTAGGAGACATTGGTCCTTGGAACTGTATTCTTTTATTTATTTCTTTATTTATTTTTTGCGGTACGCGGGCCTCTCACTGTTGTGGCCTCTCCCGTTGCAGAGCACAGGCTCTGGACGCGCAGGCTCAGTGGGCCATGGCTCATGGGCCTAACCGCTCCGCGGCATGTGGGATCTTCCCGGACCGGGGCACGAACCCGTGTTCCCTGCATCGGCAGGTGGACTCTCAACCACTGCACCACCAGGGAAGCCCCCTGTATTCTTTTTTTAAATCTCCGGTTTTATTTTGCCAACTTCTGAGATCCTATATCTATGCATAGAATGGACATAGGATTTTTGCATTTGGAGCTCCTCTGATGGACACAGTGACTCCCAGCAGGGAGAACAAAAGAGGCACCCCTGTCTGTGCCTCTCCTGGGAAGACAGCTGTATCACTTCCCCGAGTGCCTTGAGGGAATCAGTAGGAACCAGTTCCATCCAGTTGTCCCTTCCTTTTTTTTTTTTTTATTAATTAATTTATTTATTGTTGGCTGTGTTGGGTCTTCGTTGCTGCACGCAGGCTGTCTCTAGTTGTGTCGAGCGGGGGCTACTTTTTTGCAGTGCACGGGCTTCTCATTGCAGTGGCTTCTCTTGTTGCAGAGCACCGGCTCTAGGCACGTGGGCTTCAGTAGCTGTGGCATGCGGGCTCAGTAGTTGTGGCTCACGGGCCCTGGAACGCACGCTCAGTAGTGGCACATGGGCTTAGTTGCTCCGCGACATGTGGTATCTTCCCGGACCAGGGTTCAGAACCCATGTCCCCTGTGTTGGCAGGCAGATTCTTAACCACTGTGCCACCAGGGAAGTCCGAGTTATTCCTTTTTTATTGCCCATATTACCTGCTCCGATTTAGCTATCACTTTGGTATTTATTAATTATGCTGTGGCTGACCTTTAAGGTATGTCTTTTTTTTATGCAACTTAGCCAAAATCACATTTTGGGGCAACACTAATTATAGTAATACTGGCAGGTGCTATTACTTGGCTTTCTAAGCTCTTTCCATACCTAATTTTTAGCCCGTATTGGTAATTTTATGAAATGGGGTAATCACTTTCTAACTCTTGTTATCTTTCCCTGGGTGAACTTTCATTTTAATTTTTTTGGCAAGTGAGCTACAGATAAAGCCTGGGATTATAGCAAAACATATTTAAACACTTTGAATTGAACACAAAGTTAACTGAATCTTTTACTAAGTTGGCAAGTTAATTGAACGACTGATTAACTGGTTCCTTCAGTCAACTTGCTTGAATACTGTGTCTGTTATCATATAGGTAGAGCCTGCAACAGTTTCACTTCCCTAACCCTATGCAAACACAAGTATTATTTTGCTGTGGTTCTTTGTCAAGCAGTACTTGCTCTTAAAACCCTGCTACTGGGGATATTTTCAGGTAACATTACATGGATTGTCTTTGCAACTCTTCTTATTCCATGTGTGAATCAGCTCAGCAGAATAACAGATTTGTCTGAACTCCCAGATTGTTTCTGTGCCTTGAATCACTTGCCAAGTGGTTTTGACCTTGAAGGGCAAAACTTAGTATTGGTTTGTGTCCTTTCTTTATCACCAAGCAGACCAACAACCAATTCCGCAGGGCCTTGGGGGGCAAGAGACGTCTCAGAGGCTGGTTTATTTCTCAGCTTGGGTCTGCTAGTGTGGCAGTCCTTGGGGGTAACTCATTTCTTATAGTTACAGGGTCTGCCTCCTAGATTTATAGGCCTCAACATTTATTTTATTAATTTCCAGGCAGTAATATAATGACTACTACGTAACTCTTACAGCGTGCAGGCGCAGCTCTAAGTACTTTAGATATATTACTCCACTTAATGCTTTCAACAGCCATATGAGGTAAGCTCTATTATTACACCCACTTCACAGATGAGGAAACAAAAAGCGCTTCACACAGATGAGGTTCTTGCCTGAGGTCCCATAGCAAGAGAGTGGTAATATCCAAGGTCCCAGAGCTGGTGACGGTAGAGGATTTAAAAAACCTGGTTCTGGAGTCATAACTATTACACTCTACTGAGCATGGACTTTAACTTTTGCTGAAACCAGAGTGGAAATTGATTTATTTACAACAAGAGATATAATAACCACGATAATAAACATTGATTATTTTCTCTGGTCACTCCTTCCTACTTAAGTGAGCAAATCCACTTAAAAGTCCAAATCATGATCAACTGTTGTCAGATGAGCATAAAACCAGCACAAAGAAATTTTAAAAATTAATCAGATTGTGTGGGTAGGGAACCAGGGAGCATTGTTGGTCCCTCTGGGCTCCAGGTTACACGGCCTCAGCCATTTTTTCGCAGATACATCAGTGTTTGGAGCTGAGAGGTGACGCCTAGATCTTGCTCCATGATGTCTTAGGTCAGTGTCAGGAGTCTGGGGCACAATTACCAGCTCCACCATAGGAAATAAGTAGAGAAGGAGCCAAGATGAGATGCCAAGAGAACTAAGAACCATGTGTGATGTGTGAGAAGGCTCCAAGCAGGCTATGGGGAGGCATTCTGGAAGAATTTCCTGAGCTAGAGTCCAGTGTTTGCCATGGATTCTTATGTGTGTCTCTGGTGTGGGCATCCTGGGAAGAGTTAAAAGAGCCACCAAAGAGGAGGCTTGATTTCTAGGACTCTAGGAAGCTGCATAGATCACCCTTTCTCCTTCTAGGGATGTGCTTAGAACTCTGACAGTGCCAAGAATCAGCCTGCCTTCCATCTTGGGTGGATCAGAGTCACAATAACATTCTTAACTCTCAAATTACTTAAAAAATCTTTTTATTTTGAAATAATTACAGATCCATAGGAAGTTGTAAAAACAGTGCAGAGAGGTGCTTTACCCAGTTTCCCCTAGTGGTACTCTTACCTAACTAGAGTACAGTATCAAACCAGGAAATTGACATTGGTACAATCCATTAGAACTTTTTCAGATTTCACCAGTTTTACATGCACTTACTTGTGTGTGTGTGTGTGTGTGTGTGTGTGTGTGTGTGTGTGTGTGTTTGAGAGAGAGAGAGAGAGAGAATAGTTCTATGTAGTTTTTTCACATGTGTAGATTTGTGTATTATATCACCACCGTAATCAAGATACAGAACTCTTCCATCCCCACAAAGATCCTTGAATTCTTTTTAAAGAAGAAAAATCTATTCCTGAAAGCACTATTAGCTCAAGTTGCTACAATACAATTGAGCAGTGTAGAGTTTTCTTTATATCCTTTACATTTCATTAATATTTTTGTGTGAATACATCCTATTCACCTCTAAGCACCTAACAACACTTGGATCTTTTTGACTGGATTGGGAAGTTATGTTGCTTCCATTTCCAACATACCCTTTGGTAAGCCACCTAAGGAGGTGGGAGATTGGTCTGTCTTGTTTACCACAGTCTATCTAGCACCTAGAACAGGGCCTAGCACACAGAAGGCACCCAATAAACATTTCTGAAATGAATTAACTCATTCTATCTTGATTCTTACTACTAATGCTGTCAGTGAGGGGGCCTCCAACAACCCCATACAGTCTTTTAAAAAAAATTTTTCTTGCTTTACAAAGTTGTGTTAGTTTCTGCTGTATAACAGAGTAAATCAGCTATATGTATACATATATCCCCTGTTTTTTGGATTTCCTTCCCATTTAGGTCACCACAGAGCACTGAGTAGAGTTCCCTGTGCTAGACAGCATGTTCTCAGTAGTTGTCTATTTTACACATGGTATCAATACTGTACATATATCAATCCCAATCTCCCAGTTCATCCCACCCCACCCGCCTTTCCCCCTTGGTATCCATATGTTTGTTCTCTACGTCTGTGTCTCTATTTCTGCTTTGTAAATAAGATTGTCTATACCAATTTTTTCAGATTCCACATATATGTGTTAATATACCATATTTGTTTTTCTCTTTCTGACTTACTTCACTCTGTATGACGCTCTCTATGTCCATTCAGTTCTCTATAAATGACCCAATTCCATTCCTTTTTATGGCTAAGTAATATTCCATTGCATATATGTACCACATCTTCTTTATCCATTCCTCTGTTGATGGACATTTAGCTGGCTTCCATGTCCTGGCTATTGTAAATAGTGCTGCAATGAACATTGGGGTACATGTGTGTTTTTGAATTATGGTTTTCTCTGGGTGTATGCCCAGTAGTGGAATTGTTGGGTCACATGGTAGTTCTATTTTTAGTTTTTTAAGGAACCTCCATACTGTTCTCCCTAGTGGCTGTACCAATTTGCATTCCCACCAAGAGGGTTACCTTTTCTCCACACCCTCTCCAGCATTTACTGTTTGTAGATTTTTTTTTTTTTTTTTTTTTTTGTAGTACGCGGACCTCTCACTGTTGTGGCCTCTCCTGTTGCGGAGCACAGACTCCGGATGTGCAGTCTCAGCGGCCATGGCTCACGGGCCCAGCTGCTCTGTGGCACGTGGGATCCTCCCGGACCAGGGCACGCACCCGTGTCCCCTGCATCAGCAGGCAGACTCTCAACCACTGTGCAACCAGGGAAGTCCTAAACTGCTCTTTGAACTAGCTTTCCTTTCAGGTATTCTCAGTTTGGCCAGAGGCATTACCTTTCTCTTGTTCTGATAGTTGATACCTGGTTGAAATTCTCTGTGTTTAGTATATTAATTGCCATTGGTTCTTCCTCTGACACAGCCTTCATCTAATGTCTGGATTCTTAAAACTAAATGTCTAAATGCTACCCTGACTTCCGAAACCACCTCTCCCTGCTTACACCCCTCTCCATGCTGCCCATTATTTTTATTTATTTTTTGGCTGCATTGGGTCTTAGTTGCGGCATGTGGGATCTTCGTTGAGGCACTGGGATCTTTGTTGCGGTACGCGGGCTTCTCTCTAGTTGTGTGGGCTCCAGAGCACGTAGGCTCTGTAGTTTGCGGCATGGGGCTCTCTCATTGAGGCACACGAGCTCAGTAGTTGTGGTGCGCAGGCTTAGTTACCCTGTGGCATGTGATATCTTAGTTCCCCAATCAGGGATCGAACCCATGTCCCCTGCATTGGAAGGAGGATTCTTTATCACTGGACCACCAGGGAGACAAGAATGAGAGAAAGCAGCTGGGATTAACTGGGGAGAGAGAGTGCCCTGGGGACTTGCCTTGGTGGGACAGCAGGAGCGTGAACTGTGAGAAGGAGTTAATGCTTCGTCATGAACAGACTCACCACCTGCATCAGTGCATCCTAGGTGAAGATAGGCAGGGCTACGAGGATGAAATTCCAAGGAGGATGCTGCCTTCTCCCCAGGCAGTGGTAGAATTTGCAAATGGATGGACTGCAGAGCTGGAACTGCAGGAGAGGTAAGAAAACCTTCCAATCCCTGTGGTTGGGCTCATAGGTGAAGTAAGGGGCCAGGGTTCAGAACCGTGAAGCTGAAGGGAAGAAACCAGGGTCTTGCAGGACAGGGATGAGGGTTGGGAAGTGATGTGTGGGAGGACTAGAAAGTGAGCTAGTTTGGGGTTTGCTCTTTGGGGCCAACAAGAGGGAAATGCCTAGGCCCAGATTTCAGGACCCTTGATGCGGTAGACAAACCCACCAGCCCAAACTCTGGCCCTTCTGAGGCTTATCTGGTGCCAGAGCTGCTCCAAGGTCCCAGGCAGAGCCAGGGCTGGAACTCTTGCTGTTTTCCTAGGGTCGGTGGTGGGAGGGCAGGGGCGGAGGCAACGGCTGTGAACCCTGCCCCTCCACTTGCTGCCCTTCCCCCACCCCCGGCATTTTTAAAGTTCCGTCTTGGACCAGAAGCGTACCTCAGCCGTAAGCACATCGTGAGTCTTTAGTTCTCTGATAAGAACTTGAGGTTTGTGTAATGAAGATAAAAGTAGCTGTGTTTGAAGTGGTTGCCATGATATGGGAATAGATGGGGAAAGGCCTCTTGTCACAAGGCAAGGGGCTGCCAGAAAGTGAAGACTAGTCTCTTGGAATGTGTGAGGTGCAAGGAGAAAAGCTGCTGTTCTATCCTGGGAGTTTGGTGCCCCAGGAGAATGGGTGAGAATTAAACCTTCTTCCTGCCTTTTAATCTTTTTTATTTTCTATGTTACTGCATTGGTCTGATTCCACTTTCCTTCTTCCTTGTTGTTTCCTTCCTCCCCTTCCATCCTTCCTTCCTTCCTTTTGATGAAGGAGAAGGGGATCTGGCTAATAACCTGACATGATGAAATCTGCCATGCTGTTTAAGAAAATGTGACCTAAATAATTATAAATAATATATCATAATATTAAATTAGTAAAATGGAATTGTTATGGAAACAACATGTGCTGGGATTGGTTAATGTGAACAAGCCCTATTTCAGCTTTGAGGAAAAGCTACAGCTTGCGGTGGGAGGTGGATAAACACAGCATGTAGTACATCATATATGCCCATGCAGTGAAATGAGCCAGATGGGCAGGCTCTCAGAAAAGATGAAATGAATTAGAGGTTAGAGCTTGAAAAGGTAAAAGGGACCGTCTAATTGTCTTCAAGTAGTTGAAGATGATCAAATCTCAAGAAGAGTGTTTCAGGGAATTTACGAAGGCACAGGAAAACCAGTATTTTAAGGGCATTTCTTGGCTGGTGGGCTTGGCTAGTAGATTACATTTATGGTTTAGTAGCTAGGAAATAAAGTGCCAAATTGTTTATATCCATTGAAATTTCCATAATTTTCTCAGAAAAGCTAGAAGCTGAATTTTATGAATGGTTCCCTGAGTCAGTACCCTGGAGTCAGATAGGCTAGGTTCAAATTCACCTACTAGGGTGCTTGATCCCAGGGTAAGTTATTTCTCTGAACTTCAGTTTTCTCATCTTTGAAATGGGGATGATTATGGGAATTAAATGAGGTAATAATGTATATGATTGTGGTTTTCAAGGTGCTATTCAATACTAGTTGTTATTCTTCCCAAGTCCTATCTCCTAGACTAGAAGGTTTAGTGCAACACCCTGCAGGGTCGCACGTGTTTGCTTTTTACCTCCACTCAGAGGCTTACATGCAGTGTATTCCAGTATCCTTACCCAAGTGCCATGGAACCTCTGGGACCTGAGCCTATATTTCTCCCCCTTCTCTATTAATGATAACAAAATGAACAGTCATAGTCATTGCAGAATCCAGTTAAAGCCAGGCTTTTTCTTTCCCCCACCTTGAGCTCTTTGGGCTGGGAGCTTGTATGGGGATAGTGGGAAGGCTTGGCTGGCTCCTGTGTTTCCCTGTCTTGTTCTTTTACTTCCACCCCACTCCCTCTGGTGTCCTGGGTGAGAGTGGGAGGAGGAGGAGGAAGGAGAAAGGGCTTGGAAGGTCTTACTTGAAAGAACAGTTGTAACTGGCATTGGGGCACCTGAGTGGCTTGGGTGCCACAGTGCTGATGCCGACTCTTGTGGGGAGAGGTCGTTCAGGGACTCTGGCCCTAGCATTTTCCCACCTGTAGCTCCCTTGATACTGGCGGTGGCTCCTGCAGCTGGACATTTGTGAGTCTCTCCTCAGTTCTTGACTATCATCTCTCTGTTGGATCACCTTGACCTTCCAGGTGGTCCATTTAAAGCTCACCCGTTGTTCTCTTCCATGGAAGAAAGAACAACGGTTCTCTTTCTCTCTTTCCAGTGAGAAACCTATGAACATCTTTGCCCCACCAAACTCTAGGAAAGCTGGCTGTTCCCTTTGTTGTCTTGCCTCTTTGCCACCAGACAGGATGCTCCAGCCAGCTTCTTACCTTTAACATTTGGGGAACGAGTCAGATGTCAGTCCTGCCATCACTAGGGAACAAATGACAAACTCTTGAAGTTCTTCTCTTAAAGAACCCTTCATTTGGCATAAGGTGGGGTTTGGGGAGAGGCACTGTCTTCTCTTTGTTCACAGTGGGAGGACTCTTGGGTTACCAACAACTCTCTTCAAAGAAAATCCCAACTACCTCCTAGCTTCTTCCTGCCCTAATGAATTTGTACATTGCTTTTTACAATGTATTTTTTGGAGGGGGCTGATGAGCTCCCCTTGGAAGAACAATATTTTTGGTCACCCCCTTGTAAATCCTGCAGGATGGCCTTGGCCTCTGTTTTCTAAGCTTTGAGGCATGGTCCACACTCAGAGATGGGAAGGGTCCCATCTGAACACTGTTTCACCAGGGTGAGGTTAAATGTTCACAAAGATGGGGCTGTAAACAGAATTTTTTAAGGGCCCTTCTGCTGCCCCTGGATACCTAGAGACCCCTGGACCTCAGGGCCTCCTTCTGTGTACCAGCCCCAGAATCCTTAATACAAGTCATAAAGCTCTCATTCCCAACTAATCCCGAACAAAGTTGTTAGACAAAGCCAGTCTGGTTCAAGGAAATCACTTAAAGCAAATGCAAAACCAGTGCAGTTAAAAGGAAAGGAAAATTCACGAAGGGGAAAAAAAAAAAATCCTAGGAGAATTTCAGCATAGAGTTTTTGGCACATGAAACCAACATTCTGTCCCGTTATAGCCACCCTGTCTGAGCTGGGGGCAAGGAGAGGGGAGCTCTCTTTCCCTGGAGGGGTTCTCTTTTTGCCTCCCCCCGCCTCCACCAGTAGTTTGAAGTACCTGTCCCTTCTATTAACACTGGGTCATCGCCAGTAGGACTCATAGGTTTTCTCTGTAAGCTTGTAACCAGGATGGTATATGTACCAAAATGTTACCCAATTTGAAGGGTATGTGGGAAAACCCCCCAACCCTAGCACATAATTATCCTCTCAGCATCATTTAGAAAGTCACAGCCCTTCCCTCCATTCCCTCAACCTCTAACATGACCAGTAGGGGGCACTGCAGGGTGAGATTCCCAGCAGTACCCCCGCCTCTCTACCAAGTTATTGGAACATGAAGTATGGAACATAATCTACTTATTTTAGCGATAGTAGTATACTTTTAGCTACAGTCATTCTTGCTGAGCCATTATCTATGAATTGAAGATCTCAGTTGCTCTTGGGATGTGATAAGCTAAAGAAGGACGTTTTAGCTTGAAGGATATGGGATACATTCTGACTGGGTGTTAGGAAGATGTGAAGCAATGGGCCCTAGTGATTGTCCCTGGAAGAATGGTTCAGAGACGACCACTGGGGACCATGATGCATTTGGCTAGGGCACTGAGAGAAGGGTCTGGCAGCCTTAGATGCGGATGTGAGGGAGCCAGAGACGTGAAAGCTGAGTGTTTTAAAACCTCAGGAAGCAGCTATCTTCTACGCCTGACTTTATTGGATACTGTGAACTTGGGCAACTGAACTTAAAGCCAACAGTGAGTTTATTATAAAATAAATAAAGGCACAAATAGTTCTTTTTGTCAAGGAAGGGAAATTGAGGGAAGAGTGGAGAGTAAAGAGAAAACAAATCATAGATTTTAAAAGAGTCGCAGATACTAAAACAAAAATCCAAGGCAGATTTGGAAACTAGGGCTTTTTTATTTAAAACAAAATTATTTTTCAATCAGGGAATTTAGGTGATTCAAATAAAAAAGTATGAAGCGGTTGAAAATGAGAGGTCTACCCCTTTCTATGAGGCACCGTTTTCCCCTCTCCATGGCTTTCTAGAGATACTTCATGCATATATACAAGTGATACATCATTCTAGTTTCCTTTTTTAATATGACTGTAACTTGGAGATAATTCCTTTCTAGTCCTGAAGTGTTTCTTCGTTCTTTTTTATTGCTGTAAAATATTTCGTTGTCTGTGGATAGACATCTGGGTTCTTTTCAGTCATTTCCTACTACAGATGAGGATTTGTTGGACATCCTTATACAGGAAGCCGGAGCTGTGGGGAGAACACTAAAGTTCTCCACAGTGGCCAATTCAGAATCAGGCTGCTTTGAGGGGACTACCAGGGTGGGGTACATTCCCAGGAGGAGACAAGGACCCAAAAAGTTCTTTATATACCTACCAACCCAAGGTTGTAAAAGTTTATGAATCTGTGACCTCACCTCTGCTCCAAGACCATTTATAGTTTTTGTAAAGTTTTACTTATACCATGGTCTTCCTGTGTAGATCCCGAGGAACTTTCTGATTTTCATCCTATTCCTTTGTCTCCTCTGGGCCTCAGTTTATTCATCTGGAAAATCAGAAAGGTGGACTTTAAGATGTTCTCAAACTTTTCCTTAAGCCACAGTACTTTTATTTTTTTTTTCTGCCAGATGAAATTTAGGAGGAACTCTAATAAACGGTCCAGATAAAAACAAGGAATGGTATGATTTCATAGTCTCTTAATTTTTTCTTGGCAGTTAGTTTTCTGTGGAACCCCTGAAGTAGCTCTGAAAAGCTGTGGGCATCTATGGAAGATTGGATGAAAAGAAACAGATACCACCTTGAAAGGTTTTTGTTTATGTCTGTGATAACATTATAATAATGGCTGGTTACCTTGATTCATAGGGGCACAAGATTCTATTGAGATTCTATCATCTACTAGCTTCTATATAAATTATGACATTAGATACATTGACCAAAAGGGAAAAGGCCAGGAACATAGAACATGAAAAGTAGGTCTGGGTGGTGGTGGTGGTGGGGAGGTGGGTGAGAAGGAAAGAGAGGAAAGGGAACAACTAGGGAGATTAAAGAAGAAAAGATGTTCACATGACCTTTAGATTAATGCACTGAGCTGTACCTTTTGTGAGCTGATTCCTGAATGTGGGAGTCTCTGAGGTGGGAAAGGACCATATATAGGAAGCAGAGAGATTGAGATACTTACAATTTAGTTGAGATTTTAAAGATACAACATGTAGATATTGACATTTTCCAGCAGCGTAAATAACTTCATCTCTGGATTTTAGACAGGTTGGAAAGATTCTAAACATGGTATGGTTAAATAGCCTGGGGGAAGCACATTTCAATCTTGTCTCGTCTTCTGGAGGAGGAATCATGATGGGGGTGTGTCTTTGTCATGTTGCAGGCAGGCTGAACCATCAACGCTAGGCTGGTGTTTGGCACCATTCTCCTCTTAGGAACGTCCCCTGTGGGTCTGTGGCATCTGGGGAGATTTCTCTGTGGCAGGCAGAGTTCAGTGGAGGTTTAGCCCTAAAAATTCTTCAGAGTGAATACTTGTGGCCCTGGTCCATTGAATGATAGCAGAGGAATCACAAAAGCGATTTGATCTGTGAGTCATGTCTAAAAGTCCCTCAGCAGCCTCATTTTCCTCATAATCATAGCAAACTGTCCCCCACATCTAAGTTAAAAAAAACCCCCCAGCATTGATAAGCTAAGTAGTTATCCTGTTTAAAAAATGTATGAAATGTGAATAAGTATAATAAAAATATAATAATATAAATATAATGACAATAAAATCAGGGTTCTATGGGCTCATAATTTTTAATATTTTTCTAGCTTTGAGACTTTGAGTTTATATCTGAATTTAATATAAGTCAGAAGAGGGAATTGGAAGTGCAAGGTGTGTGTGTGTGTGTGGGGGGGTGGGTGGATAGGTGTTGGTGTGGGTGTGTAGCAGGCAAGAAAAGAGTTATGGCCTCAAACTTTATTCAGGGTTTCCTGAGTTTATAAAGATAGCAGTAACAAAGCTTGGTGGTTCAGATATTCTGTCCCTCCTGACCTTTAATACCCTTTGGGATTTTAAGAGGTGCTGGAACTGTTTTGTTTTGTTTTGTTTTTTCCTGCAAATAGGTGGGAAATTTTGTGGATTTTCAAAGTAGGAATTAAAATCACTGTTTTCTGTACTGTCTGATGTCTGCTAGAAGCCATCCTATCCAAGAAATTCTTCATCACAGTGCAGGGATTTCTGAAGTCTTTTGAATGAAATGAGTTTGCGTAGACAAATGATGGGTCACAGCGGGAATGCAGGAGATGAACCTGCCCTGAAAGGTCATAGATTCGCCAATCAGCCTCTGAACTTAAGGGTAGGGAACTGAGAAGGCCAAGGGTAGTGGTCTGATCTCCTTAGAGGCTATTAATGGGTTTGCCAACCCCAGAAAGTGATCGCTGCTGCTGGTCACGGGTAGGTTCAGTGAGAATCTCATCATTCCCATTGAAAGTCTGGTTCAAAATTGTTACTAATGCTGGGTCAATGATGTCATCTCTGTGTAAAGAGAAAATACTATGGTTGAAGAGACACAGCTAGTCAAATGGCTTATCAAATTAACTGTCTAATTTGAGAAGTGTCTTAGAATGATTACAATAATTTTGAACAAGCAAATCAAGTATGTTTTGACCTGATACCTGTCCATCTATGCATCCTGACCATTGGCAACTGCAGGACTGGTATCCAATTGTGGCTGATAAAGGATAATAATCTACACCCCATCAAATTCTGATGAACAGAGAAGAGGGTAACTTCCTTTTTTCTCTGAGGATAGTGAAAAATCTGAATTTTTAAAAAGACTTCTTTGATAAAGAGATTGTAAGCACCTAGAAGGGTAGGGACATCATATATATATATATATATATATATATATATATATATATACACACACACATATATATAAATTATATATAAATTAAAAAAAATCCCATCACCTCCTCTTATTCCTTCAGGTGTGGTTCTATGGACAGAGTGAACAGCTATTAAGTGTAATTGACAAAATGATGTAGCTTTCACTATTTGAAATGAGTCATCCTTAAAGATCTCAAAAGGCTGTGGTGATGGAGACAGTGTTATAAAGGGTATGTAGGTTTTGAAAGGACATAGAGAACTTTGAGAATGTTTCTAAGAGAGGCAAAAGCATCTTGGAAATGCTAGAAGAAAAGATCCTAACCAATTTGATCTTGCTGAGCTATCTCTTTATCCCTCAGCTGCGTGATTGTGGGGAAGTTGTTTAAACGCTCAGTACCTTGGTTTCCTCATCCGTAAAACTGGAAGAATAATGTATCTACAATACAGGGTTGTTCCTAGAATTAAATGAGCTAACATATCAGAACTTGGAACAATGATCGGCAGTAGGAATTGCTCAACAAATGTTAACAATTACTATCACTTTCATTAAAGACCTTGGGGGAAAGGATAGATTAGCTTCTCTCCTCCCCCCAAATGTAAAATATTTGACTCACATACTTTCAATTTAACATTCTTTTAATGTCAGAGAGAGAGAGTTTTGTGAACCTTCCAGCATAGTAATTTACAGTTGTGGAGTCTGTCATGCTTTCCCCTTTGCTTCAGCTTCAGCTACTTTGATTTCTCTGTGGGAGACCTGAATAGACATTTCTCCAAAGAAGACATACAGATGGTCAACAGGAATGTGAAAAAATGCTGAACACCACTAATTATTAGAGAAATTCAAATCAAAACTACCATGAGTTATCACCTCACTCTGGTCAGAATGGCCATCACCAAAAAGTTCACAAATAATAAATGCTGGAGAGGGTGTGGAGAAAAAGGAAACCTCCGGCGCTGTTGGTGGGAATGTAAATTAGTGCAGCCACTAGGGAGGTTCATTAAAAAACTAAAAATAGAGCTACCATATATAATCCTGCAATCCCACTCCTGGGCATATATCTGGAGAAAACCATAATTCAAAAAAGATACATGCACTCTAATATTCATTGCAGCACTATTTACAATAGCCCAGACATGCAAACAACCTAAATGTCCACCAACAGATGAATGGATAAATAATATGCGGTATATTTATACAATGGAATACGATTCGGCCATAAAAAAGAATAAAATAATGCCATTTGCAGCAATATCGATGGACCTAGAGATTATCATACTAAGTGAAGTAAGACAGAGAAAGACAAATATCATATAATATTGCTTATATGTGGAATCTAAAAAAAAAAAAAAGATACAAATGAACTCATTTACAAAACAGAAAGAGACTCACAGACATAGAAAACAAACTTATGGTTACCAAAGGGGAAAGGGGGAAAGGGATAAGTTAAGAGGTTAGGATTAACATATATGCATTACTATATGTGCTTTTCACCACTGAAAATAACACGAGATTGTAAATCAACTATACTTCAATAAAAAATAAATTAATTTAAAAATACATATGGAATTTTAATGAAATAACACTGGTAATGTAACAAATGTGACTTTTTATACATGCCAACGAGTACTGTCTCATTAAAATGTGTTCATCGTGAGAGGCAAATGACACCCATAACATTCAAAATAATTTGGTGTTCCTTTCAGAACTGTCTTCAGATTCATGGATTAAAGCCAGTCTCATAACTTTATATCACACTTTAAACTTTTTAATTAAAAAAACTTTTTAGTTTAAAATAATTTGACTCACAAAAAAGTTGCAAAAACAGTTCAAAGAATTTCCACATACTCTTCATCCAAATTCCCCAGATATCAACACCTTATACAACCACAGTATAATCACGAAAAGCAGGTAATATAATACTAATGTACACTCTTTATTCAAATTTCACAAACTGTCCTACTGATGTCCTTTTTCTGGCCCAGGTCAGGGCACACATTGCATTTAGTTGTATTACCTTAGTTTCCTTTAATCTGGAACATTTTCTTGGTCTTTCTCTTGTCTGATGTTGACACTTTTGAAGAGGATTGACCAGTTATTTTACAGAATCTCCCTCAGTTTGGGTTTGTCTGATGTTTCCTCATAATTAAAGTTGTGAATTTTTGGCAAGAATACCATAGACACGACCCTGTGGCCTTCTCAGTACATCGTATCAGGAGGTGCAGGATATCAGTTTATTACTGATTACTGGCCATATTAACTTTGCTTACTTGGTTGAGGTGGTGTCTGCTAGGCTTCTCCACTGTAAAGTTACTACTTACCCCTTTGTAGATAAGTCTCTTATAGGGAGATATTTTCAGACTATGTAAGTATCCCCTTTCTCATTCATTATCTAATTTTAGCATTGTATTAGAGTTCTCCAGAGAAACGGAAACAGTAGGATATATATATGTGTGTGTAATTACATATATTCATTATGAGGAATTGGCTCACATGATTATGGAGGCTGAGAAGTCCTATGATGTGCCTTCTGCAAGCTCGAGACCCAGGAAACTGGGTGGTATAGTTCCGGTCTGAGTCCAAAGGCCTGAGAAGCAGGGGAGATGATAATGTAAGTCCCAGTCCAAGAGTAAGAGAAGACCAACATACCAGCTCAGGCAGGCAGGCAGGCAGGAAGAAAAAGGGATGAATTCCGCCTTCCTCTGCCTTTTTGTTCTGTTCAGGCCTTGAACGGATTGAATGATACCCACACACACTGGGGAAGGCCATCTACTTTACAGAGTCCACCTACTCAAATGCTGATCTCATCTGGAAACACCCTCACAGATACACCCAGAAATAATATTTAATCTGGGCACCTCATAGTACAGTCAAGTTGACACATAAAATTAACCTTCACAACTTCTATCTGTAATTCTTGCCTGGAACAATGATTACTTAGGTGTTTGCCCAAATGGTCACATTTTTTTTTTTAAACTCCAAACCAGTATGTCTAGATGGGCAGTTCACTTTTACACACTTGAATGGGCGACAGGGTGACTGTGGGTTGTTCCCACATTCAAATCCAATGTCTGTAAGTGCTGTACTTCTTTTCCTCCTCCCATTCCTCCCTGTTCTACTATGTTTTACAGTGCCTGCACAGAGGCTTCTCAGACAGAGGAAAGCACATGTTATTTGGAAACAGACAGATCTGGATTTGAATCCTACACCCACCACATACCAGTTGGGTAACCTATTCAAGTAACTTAATCTCTGGGTTTCAGGTGCCTCCTAAGTGAAAAGAGTATTCCACTTCATGGGCTGTTTTAAAGGGTATATAAGCTACCACGTATAAAATTTTCTGCATCAAGCATGATGTGGGGCTCTTTAATGAAAGTTGGCTCTTTGTTGTTCTTTTTCCAATGAAAGCAATCAAATAGTCACGGTAGATACAAAGGCTGAATTTTGATTTCATGAATTTAGATTGAGGCCAGCTTTAAAAAAAATCTCTTCAGGTGATTCTAATGTGCACCCAGAGTTGAGCACCACCGAATTAGATGCTCACTTAAGGCCTTACTGATTTAAAACTCTAAGATAAAAGAAAACTGAATATAGCTTTACTTTTGTAATTTTAGCATGGTATCGTTAAAGGTATGGACAATAAAAATAATAAAATATTGTATAAAGGGGAAAATTTTGTGAAAAGGGGCAATTTGAGGTATTGGTTCACTCATCCACTTAGGTAGTCAGTGGTTTCTTGAACCCCTATGTTTAGATGTTGTGCTGAGCACTGGGGCATATAAAGATGAAATGGGCACAGTCAAGCAGTTACAGCACAGTACACTGTGATGCAAGCTATAGTGGAGGGAGGTATACAGTGGTCTAATACGTCACGAATACTATGCATGGTGTTTGCCATGTGAAGGAGTTCAGTTTTTATTTCATCAGTGTTTGACAACTTATAAAGATTACTGAGTGAGTAGGGGGATCATGATTTGCTAGAAATATTACTCTGGTGTGTTTGGAATGGGTGAGCAAGGAGACAGGGAGATCAGGAGAGAGAAGAGCGAGGGGGAGGGAGGGGGAAGAGGCTGGGTGCTTAATGCTGGGATATGACAGTGGGGATGAAAATGAGGGGCTTGACTTGTGAGATATGTTAGGGGTGGAATGACAGGACTTGAAGACCAGTTATGTGAGGGGGAAGCTTTGATGTCTTCCAGGTGCGTATGTAGATGGTACCCTCATTCACTGAACTAGGGGAAGGGCATGGTTGTGGATGGGGATCTAGTGAGTTCAGTTTTGAATCTGTTATGAATTGAGGCATTTGGGAATATGTTATCTCACTAGATGGTGGTTGATATATGGATCTGGAACTTGGGAAAGGAACCTCCATTAGAGAGAAAGATGAGGAACTATACAGTTGGTATCTGTAGCCACTGGTATGGATGCAACCGTCCAGATAGAACATGTAGAAGACTAAGAGAAAAGTCAAGGACAGAGCTTAGGAATAATTAGTGTTAAGTGGAAGGTGGGTGGAAAAGGAGCCAGAGAGGAGAGTCTGAGGAGAGGCAGAGAGCATGACGAGGACCAGAAGGGGAGCATCTCAGGGACATCAGGAGTAAGACATTTGAAGAAGGGCAAACTGGTCATTAAAAGTGACAGAAGCATCAAATAAAGTAAGTTCTGGACTGAGCTAAAAGAATTGGATGTGGCCTCTAGGTGGGCATAGGAGACTTTATTGTATTTGTCTAATGAAATTTGTAGAGTTTCTGAGAACAGGTTGAAATGTCCCCTGCTTTCAAGAAAACTTCCATGACTAATTCCACACCACCCTGCTCACTCAACACATTAAGAACATTGAATACATCCTCCCTGAGCTGGAAGTCACTTTGTAGGTCATTTAACCTAGGCCTTACTGAACAGGTAAGGAAATTAACGCCCAGAAAAGTCATTACTTGCCTGGGGTCAAGTGACAGATTTAAGACATTAATCCAGGGTTTTTCCACAGACATTGGCATTGGTGCAATTACTTTGTACTAATTTACTACTTGTTCATATGTTGCCTGTTTACACACTGGTTGTTTTGTATTTATGTAGTTTGGGGGTTTTGCAGTTTCCCAAGGTTGTAGGAACTACATATATACTACTTTATTACCTTCTTTCTTTCTCACTGTTGACCTTTTGCCTTCATGGGCTATTTTAAAGAATAAATAAACTATGATCTTGGGCGGAAGGATCCTACAAAGCAACCCATAGAGCCTAGGAGAAGGAGCCTGAAAAGTGTTTCTTAGCAAGTCGCTCAGCAGGGGATCAAAGCCTGATGTCCCAGTCTGGTTTGTCTCTTTGTGTCCTTTTACTGCAGAAAATCAAGCTCTGGCCAACATGCATTTTGCTGTCCCATGTAAGGCATTGCTCGGCAAAGCCCTGTCTCCTCCACTCTACCATTCCCTTGGCTAAGTGGCCTTGGGGGCTACCGAGAGGATGGCAGGAGAGCTGAGGAAACAGCAGCCCAATCACTTTCTGACTCTGAGACTCAGGACCTAGTGTCTGAGAAATTTCATCTAGAGAACTCCTTGTCTTTTAGAAGCATTTGTGCTTTCATAACATTCTGGGTGAGTTCTTATGGCACCTGTCTCAACCACTTTTGTTCTCTTCCATTTATTCAGTCTTCATCCATCTTCTCAACCTCTCTCTCCATTTCTTTTCTCTTTGTCTCTCCTTGTGTCTCTGTCAGCTACAGACCTCTTCATTCACCCTGTCTCTACATATCTTTTTCTGTCTTTATCTTTAGGTAGCATGTCTTTAAGCCAGCATTCATAAAACGGATAGCAAAAACTGTGATACATAGTAATTGTTCAATAAACATTGTAATTGTGCAGTCAGAAGGTGTTTAGATGCGCTGGAACCATGGAACCATTGAGTGTATGATAGTACTATGTAGAAGTCAATAACATTTCTTTTTAGCTTCGACATTTTGATCAAGGACCTCCAAGTACCATGTAGTCCTGACTCAGAAAGTTAGCTACAGGGACAGGCAGTGTATAGGCCTGGAGCTCAGAGAAGTCCTGCCTTGTAGCTCTACCTGTGGGCAGGTACTCCTCTAGGATTCACTATTTCTGAATCTACAGCCACAGAAATCCACCTCACATACATGTGATGTGCATGCCAGGAGAACGGTGAGCCCACCAGGAATTTGTAATGATATTTAGTGCAGTGGATATTAAAAAATTTTAAACTAACATCTATTCCCCCTTCCTAGAAACATCCTGATTTCCTGTTGGGTCAAGGCCTTGCCCCACTGTGATGTCTTGGGATAATCCACATGTCAGGAAGCTGTTCTGGAAGTGGGAAAGACAAGATTCTTTTTCTCGCTATTCTGGTATAGCTAGGATAACACACGGCCTAGGCTCAGATAATCAGACACATCCTCCTGGGACTTGGAATTTTGAGTGAGTGATGGAAAAATAAGAGAAACAGTTGGAATTTCCTTATCACAGCAGTGGTACCCTGATCAGTGCTCAGTTCCTGATTCCTTTCTCTGGAGCTGACCTGGATCCTCCCTGTTTCTAGGCTTGTTCTTCAGCCTCTCGTCAGTTCTGTAAGCCCATCATTTCCTTTGGCTAGAGTTAACCACTGTCCTAGTCTGCTGGGGCTGCTGTAACAAAATACCACAGACTGCGTGGCTTCAACAACAGAAACTTATTTTCTCATAGTTCTGGAGGCTCTGAGTTCAAGATCAAGGTTCTGGAAGAGTTTGGTTTCTGGTGAGGATTTTCTTCCTGTCTTGCAGAGGGCTGCTTTGGCCTCACATGGTCTTTCTGTACATGCATGATGGGAGAGAGTGGGCTTGATCTCTGGTATCTCTTATAAGGACACTAATCCTTTCATTTTATTTATTTAGTAAAGTTATGTCTTTTTATTTTTATTTTATCTATTTATTTTTGGCTGTGTTGGGTCTTCATTACTGCGCGCAGGCTTTTCTCTACTTGTGGCGAGCAGGGGCTACTCTTTGTTGCGGTGCGTGGGCTTCTCATTGTGGTGGCTTCTCTTGTTGTGGAGCACGGGCTCTAGGCACGTGGGCCTCAGTAGTTGTGGCACGTGGGCTCAGTAGCTGTGGCTCGCAGGCTCTAAGAGTGCAGGCTCAGTGGTTGTGGCTCACGGGCTTAGTTGCTCCACGGCATGTGGGATCTTCCTGGACGAGGTTTCGGACCTGTGTCCCCTGCATTGACAGGCAGATTCTTATCCACTGTGCCACCAGGGAAGCCCAGGACACTAATCCTTTTAGATCAGGTCCCACCCTATGACCTCTTAACCTCAATTATGTCCTTACTTCATATACAGCCACACTTGGGGTTAAGATTTCACCACGTGGGTTTTAGAGGGGCACAAACATCAGTCCATAACACGAGCCAAAGTCAGTTTGTTTTGCTTGAACATTAGGAACTTAAGCTGATACACTTAAACCTAAATCTGCCAGTCTTACTTTTCCCTTCTGAAATCCAAACTCCGAAATAAAAAAAGTTTTTTGTTTTTGTTTTGCATCTTGTCCTGCAAGACTGGGCTTTATTCACTTGGTTGAAATAGTAGTCTATTTAATAAAAAAGTGAGGATCTTTAGAACAACGTTAGTTCTCCCACTTCCCTTGCATCTCTGGCTTCTCTGGCATTTCTTGAGCAAGGCTGTTAGTCAAGCAGGTGATTGGAGACTCTCTGATGTCATTCTCCACACTGATGTCAGATGCCAACCTTAGGGCTGGCTGGGTGGAAAAATGACCAGCTTGGCTCTTAAAGTAATGGCTCCATGTTGCAAGAAGTTGGCAATTCTCTTCTTGCTTTTTTCTTTTTATTGGTTGTTCCACAGTCTGGAGAGCATACTCAGCTGCCTGGCAGCTCTGCTCCTAAAGCTGTGGCACTCACCATCAAAGGCCGTTCCTCTGACTGCCGCTCCAGACAGGACAATGGCAAATAATATTAAGTCAAGCTCTTCCCCCAAGGGTCTCTGAGCTAGAAGTCTGCATGGAGCTTATCAGTGGGAAATCTGCCTAAAATTGTCCCCAGGATAATGCTTGTGTCAAACAAGCAGCACATAGTGCCACATATGTGTGCAAGGAACTACCAACCAAAAAGGTGAATATAAATATGGCCCTAAAAAACACTTGGTTCATGCTCATTTCATTTTTTATTTTCCCCCAGTATTCCCCTTCACACCTGGAAATCACTCAGTATGAAGTAACCCACAGCACTTTCCAGAGCTGTTTTTGTGTTTTCTTTTCAACCGCAGATGTCTGGGAAACAGTAAACTCTTGTTTTGAAGCCTTTTAAAATTGAGTTTTTGATTCCAAGCAATTGAAAATTGTTCCTGTTTATGCTCCTTATTGACGATAGTTTAACTAGCTGGATTTTGTTTTCTCTGGATGATGGTTTTTTACGGTTTTCCTTTAGGAGTTTACCAGTCCCTGGAGCTCACTGGTAGCAAAGGAAAAATGTGTCCAGAGAAATTGAATTTCTCTTATGTCCACAGAAAAAGTAGCCAGTTGCCATTATGGGGTAAAACTGGGGCTTTCTTTCCAGAGATTCATGGGTTAGTAAAGTCTGAGCAATATTAATACCTTTTTTTTTTTTTTTTTGCAAGGCTAGGGTATGTACTTTGCAAAGTATCTGTAAAAGTAAGTCAAGATAGCCACTTATTTCTGGCATTTGTTATGGGATAATTATCCTAATAGTTCTTTACTCTTGTAATTTAGCAAAAGGGATATTTTACTTACTCTTGAGCTGTTTGGGCAAGCATGACTCATAGTTACCCAAGTGTAGATCATTTATTAAAATGTCTAAAATTCTTCTTTTTTAGTCAGTCTAACAGGTAGTTGTTACCATCCTCTACCGTTTTCACCAGTTCTTCCTACCCCTACCAACTAAAACCACCCAAGCCTTTATTGAGAATTCACTGTGTGTACATTCCTGGGTTCTGGGATGAAGGCTGAAGGGGGATGAAGGTGTGATGAAGAAAGTATTTAGAAATAAAGATCACATGTTTGTAGTTGGTCCAGACTGTGAATGGTACAAATTAGCCACGAATGGTCCAGACTGTGAATGGTACAAAGTATGTAGAAACCAAAAGGGGGGCAGGGTAGGCTTTGCCAGGGCATGTTTCTTACAGGAGAGTGTAGGCTCCACATGGATTATGTGGAGAAGATGGTGGGAGGTGATAATTTCAGGCTGGAAGATGACTGAGAAGAGATGTGAATGGAAAAGCCAGGGGGGTAAGGAAACTAATCATTGTTGGACAGTCCTATGTGCTGGGAACTGTGTAAAGTCCTTTACTATATATCTTTAAAAATGTAATCTTCTTTATTAATTTACAGTGTGGTAGGAGGTTTTATGTCTTTAATTTAGAGAAGAAACCTAAGACCGAGGAAGTCACACAAAGAGTACATACTGGAGTTGATAATAAAATTCAGGTCCACTTGACTCCAAAGAGTGAAAATGATCAAGACTAGCTTAGGAGAGATTTTCCTGGCTGGAAGGGAGGGGCCTCCATAGGTGGAGCAAGAGATGAAGTTTGATACCTTGGGAGTGGGGTAGTGAAGGCATGTTTCTATCTCATGGGAAAGACAACTGAAGCTCCCATAGGTCCTTGAACGGGGGAAGGATGTGAAGGAAGCAAGGATAGGGAAGTACTGCCCGGGGAACTTGTGTGCCCTTCACAGGTAACCAAGAACAGTTAGTGTGAAGCCTCAATACCCTCGACTTGCAAATTTCCTACCTTGCTCCTGGCTCTCTCCATTCTAATTGGTCCTGCTCTCAGCAGTGAGAATTGGCTTTCCCAAGCATTATGTGGAGCCCCTTTCCTCTTTTAGAACAGCTCTGAGGACCCCAACGGCATGCCTTCCTAATCGCAAATCCCTGCCTCTTATTACCTAACTGCCTGTTCTTTTGCACCTTACCTTATAATTTCCTTTCCAGCTCAGGATCTATCCACCCTCCTGTTAGCACAACTTTTGCATTCTGCCGAGTTTTTTTCTCTCTTTAGTTCAGTGAATTTGACCTTTCCTGTCAGGTCTTTCTCGATGGAATCAACTTGACATTTTAAGGAGCGTTTTAACAGGGCTCTCAGTTTTTGTGATATGATATGAATATATCTATATTTATATTTTGTATTCTTTCATCAGATGCATTTAGACTGATCTGTAAATTTTGTGTGTCTGCTCTTAGATTGTAAACTCAAGGAAGGCTGTCAAGGACCTGTCATTTTCAGGGCCTTTCTGTCTCCCCAGAATGCCTGGTTAAATATTTTGACTCTGATAGTCACTGGATCGTTGCCCAAATGAGTATAGCACACTTCTCATCAGACTTTCTCTTCTTGGTGAACATTCCTGCTCGACAGTGGCCTCATTTACTTTAGGCCTGGATTAATAGTTTTGGTTCCCGAGCCTTCTTACTCTTCTTTGCGTGTCTGCTTAATCTTACAAGTAGGTCAAGGGAAGCCTGCTGGAAATAAGATTAATGATTCTGCCATATATTGGAAGAAAAAAGAATAAGAAAAATCCAAACCTCCATATTCTACTTTTCTCTCACACCCGCTGTGCAACCCTATCATTCTTCTGGAGGGGACTTCTAGCTGCCCTGCTCTCCAGAAGCCCCATGGGAACACGCAGAGCTCAGTGTGTCCCGCTGATAGAACCCAGCACAGTACCTGACAGCTGCCTGATTTGGCCAGAGAGGAGGCCCTTGCTGATCTCCTGGTGCCTGCGTTGCTGCCTCACCTGTACGTGAGTGTCCAGCCCGGACACGTCTTCCTTGTTAAAGCCAGCTATTCCATATCAGGCTCAGCCCCGCATGGTGTTTCTCTCTTTAGATTAGTGTAGCTGTCTCCTGACATAGGAATCAAGCTCCTTCTGCACGGTTGGATACGTGCTCTTCAGGCACAGCCAGAGAGACTCATTTCTTGCTTACTTTATGTCGGTCATATTTTTTGGTTAAGAAAGCATTTAATCATATCTTTATGATTACAGTTGACCCTTGAACAACACGGGTTTGAACTGCACAGGTCCACTTATAGGTGGATTTTTTTCAATAGTAAATACTACATACTACACCATCACCAGTTGGTTGAATCCGCAGATACAGAGGAGCTGCATATACGAAGGGCTGTATATACGTGGATTTTCCACTGTGTGGAGAGTTGGGGCCCTTAATCCCCACATTGTTCAAGGGTCAACTGTACTTATTATTGCATACTTAGAGATGCTAAAATAGTTCAATCTTAATCAAGTGAGGAGCTCTCCTATAATAGTTTCCTACTTAGAAGGCATTTCTCCAGAAAACTATTTTTGATTTTTTTGTTTGTTTTTTTTGTTTTTTTTGGCTGTGCCACATGGCATTCAGTATCTTAGTTCCCCGACTAGGGATCAAACCCGTGCCCCCTGCAGTGGAAGGGCAGAGTCTTAACCACTGGACCGCCACAGAAGTCCCAGGAAACTGTTCTTAAAATACCTTCTTCAGGAATCCTTTCTTGACTCAATGAGAGGAGAGTTGATCTTTTCTGCTGGGTTCCCTTCTCCAGATGAACTTGCCTCAATCATGGTCTCCCCTCCTCTTCCCAGAGCATTAACTGGGCTTGCCTTATGGCTGACCCATCCTGAAAACGCTTTATTGATTCATATCTGTGTTTCTGAGATCTTGTAACAGCTTCTTATCTCTCTCTGAAGGAAGTGAATGGACAACAGTTCTTTGGCTATCTTCTTATTAATGGTCTCTTCTCATACTTGTCTAATAGGACTGGTTGACAATGTTTCAATTAAAAAAAGAAAAAAGGAGACATGATAGCACAAGGTTGTATTTTTTTTTTTTTGGTACGCGGGCCTCTTACTGTTGTGGACTCTCCCGTTGCGGAGCACAGGCTCCGGACGCGCAGGCTCAGCGGCCATGGCTCACGGGCCCAGCCACTCCGCGGCATGTGGGATCTTCCCAAACCGGGGCACGAACCTGTGTCCCCTGCATCGGCAGGTGGACTTTCAACCACTGCGCCACCAGGGAAGCCCAAGTTTGTAGTTTTTGCATCAATCCAGGTCTGTGTCTGATGTTCTCTGAGGTTAATTCCCCTAGATGTTGAGTGTTTTAGATTGTAAGATCTTAAGAGGTTCAAGATTGTATCTGTTTTGGCTTTTTATATAGCAACTGGCATTAGCCACGAATACATAGATCCTTGATGAATGCCTTGGAAAAGGACACTTAGAGTGAAATTAGAATATCCAGCCAAGAAATAATAGTGAAACTAACTGAAGGATACTGATGATTTCTCTTGCACATGTGTGTGTTTGTGTGTTTTCACTTTAGTCATGTAGTTTGGGTCCATAAAACTTTAAGAATATTTTCTATAAATGCAAATGAGTCTACCTAGATTTTGGTTCCACCCAGGACCAGCCAGATGGAGCAGCTCATGGCAGTAAAGAGGTCCTGCATTGAACCTTGAGTGTTTTGAATATGCCCAGGCAGAGAGGAGTGAGAAAACTGTAGCAGGGATGAGGATGAAGGCCAGTGACAAAGTCAGGAGTGCCAAGAAGATGTTTTATATTGAAGTGTTTTGATAAGAACATGGCTAGAGAGGTCTGAGCAGGGTAGATGGAGAACAGAGGAAGAAAGAGGTACAAAGCAGGTGTGTTTGGCACTTTCGGAAATAGTCCTAAAAATAGTCTTAGGTGTGAGAAAATAGGTGTGAGTCACACCTTTTATGCAGAGTTTAGTGGGTGCTGCCAGGGTGGAGATGACAAAGAGGTGAGAAGCACAGCATCCTTAAGGGAACCTATGAGGCTTTGTCTGTTTTTGCAAGTGCAATAATGGAACTATCCTCAAGCTATTCTGACCGTAACTTTCAATCAAGAGTCTCAGTCTCTTCTTT
The DNA here is from genome assembly GCF_008692025.1 of Phocoena sinus. Taxonomy (NCBI): domain Eukaryota; kingdom Metazoa; phylum Chordata; class Mammalia; order Artiodactyla; family Phocoenidae; genus Phocoena; species Phocoena sinus. Next base: position 39,261,506 of record NC_045779.1, read on the forward strand.
CCCCTTGGCAGCATAGTAAGCTGGAAGTGTTGTTTCTTTTGATTAGACAGTCATATGGATAAATTGTAGTTCATTGGTTTCATTAAAGATAGATCCAAACTGATAAGGAGTTTTCAGGGTTGGGCCAAATTGGCTTGGGGCCAATTTGCAGCAGTCACAAAGTATTTCTCAGACTGTGGCCAGTGTTTTTTTTTTTTCAGCATGTAGGAGTGGGGCTTCCCTGGTGGTGCTGTGGTTAAGAATTCGCCTGCCAATGCAGGGAACACGGGCTTGAGCCCTGGTCTGGGAAGATCCCTACATGCCGCGGAGCAACTAATCCCATGCACCACAACTACTGAGCCTGCGCTCTAGAGCCTGCGAGCCACAACTACTGAACCTGTGTGCCACAACTACTGAAGCCCATGAGCCTAGAGCCCATGCTCCACAATGAGAAGCCCACGCACCACAATGAAGAGTAGTTCTCGCTCTCCATGGCAAGAGAAAGCCTGCACACAGCAACGAAGACCCAGCGCAGTCAAGAAAATAAAAATAAATAAATAAATAAAAATTAAAGAAAAAGAAAAGAAAAAACATTGTTAAAAGAAAACTGTAGGAGATATGCATTTTAAAATGTCCAGAGCCACAGATTCCATCCCAGCTAGACTCGTCATATCACACACCTGGGAGGCTGAGGATCAACATTTAAACCCTCCCAATCCCCCAGCCCTGTGACTGAGTTACACGCTAGAGTCTGAGGAACAGTCGGCAGTTGGTTCAGAAGAACTTGTAGATTTTCAAGCCTTCCACATGAACTGAGCCCAGATTTCCAAGGAGGAATCCTAGAGTGGGGTTAGTGAATTTTCAGTGGTTTGTGGGAGTTAAGCCATAGGGAATGTTTCTGGCAGTCCAAATAGTTCCTATCATTGTAGACATAGCTCAAGTTCACCTTTTAGGAGGAGACCTCCAAGTCCACCCTTGCCACAGAACGTGCTTGCTGTCATCTGCTTTCATAGAGTTTATTTGTACAACTTTTTTGACAACTCGTCTTACTCTGCCTTGTGATATCTCTTAGCTAAATCTCACACAGCTATCAAACTTCATTTTAAAAATTATAGTATAACTTACCTATAGTAATATGCACATCATTTAAATTTCATATCAGTTAAATTTCATTCCATTTTCACATGCGTATATAACCATGTAGTGACCACTTGGATCATTTCCAACACTCCAGAAAATTTCCTTGTGCTCACAGGTAATAGTTTTCTAAAGGTAACCACTATTCAGACTTTATCACCATACAATCATTTCAGGCTAGTTTTGAACTTCAGATATATGGAATCATGTAGTATGTAGTCTTTTGTGTGAACTTCTTCCCCTCAACATTCTGTGATATTTCTCCATGTTTTTGAGAGTATTACTAATTTTTCTTTTTCATTACTGTGTTATATCCTATTGTATAAGTATACTATAACTTATTAACTTATCTACTGTTGGTGAATATTTTGGTTGGTTCCAGTTTTGGACCAGCAACATTCTCTTTTTTTTTTTTTTAGGGAAACAAATATCTTTTTTTTATTGAAACATAATTGACATACAGCATGATATTAATTTCAGGTGTACAACGTAATGATTCAACATTTTTATACATTGCAAAATGATTACCACAATAAGTCTAGTTATCATCTGTCACCATACAAAGTTACAAAAATTTTTTTCTTGTGATGACAACTTTTAAGATTTACTTTTTCATGTAACTTTCAAATTTGCAATACAATGTTGTTAGCTGTAGTTGCCATGCTGTACATTACATCTCCATGACTTATTTATTTTATAACTGGAAGTTTGTATCTTTTTTTTATATCTTTATTGGAATATAATTGCTTTACAGTGGTGTGTTAGTTTCTGCTTTATAACAAAGTGAATCAGCTATACATATACATGTATCCCCATTTCTCCTCCCTCTTGCGTCTCCCTCCCACCCTCCCTATCCCACCCCTCTAGGTGGTCACAAAGTACCCAGCTGATCTCCCTGTGCTATGCGGCTGCTTCCCACTAGCTATCTGTTTTACATTTGGTAGTATATATCAGTCCATGCCACTCTTTCTTTTCATCCCAGCTTACCCTTCCCCCCTCCCTAGCAACATTCTTATACAAGTCTTTTAGTGTTCAAGACCATTTTTTGCTGGAGATATATTCAGGAGTGGAGCTGCTGGGCCATAGGCATATGTGTGCTTGGTTTCAGTAGGCATTGCTAAAGAAACATTTTCCTAGGTGGCTGGAAAGAGTTTGTTTAGCAAACATTCTTACCAGCTGTGTATGGGAGTTCCGATGTTTTAAACTTTTTATATCTTGTCTCCCTGACGTGGCTTTGTACAGGAAAGCATGCAACCAGGTTCATATGTTTTGTGTTAGCCATAGTGCCTGCACGGAGACTACGGATGGTAGGGGTGTGATAAACATAAAGGAATTAACAATCAGAAGCTCACCGAAATCAGATTCTCCACACTGCAAAAAGACTACAAGAAACTGCAGGAAAATAAAGATCATCCAGAACTTGAGAAGGAGAACAATATGGTTCAAACCTTCCATGCACTGTTTGACAATCTTACCCCGTTCCTTGCCATTTAATATCAGGATATTACTCCAAGGTGAACCAAATGACTGTAAACCACTGAGCCAAAAAGCCTGTTTAAGTAATAGAGTCTTGTGCAAACAGCAGTCTTTTTATTTGAGAATAATAAAATGGTTTTGTCATCTTAGATGATCTAACAAATTTTCTAATTTATAAATGTAGCTCTTTGCTCTAAACTCTTTTGTGGGTTCAGGCGAGGGCCTGAAAATAATTTCTAGCTGGTTGTTGACGGTGGATGTGACATGCTCCTTTCTTGGAAGACAGCAGCATGGTGTGGTAGAAAGCACATGATTTGGCTTTCAACCCCACGTTTGATACACCCTCTTTATGTGGCCCCGATCAAGCCTTCATCTTTCTGGGCTTGTTTGCTTGTGTTGGCAATGACAATGTCTACCTCTCTCTGGGCTGAAAGGATGGTGATTGTGAAAATGCAAGTCCAGAGATGGCATATAGATGGGATATAAAAAACGTCAACCTTGAAGAGGGAGGTAGAGGAGTCAGGATCAGCGATGCCATGTGAGAAAGACTGAACTGGGCGCTGCTGGCTCTGAAGATGGAAGGGGCCAGGAACCAAGGGATGTACACTATTAAAAAGAAGTCAGAAGTCAGCTTCTCTTCCCTTTGATTTCTTTTCTTCAATTAAATTTTTTTCCAGCTTCATTGAGGTCTAATTGACATATAACATTGTGTAAGTTTAAGGTGTACAGTGTGTTGATTTGATACACTTATGTATTGCAAGCGACTACCACCAGTAGTGTTAGCTAACAGCTGCATCATGTCATGTAATCATCCTTTCTTTGTGGTGAGAATATTTAAGATCTACTCTGGCAACTTTCAAGTATATAATACAGATTATTAGCTGTAATCACAATGCTGTACTTTAGGTCCCTGCCACTTACTCGTTTTGTAGCTGGAAGTTTGTACCCTTTGACCACCATCTCTACTTTTCCCCCATGTCCCCGCCCCCTGGTAACCACCACTCTACTCTCCGTTTTTATGAGTTCGGCTTTTTAAATTTCCACATAATAAGTGAATCATACAGTATTTGTTTTTCTCTGTCTGGCTTATTTTCACTTAGCATAGTGCCCTCAAGGTCCATTCATGTTGTTGCAAATGGCAGGAAAGATTTTCTTCTGTCTCGTGGCCTAATAGTAAATACTGTTGTATATAGACACCACATTTTCTTTATGCATTCCTCCAATGGCGAGCACTGAGGTTGTTTCCATACCTTGGCTATTGTGAATAATGCTGTAATGAGCAGGGGATGCAGATATCTCTTTGAGATCCCATTTTCATTTCCCAAAAGTGGAACTGCTGGATCATATGGTATTTCTATTTTTAATTTTTTGAGGAATCTCCATACTGTTTTCCATAGTGGCTTCCCTTCAATTTCTTGGTGGCATTGTGATGGCTGGTATTAGCCTTGGCTTTGGAGCCTGACCTAGATGGGAACCTGGAACCTGGCTCTGCCATGAATTAGCTGTTTGACTTGGACAAATTACTTAACTTTACTAAGCCTCAGGTTCATCTGTAAGATAACAGTGATATATTGCCCACTTTATAGGGTTGTAGTAGGATTAAATGAGCAAACTAAACTATTTAGTTATATGTAAAGCAGCCCACTTAGAGGCTGGTGCGTGATAGTTGCTCAAGATACTGGTTTCTTCTCCCGTTCTAAGATTTCTCCCACGTGAGCGTTCTGACTCTTAAGATTTTGAATCTCTCAGAATCTTAGCATAAAAGGTCCAAGTTGCAAGGTGTCCAGTGATATGGAAGACTTGAAGTTACCCACTTATTTGAAGCAGAATGTGCAAGACTTGAATTCTGGGGGGCAGAAACTCTATCTTTTATGATTTAGTAAAAGAATGATACCGTTTACCTGAGTGTTTTGGTTATACGAATTATCATGCAGTACCTAATGTACAAGCCTCAGCTTTTCAGTTTGTATTTGTTGTATAGACTTAGTTGAAATAGCACCTTACCGCCTGCCCCCTCCAAAAAAGAAAGAATCTTGCCAGTGAACCCAACTTCCATGGTGCTCAAAGTGGATGTACACTGAAATTCAAGAGAATAGCCTTTTTCTGGGTGAAGACTTTTGGATCAGTTGCTCTCGTTGGGGGCATTTTTGAAATCTGTGGAGGCCTTCCTGTGAAGCACCATTAGCCTGTAGTGAGCAGAGCCCAAGAATGAAAGATGTCCCTGCAGCACACCTTTGTCCCCCTCCCCCATATTTCTCACTCACCTTTCTAATGTCTTGATCTTCAAGGTAATGTCCCCCATTTTCCTTATTATTGCCTCCAGATATGAAGTTGTTAGAGGTAAGTGTGTATTATAATAAATTTTAGTATGCACCAGTACCTTCTTTCATTTTCCTGTTTTTCCCATACCTAATGACTTCTGATCTTTTCTCAAAAGCGAACATTCATAAAGAGCAAATGCGTACGTCAGACTATTCTGTTACGTTTTCCGCTATGTTGTCCTGCGCAAGCATTTACATATTGAAATATAAAGTAACACAAAAGTTACTTTATTATAAATTACTTTCATCTATCCTTTATATTATAGCTAGGGTAGTATTTTCATATTCTGAAATAGTATATATATGTATGTAAGCTAGATTTACATATATATATGTAAATCAATGATAAATCTGCAAGATTTATCATTACAGTATAGTGATGAGCCTGATGGGCTTGGATCCCTTCTCCACAAGTCCTTTGGAGATTTTTCTATTTGGTCATTTCTCCAGTTCCTACCCCTCTTCAGCGCAACATTTTTACGTTACCAAAAAATCACGCTAGTGCTAAAAAATGAGAGAAAGAAATAGGTGGGCTGAGACTCTTTGCGCTGTGCCCTGGTTATTCTCTTGCTGTGTACTTAGGATTCCTATAGGGGGAAAAACATTTTTTGCTATTAAAGGGCAGGGCATGAGCATCAAATTTCCTGAGGGAGTGACTCTCACCTCCTTCTCTTCTGTCCTACCTGCTAAGAAAACCTGCTTGTTCTCTGATTACCTTAGATCACACACTGAACCCTTTGGAGATTTTCCTGATCTCATCCTGATCTTTTTAGTCTTATCTGCCTAGGATTTTTGTTCCACTTTCTGCTGGATTTAATGTACCCCCTCCATTTCTGGTCCTTTTCCTCACTGTCCCTTTTTCTCCCTCCATTCCCTTACCTGCTCATCTGGTAAATACATGAACATGTACTTTACGGGGTTTACCAGCAGATCCCAGCTGAGTAGGAGACAGGCTCAGCCTACAGCAAACCACATGGCAGGGGATGACCTAGAGAGGCCCAGCTACCAGAGCACATCCTACCAAATAGGGTTGCCCCTCTGGTGTCAGTTTGCTAAAAAGGCACAGCTAGACAAAGATATGGGTAGTAACAATTTGGAGCATCAAAAGAAGACTCTCCTTCCAAAGCTTTGGGATTATTTCAAAAGTCTGATTTATTTGTACCATATTGAGCTGGGTGGAAACAAAAAACTTATGTCTTGTGTCCTTGTTAGGGCTGAGTGCAGTGTATGAACTAATCATAACGTAGAGATGATGCAGTGGTTAGAATGCAGCCTCTGGGTTCAAATTCTGGACTCACTGCTCCCTGGCTGTGGCATTTGGAGCAAGTTACAAACTTATCCATGCTTCAGTTCCCTCATTTGTGTAATGGGGATAATAATAATGCCCACTTCAGAGTGGTATGTGAAGGCTTTGACTTTTGTCTGGCACATGGTAGGAATTTATATGTTATAATTTTATAATGTAAAAATAATGTTTATAATTTTAATAAACATTTTAGTTTATAATTATGTAATTAAAATTTTCATATCCTCTGACCCTCTAGAGAAGCCTTATTTTATATCATTGACTTTACAACCTAGGTTCAAGAATAATGGTCTTATTAAACATCTTTTGTCTTAATTATTATGTTTTGGAAAACAAGATTAAATTTGTAGCCCATTTGAATTCATGTAATAATAAGTTATTCTATAGTGGAAGTCTACAACCCTGGCTTTCCTCAAATTTTTACTCCATGGAGCACTATTACTGCAAGATGTTCTCCCCCAAACGGGTTCTATGTTACAATATAATTTGGTTGCAACACACAGTATGCCATTCTTGCAGACTCGCGATGCACATCAGCATGTCAAAGGCTTATAAAAGTCCTGTGAAGAAACCTGTTTAACTTAAAAAAGAAATACTATCTTAACACAAGTTTCCTAGAAAATGGAGCCCGAGCCGAAGTTCATATCCTAAGGATTTATCAGGAGGTGCAATCCTAGGGCAGCAAGATTGAGGCAAAAAAGGAATTGAGACAGAGAAAGGGAAAGCAAATGCTGGATGGTGCGTTACCTAGACGGCTTCATAAGAGAGAGCACCTCATGACCAGGTGAGGGCTGTGTCTTCCAGACAGGCTGTTTGCAATCAACACAGTCTTGAATCCTCCGGAGTCATTTTCCATTATTCAAGGTTTACCCATGAAGTGTTAATATTACTGCACTTAGGGATTGTTACCTGTCTTCTTTGGGTAGCTTCTAGGTTAGGCAGATCCCATGCTTCACAACATGGCCTTGGACCCTTGGTTAGATCGGGGCACTGGAGCCCCTGTGAGGCCTCTGCAGAGAACACAGTGGTGGCTTTGTTAAAGCTTTGTCCTCACTCCCAGCGTGAGGACTCAAGGGCTGAGGACAGCCTTTGGTGCTGTGTTAGGAGATGAGGCCATGATTGTTGGCCTGGGAGGAGGGTGTGGGGGTGAGCAAATCTGGAGAGGCACGTAAACTGGCTCCTGTATACCTACCCTTTCACAAACTTTTAACTACGTAAAACTCACTTCCTTCCCCTCTCCCTTTTTAAAATTACTCTCGTTATTATCCCATAAAATTCATGTCCTGAGTCCTAAATTATGGAGATGTTGTATGCAAAAACTCTTAATAATATGATAGAGAATTGACTGAATTCCATAGCTTTTGAAGATGGTTCTAGGTAGAGTGATACTTGCAATTTTAGAGCCCTGCGTTTCATTGATAGTCCATTTTAAATCGGGGACAACAGCCATACTGACTTAGAATCATAGTTCATCTTACACAGTATTCCGATGCCAAGAGGTGATCCCAGGTAATGTACTTGGAGCATTTGTGTTTCTTCCTAATGTCAGTCTCCTCTTTTTCCCCCACCCTCAGTTTGTCATTTATCTCCTGACCAAATGCTGAAATGTAAAAATTCAAGACCACTTTTTAAAATTTGAGAAACTTAATTTAGGAAATAGGAGGAAATACTATTTCACAAAGTAAGATAGTATTTTGAGACTATTTTAAACTTACAGAAAAGTTGCAAAAGTAGTACAAAGAATTCCCATATGTCCTTCATCCTTCATCTGGAGACCCATTCAAGTTTTGCTAGTTGTCCCAATAATGTTCTCTATAGCACAAGGATCTAGGTCTGAGCTGTGATTGCTTTTAGTTATCAGGTCTCTCTAGTCTCCTTCAATCTGAAAACTCCTCAGTCTTTCCATGACTTTCATGATTTTTATATTTTTCAAGATTATAAGCTAGTCATTTTGTAAAATATCACTCAGACTCACTTTGGTCTGTCCAATGTTTTCTTATGACTAGACCCAGGTTATGTATTTTTAAAAAATATTTATTTATTGATTGATTTATTTGGCTGCATTGGGTCTTAGTTGCGGCACACGAGATCTTTGTTGCGGCATGTGGGATCTTTTGCTGCGGCACATGGGCTTCTTTCCAGTTGTGGCGCATGGGCTCTCTAGTTGTGGCGCACAGGCTCCAGAGCATGCGGGCTCAGTAGTTGTGGTGCGCGGGCCCGGTTGCCCAGCGGCACAGCATGTAGGATCCTAGTTCCCCGACCAGGGATTGAATCCGCGTCCCCTGCGTTGGAAGGCAGATTCTTAACCAGTGGACCACCAGGGAAGTCCCCCAGCATTATGTATTTTTGGTTGGAATATCACAGAAGTGAGTCTGTGTTCTTTATATTGTACCAAAGCGTTACATATGGCGTTGACTTGCCCTGTTACTGGTGGCATAACCTTGATCATTTGGTGAAGATGGTGTCTGCCAGGTTTCTCCACTGTAAATTTCTTTCCCCCTACCCCTTTGCAATTCATAAACATTTTGAGGACAGGTACTTTAAGACTGTAAAACCCATTCTTCACCCCACTTTCACCCACTAGTTTTAGAATATTTCTTGCTTTAATTATTACTATTGTGGTTGCCAAATGGTGATTTTGAAGTTCCATCATTCTTTCTATTTTTATTGGTTGACATTCTACTGTAAGGAAGGTCTTTCTTTTCTCCCTATTAATTTTTAAAATTTGTTTATAAGTGTGGACTTCTGGATTCCAGTTTTTTCAGTGGATCATAATCTATTACTATCATTATTTATTTTGATTCTCAAATTGTCCAGACTTGACAAGAGGGAGGCCTTTCAAACTGTCTGCTGCATCTTTTGACATGCCCCGATCATTCTTTGAGCACTTCCTTACTTGCCCCACAAGACAGATATTCCAGGTTCATTTTGTTCTTTCACTGCCCTGCTCTTAGGCTCAACCATTTGTCCAAGGAGCCCTGATTTTTTCTAGTGGAGAGTGATATTTAGAAATACATACCTGAACAGTAGGTGTGCTCATTGTTACTGAGATGTAACTGCACCCAGGCCCTCTCAGAAGACAGAACTAGGAAATATATGTGTGTTTAAACATATATGTATGCATTTACATTTGTATTTATTTCTGTATCTCTCTATATAAGAATAATTTATACTGCTATTTTCAGTTCCAATCAAACACCACAGGGTTCATTCTAGCTTTCCTCTTTCCAAATTTGTATCTACCTTCTCCAGTAGTAAGAAATATATGCCCATTATCTTTAATACATTTATTTACTTAATCTCTCTGAATGTAGCTAGTCTTCAGGCCATTAGCCTGCTTGGAAATCCTTTATGCAGACCCCAAACTCCACCCTGTTCAGAATCCCTACCCACAGAAGGAAGGCTTGATAGCAATCTTTAAACTTAGTTATAACCTGTGTTTTCTTAGTAGCTATTTCTGGCTTGGTCATTCATGAACTTTTCCAAATCCTTTGGGGCTTAATTTATATTTCCCATTTCTACCACTTTCTTGGTGCAATGAGTTCCACAGTCTAATCTTTACTTTGTGAAATAGTATTTCCTCCTCTTTCCTAAATTAAGTTTCTCAAATTTTAAAAGGTGGTCTTTATACTACAAAGCTACAGTAATCAAGACAGTATGGTACTGGCACAAAAACAGAAATATAGATCAATGGAACAGGATAGAAAGCCCAGAGATAAACCCACACACATATGGTCACCTTATCTTTGATAAAGGAGGCATGAACATGCAGTGGAGAAAAGACAGCCTCTTCAATAAGTGGTGCTGGGAAAACTGGACAGCTACATGTAAAAGAATGAAATTAGAACACTCCCTAACACCATACACAAAAATAAACTCAAAATGGATTAAAGACCTAACTGTAAGGCCAGACACTATCAAACTCTTAGAAGAAAACATAGGCAGAACACTCTATGACATAAATCACAGCAAGATCCTTTTTGACCCACCTCCTAGAGAAATGGAAATAAAAACAAAAATAAACAAATGGGACCTAATGAAACTGAAAAGCTTTTTCAGAGCAAAGGAAACCATAAGGAAGACGAAAAGACAGCCCTCAGAATGGGAGAAAGTATTTGCAAATGAAGCGACTGACAAAGGATTATTCTCCAAAATTTATAAGCAGCTCATGCAGCTCAATATCAAAAAAGCAAACACCCCAATCCAAAAATGGGCAGAAAACCTAAACAGACATTTCTCCAAAGAAGATATTCAGATTGCCGACAAACACATGAAAGGATGCTCATCATCACTAATCATTAGAGAAATGCAAATCAAAACTACAGTGTGGTATCACCTCACACCGGTCAGAATGGCCCTCGTCAAAAAATCTACAAACAATAAATGCTGGAGAGGGTGTACACTGTTGGTGGGAATGTAAACTGATACAGGCACTATGGAGAACAGTATGAAGGTTCCTTAAAAAACTCAAAATAGAACAACCATACGACCCAGCAATCCCACTACTGGGCATATACCCTGAGAAAACCATAATTCAAAAAGAGTCATGTACCAAAATGTTCATTGCAGCTCTATTTACAACAGCCAGGACATGGAAGCAGCCTAAGTGCCCATCAACAGATGAATGGATAAAGAAGATGTGGCACATATATACAATGGAATATTACTCAGCCATAAAAAGAAATGAAATTGAGTTATTTGTAGTGAGGTGGATGGACCTAGAGTCTGTCATACAGAGTGAAGTAAATCAGAAAGACAAAAATGAATACCATATGCTAACACGTATATATGGAATCTAAAAAAAAAAAAAGGTCATGAAGTACTTAGGGACAAGATGGGAATAAAGACACCGACCTACTAGAGAATGGATTTGAGGATACAGGGAGGGGGAAGAGTAAGCTGGGACAAAGTGAGAGAGAGGCATGGACATATATACACTACCAAAGGTAAAATAGATAGCTAGTGGGAAGCAGTCGCATAGCACAGGGAGATCAGCTCAGTGCTTTGTGACCACCTAGAGGGCTGGGATAGGGAGGGTGGGAGGGAGGGAGATGCAAGAGGGAAGAGATACGGGAGCATATGTATATGTATAACTGATTCACTTTGTTATACAGCAGAAACTAACACACCATTGTAAAGCAATTATACACCAATAAAGATGTTTAAAAAAAAAAAGGTGGTCTTGAATTTTTACATTTCGGTATTTGGTGAACACATTTCTAATAGTTCAAGTTCAGCCTCAAACTCACCAACCGTAGGACTCAGCAGGATTTTTTCATCTCATATCCATATAATTCATGGTTTTATTTATTTTGGTCAAAGCCTCTTTGAGTTTGTGAGCAGTGAAATCTTTATGGATAGTATTTGTCTTTTACCACTTTCTTCATTGCTTTTCAAAAAATTTCCTGGTTCCATTAACCAGGAAATTTTGATAACATGATCTTTGTTATCTGATTATCAGGATTTTCTATAATGTTCCAGCTGTTGTTTTACATTAGGGAAGAGCCTAATTTTTTGGTTTTGACTATTCTTGTTTCTCCTTGGGCCACTGCTGAATGTTCCTTGTTTGAGGGGAGCCTTGAATGCAGGTGGCTGGAACTCAGTCAGGAGGGATAATTGTCTCAGGTGACTGGTAAGAGGAAAACCAGAGGATAAATGGTGTTGTTGTCTTAAGAGCAAGGGGGGCCAAATAGGATTCAGGGTGAGAAAAAGAGCCCTCCGAGTAATTGCCATAAACAGTGCTGTGGAACATGACATAGCTTTGAGGAGCACTGTCCTCTTGTTTAAAGACAGGGTTAAAGGACTTCCCTGGTGTTCCAGTGGTTAAGAATCTGTCTTGCAATGCAGGGGATGCCGGTTCAATCCCTGGTCAGGGGACTAAGATCCCACATGCTGCGGGACAGCTAAGCCCGCACACCTCAATGAAGCAGAGAGCCTGTGTGCTGCAATGAAAGATCCCAGGTGCCACAGCTAAGACCTGACGCAGCCAAAAAAAATTAAAAAAAAAAAAAAAAAAGACAAGGGTTAAGGCAGATGATAGAACATGGAACCAATAAACTACAGTAAATGTGAGGCCCTTTTCATGGGTCAAAGTCTGTTCTCTAGAACCCTTCATTGTATATGCATATTTAAAATAATTTCAAGTTTTTACTTAAAACACATTTATTATTCTTTTGGTCACTCGTTGAGACTCATAACACCAGCTTTTGACCTATCTTTCCTGTCTCACTGGAATGACTCTTCACCTAAAGCCTGTGGCAGCTCCATTTACAGACTCAGTCTTGATCCAGGACAGGATTTATTAGCAGCTGTGATGCCAACACTTGGCAGGACTTAGAATTAAATTCTCCTTCAAGACTTGGGAACCCATGGCTCAGTTAACACTGAGAGACAGTGTGGTACAGTAGGAGGTGCTTTGGGTTTAGAGTCCAGCCTCCAGTTTTTACTTTATTACTTAGTAGCTATATGTTTGTGAAAGTTACTCAAAACTCATTTTCCTTCTCTGTGAAATGGAGATAATATTCACCTTGTAGGATTAAATTGCAGTATATAAAGTGTACCTAAAGTTTCTGACCCATAGACACTCAGGAAACAGTGGCTATCTTTCTAATTAAGACTACTGCTGGACTCCATATTGCTTCTTGAGTTGCCCTATTATGAAACGTTACTGGGGTACTCTAGGAATGACCACCAGATGCTTGATAACTCTGAGGAATAGCAATTTCTTTCTCCAGTCCATGGAACTGGGTCTTGGCCTAGAGATTTTACTTATTTCCATATTTTGGCCCACCTTTCTGTATGGCAGACGCTGGGAAGCTTGCTGGGGTTCTAAATGAGAATCCATTTCCACCAGTTAGACATACTGTTTGATATTTGGAACACTGCTCGGCTATTATCTATTGGAAAGCAAGGTAGAGGAGGTGTCTGCTTTTTCTGTAGCAGTGATCCTATCACTGGGCCTCTTGGTGTGAACATCAAGAGGTGACTTGCTGTGACAGTTGCAGTAGTTTTGTACTGATTGTACTGACTACAGCAGCCTCCCCGTGCTTACTTCCTAGCTTTATGGGGTCAAGAGGCTGTTGTGGAGGTGGTAGAAGCATCTTGACTTCCCATCTTCTTTGTTTTTGGCAGAGGAACCTGCTCCCCTGGCAGACTGATTTGGCAGTGTTTTACCTGGGGTCATTCCTGGTGGCTCAGCCTCAAGCCTGCTCCTCCTGGCTTCCAGTTAGATTCCAGGCAAAACTTGCCTGTGTTGAATCCCTTTTTCCTGAAACTAGCTAGATTGGTTTTGTTTCCTTCAACTGAACCCTGCCAGATATAATTCCTACTCTCTGATTTTGTCCAGATTTTCTTGGTCATATGCTGAGGCCTGTGACTGCAGACCCTGATACCTTGTCTTCCTCTTTAAGACTTGCTTTCTGGGGTTAGGGTGTGACTCAAACCTGTCCTGCAGCCATGAAAAGATATTCTGATTGGCACCTGCTGGCCTGACTGAGCTCCAGCTTTTACTGCTGCTTTAGTTCTTTGAGGGGCTCCACCTGTATGAGTGGACTGCTCAGTGCAAACTATTGCTTGAGGTGTCCTGACCTTGGCATAGCCTTTGAACTCCATGCCTGGATCTCCTGCCTGCCTGCCTTAATAGCCACTCAGTTCTCCCAGCCCCTGACTCAGGTCTTGAGCTGAGTCTTACGGTCTGTTCTCTGTGGCCAAGAATGATTTATGGCACCGTATATCCTGGGCCTGATCAGGGATTTTCCACTGGGTCTGGTCCATGGCACTCACTCTTTACCCAGAAGAGTTTAGAGTCAGACACCAATTTGTGATACCACTAGGTGCTCCTTTGAAATTACATATCAAAATAGTAACTCTTACAGATTACCTGCAAAAATAGTAAAAGTTCTATTGTTTATATGTTTCTAATTAGAGAAGGCTAAATCTGCCCTTGAATTAGTTCTCTATTGTAAGGTAGAAGTTGAATGGTATTGTGTTTTTAAAATGTTTCTGCTGAAGTCATTGCACATTTTTACCTATACTGTGATTGGTAAGAGAAAAAAGATCATTTTTTCCCATCTTCAAGAAGATCTGAATAGTTTTCATACTAATTGAATTAATATAACTGTACAATTTAAGTCAGAGCATAAGTAGGTTAAACAGTGCTACCCTAACTTTCCTATAACCAATGAGTAAATTAATTTTCTTATGACACATAAGTAAATACTGTAGTCTCATTGTTAAAGGTTATATAAAACCATTATAATTAATTAGAATTCATGGTGGAATTTATAAGAAGTAGTCCATTTTGTAATGGCCAGATATAAAATAAATATAAATTTGAAATGATAATATCTTCACCCCCATCTTAGCAAAAATTTATATCTGAAGGACTGATTATACAGATGGATAATGGCCACACAATATATAAAAACAGAACTTTGACCCACAACCTGCCTCAACCTGCCCAGGAAACCAACCCATTTTTTGTAATAACCAGCCCAGGAAGCCAGTGTGCTATCCATTAGACTTGGAGGAAGTCAGACTGCTACTTTTAGTAACAATCTAGGAACCCAAACAATAACCCCCATAACAGTTGGCCCCAGATGGCCAGGACTTGATTCATAACTGGCAGCTTCCCTAATTTTTGCCCTTGCTTCTAACTTAAGACCAATGGGAGAAAGCCGAGTATGTCTCCTAACCAATCACCTAGGATGCTCCACTCCTAGTCAGTCTGTCTGTAGCTTCCCCATGCCAACAGCCTCCAATCAGGCCATACCTGAAGCCCCCTTTTTTCCACTATGAAGCGTCCCCACTCCTCTGCCTGCCTTTGAGTCTTTGTCAAAATGCGAGTTATGGTGACTGACTCTTGCTATAGCAAGCTCTGAATAAATAGCCTTTGCTTGTTCTCATTTGGTTGGTCTTGATTTATTTCCACGTATCTGTAGTGTCTTCAAGAAACCTTGTCTTGTAAAGATATTCCTCTTTCCCCTGTTGCCTATAAGCGTGCTGGTATTCTCAAAGTCCTGAGTCAATAATTTAAAGTTTCTCAATCTCTCAACTTTCTTGTTATTGACAATTTGTGTCCTCTGATTTGAACTTTTAAATTAGGCTGAATTTTAAAATTTGATTTATAATTTAAAATTCAACATTCTCTATCCCCAATAAAATAGTTTTCTCCAATAGGTTGCATTATAACTAAAAATTTAGCAATCTTTGGTGTCAAATTGATTGAACCCATTTTGAATGTTAACTAGAATACATCCATGTATCCAAAAGTACATACATACTTTTATGTGCATGCTTATGTTTCTCCTCTGAGAATACAAATAATTAAGCAGGTATTGAGAAAAAGCAGTGAATCATTTTTCCTTAAGTGTTTCATAATCTTCCTTTGATTGGCAATACCTTCTCCTCATTATTAATATCATGATCTTTAAAAAATTTTTTAAATTTATTTCAGTTAATTTTTTTCTTTTTAAAATTGCAGTATAGTTGATGGTATCATCATCTTATTACAATTTTTATTACATTTTATTGTCTCCTCTTACGGCACATTACCGTAAGTCATTGTTTCTCAAAGTGTGGTCCTCAGATCACTTATATTGCCAAGAGGCTTGTCAAAATGCAGGTTCTTGGTCCTTATCCAAGATCTACTAAAGCTGACTTTTGGAGTGTGTCCCAGGAATTTGCATTTCAAACATGTTCTTCAGATGATTTCTATATATTTCATGTTTTTTCTATATATTTGTCTTATCTGTTTATGTCTGTGTAATCTATGTATTTCATCATGCTATCTGTCTGTCTAAAGACTAAAATTTAGGAATCACTGGTCTATTAAATGTCTGCCAAGTACCTGGCATAATGTCTTCAATCCTCAAAATGGTTGTAAATTATAATTTCTATTTTATAGTTAAGAAAACTGTGGCTGAAGACAATAAGTGACTTGTTCAGAGTCACACAGCTAGTAAACTGTAGAGCTGGGAGTAGAAGCCAGATTATCAATACAGAAATAATCCTATATGTTGAGGAAAAAAGTGTTTAAGTTTCATTACCAAATACATATCTCACAATTTAGCCTATGTTTACACCCAGTTACCAGAGAGACTCTTACAGCTCAGTTGGATTGTATGATACTCTCTAAGTCCATCCATGTTGCTGCAAATGGCATTATTTCATTCTTTTTTATGGCTGAGTAGTATTCCACTGTATATACATGCCACATCTTCTTTATCCATTCATCTGTCGATGAACATTTAGGTTGTTTCCATGTCTTGGCTATTGTGAATGGTGCTGCTATGAACATAGCGGTGCATGTATCTCTTTGAATTATAGTTTTGTCCAGATGTATGCCCAGTAGTGGGATTGCTGGATCATATGGCAACTCTATTTTTAGTTTTTTGAGGAACCTAATGGGGGCTGATCTTAATGCTCTACTGAATTAACCATCCAGTTGAGGTGTAAGAGTCTCTCTGGTAGCTGGGTGTAAACACAGGCTAAATTGTGAAGTATGTATTTGGTAATGAAACTTAAACATCATCCCATTTATAAGATAAGCAACGTCTCGGTGGGGCCCTTGAGCAAAGGTATAAGTGATTAGTTCCCCGGGGCAGCTACAGATGATTAACTCTTAGAGCAGCAAGCAATATAGTTTCAGCAGAGAGTCCTGTGATTGTTGAGATTGGGACAGAACTCGAACTGTGGGGATCTAAGTTCATTTTCTGTTGGCAAAACATCTCCAAGGGAAAGTCTTAAAAAGGCTTATAAAAACTTAAAAGGCCCTTGGACATCAAATGGCTCTTACAAATTAATCAGAAACATACGGATTAGATTTCTCATAAAATACATTTAGGTTTAAAATTATGGGGAAAAGCACAGGGCAAAACGTCTTTTAGGTTTGTCCAAACCAAACCCTAAATGCTTGGGAAAAGTTGGAAATACTGTAACAACAGCAGGATGACGCTGAGCACATATGTGGCATCTTCAGGTGACACAGGAAAAGAGTCCCATTCTCCTACAGTGGGGCAGAGCCTGAACTTACCTGGAAATGTGGATGGCAGCTCTGGCAGGTTTCTGTGAGGCTGGCTGGTTCAGTAAGGATGGTGGCAGGAGATGGGAAGGGAGGAGGAGAATTTGGAGGCAGAGAAGATAGTCTTTCATTCTTCCCAGGAAGGTTGGCTAGTGGCATTCTTTTCCCCACTAGGTGCTGGCCCATCCCACCCTTGGAAAGTCTTCGGAGAGCAACCTTGGTGTAAAGGAGGGATATCAGGCTGGGTGGAAGAAGACCTGCATTTTAATCCTAGCTCTGCCACTTCCTGGCTGGCTGATGTTCAAGGCCCCACCCTAAGACAAATGAATGCCCTTCATGATTCAGGAGGCTTATGAAGCCTCAGTTTCCCACCCGTTGAATGGGAGATAGCACAAACCTTGGAGTGGTGTTGGGAAGATTTAGGTGAGATGGTGATCTCCTCCACTTAAGCACAGTGCTTGGCACATTCTAAGAGCTCAGTAATTGACTATATTATTGTTATTCTTTGGCATGATCCTAATGTTCTTGTTCTTAGATTTCTAAGGAAAAAGGAGTCAGTTGCCACCCAGAGTGCACCAGGAGGGAGGAATGGAGGAAGGGATGTGGGAACAAGGGGTTTTCCTTATATCTAGGAAGAAGATAAATTTTAGAATTGAATTTAAAACTAAATATTGGAACGAATGTTCCCTTGCATGGAGGGGTGAATCTGATCTGTTAATTCCTCCTTTGGATGCAAACAACTTTTTGGTTCTTTCCTTTAAAAAATAAGCACCAGTCATGGATCACAAATGGTTATTTAGTCTTCTAAACTTGTGTTTTGCTTGGAAATAATCTGATTTTCAAGTAGTAGTATATATTTTTGTATGAACGATTATCTCAAAGAGTTTTGAAGCTATAAGCAAAAAAAAATAAAATAAAAGTCTTTTCATGGATTCAGTGCCTTTTCAATACCAAAAGAGACTGTTACTGGAAGTGCATAATTGAGTGTCACGAAAACCTTCAGTCTATTTTGATCAGTTTCTTCCCCCTTCTCTGATCTAGGCTTCCACACTTGACACCTATCTGCCTAGAGAGAGCATGGCCCTCCACGGGGGCCACGCAAAGCCATAAAGCCAGCTACATCTTTGGAAATGGGACATCTTCCTGTTTTCCCCAACTCTTCTCCCTCCTCCAACCCCACCTCACAGCTTACTCAAAGCCCAGGGAGACTGAATAACTGACTAAATTTGTCTATGTATGGAGGCATCTGTCCACAAAAATGTTTTCTTGTCCTTGAAAATGTTTTGGTTGCTGTCTTCTAGGTAGTTCAAAAAAGAGCTTGAATCAAAATGGATACAACCATCATATGGTTGAGTATATGGCCATTCTGTAGTAGTATTAATTAGATACTTGAAAAAATATATAAGTATCCATGTGTTCTGTTAATAATTTGTGTCCTTAGATCTTTTACATTCATTTTTGTGCTCATGTTTGTTTATGTGACCTTGTAGCACCTTGCATCAAATAAAACACACCTGTCATATCTGGGAAAATGAATGCGAAACTCTTCTGTTGCCTAACCATTCTGCATTTGTGTGACTGCATACATATTTTATTTAATTACAGATTTTAAATGAAAGAGAGAGAGGACTAATAATTTAATGTTACCATGAGAATTCAATTTATTTTATTATCCTGAAATTTATGGTTAACTCTAGTGTTGCTTATACCTCGTAATGGTTACACATTTTAGGGGTATATCTACAATGGAAAAAGTCCATCCACCGCTGACAACTTCTTGTTAAAACTGGATTGCATAAGCTCAGAGCAGTGTGTTACATAATAAGACAATTTACAATCATCGTGATAACATAGGATGTTTTCTGGAAAGAAAAGATAGAAATATTTGTAAAACTGCACCTGCAAGGAGGCTATAATTTCTGTGTGGCTGTGACAGACAATGTGAATCATGGATTATTACCATTTTTTTTAAGGGCTTCATGCATTTCCCATTATTTATTATAGCTCCTCTAGGATTTTCCCCAGTATACTCACACGGATTGAGATAGATATATATTCAGACACACAGATGTGTATACAGTTATATACTTATACACATATATTATACACACACATTATGCTCAAAATTTATGGCAAAGAAAATAAATAAGCTCAATGGCTAAAGCCTTGCAAAGCACCCAAACTCAGACAAAAGGAACCTTTACATCTGCCTATTAAACTTACGGCTAAATCCCTAGAAGGATTCTCAAAGCTGCTGCCCAGATTTTCAAGGAGAAACCTCAATCTCGTTAATGAACCATAGCCAAAGGCCAGGTTTCCCTCTGGTGTACACGCACCCAGTGGCCTCATTTGTCATTTTTCTCTGGGCCCTGCTGAGCTGCATCCAGCCCCAAGTGCCCATGGATGTGACTGATTCCAGCGAAACCAAATGGAGCTCTTTCTTTGCACTTTCCTGTTGTCATCGCAAGTTGTTTATAAGCCCCACTCTCTTGGTGCCAGATGATTCCCTGCTGCAAATGAATCAGTTCTGTGGAATATTTATAGTTCAGTCTATTAGATATTTAATAATTGTACACGGCAACAGTTAGGGCAAAAATTGAAAGTGTGTCAAGTTTGATTTCTGTTTCCTTTCTTCTTTCTTGATAACTTGACTACTCTCAGACATCTCTAGTCCCAACATTCTTTCTGTATCAGTTACCTACTGCTACAATAATGCTGAGTAACAAATAGGTGTACAACCTCAGTGACGTAATTAGCATTTATTGTTCATTCTGGAGTCAGCTAGGGGTTGGCTAGAGGGTTCTGCTGATCTTGGCTGGGCTTGTTTACTTATCTTGGGCGAGGTCAGCTAGCTTTTCAGTGATCGAAGATGGCCTCAGCTGGGGCAATTGGCTTTGCTAGGTATCTCATCTTCTGTCAGGTGAGTCCAAGCATGTTCTTATGATGTTGGCAGAGTTGGAAGAGGGAGGGCAAGCTTAACTGTGAAGCACCTTTCAAATCTTTTTTGCATCACATTGCTAACATCTCACTGGAACAGCAAATCACTTGGATGAGCCCAGAGTGGGGGGCATTAACAAATTACATGGCAAAAGATGCAGATACAGAAAGGGTTGATGAACTGGACTGTACTTTTGATGTATTATACTCTTTCTCCCATGCAATGACCTCTCAGGAAAGGGTCCAAGCTACATTTACACTGAGCTGAGGTCATGGTCTTGTGCAGAACTAACATATTGCAACTGCCAAGGCTATCTGCTTTATACATGTGATAAAAATACGGAAGAAAAGGAATGAGGCTCTGTGGTGGAGTCAAGATGGCCACAAATTGTTTGTCATTTTCCTGACTGAAGAAGAGTCTGTTCCTCCATCCCCTTGTATCTGGGCTAGGCCAGTGGTTATATGATTCATAGAACACTATGGAAGTGACCCACTGTCCATCTGGCCCCGGCCTTTCAGTGGATTGGCAGCTCCTATGTGCTCCTTCTTGGAATGTTCATTCTTGTGCTGTCCTCTCTCAGAACACAGTTGGCATGAGATAAGAAGCCCAGACCACATGGAGAGGCTACAAAAGGTAGCCTCAACTGCTAGCCACGTGCATTGATGGTTCAGCCCAACTGGGCTCCAGATGCCTGCAGCCCCGCCAGCATCATGTGGATGAGAAGACCTGCCCAGCATGGCCCAGAATTGTGAGAGACAGTAAAATGGTTACAGTTTATTTAAGCCACTAATATTTGGGATGGTTTGCTGTGCAGCCATAGATAACTGAACTGCACCAGGAGTGACATTCTAGGCATTCGATCAGGGTGAAGGAGGGAGGTATTTTTAATCTGTAGGTTTTTCTAGAGCCTTTGTAAAAGGTAGTGATGCATTTTATCTAAACTCATAGCCAACTTTGCAAATAGTTCTATGACAAGGTAAATGTAGTTTACCAAGTATGCTGATTCCCAAGTGCAGAATCATATAAACCTCAGAGGGATCCTAGCCATTGTAGACTTTGCCACAACAGCACCTTGGGCTCCATTCTCTATTTTTGACTCCAGAGAGCACTGCAGAGGGCTCCTCAGAGCAGAAAAGAGGGACTCCCTTCTCTCTTGTCACTTCCTAAGACATGCAGGTGTGACTGTATGGGTGAAAACACACATATACAACACACACACCCTTTATTATTATTTTTAAAACTTAGGTGCACTTTCTCTGCTTCTGATTTCGTTCTTTAGTGACACCCAGCATGGTTCAGGGCCCTGTGTCCCACCCATCTGTTGATGAAGACCAATCTCTGCCCATGACATTGAATTTAATTTTGAAAGAGATTTGCTGTTGTGGCTGAGAAGTCACATTGTGCCTTCCCAGGACAAACAGCATTTCCATTTGAATTGTCACCTGCTGTGACTTGTCCAGATTTTTGCTCTCTTCCTTGCTGCAGATGGTTGGAAGCCGACTGTACCGTCGTTTAACTCGGATAGTTGTCCTTTCTAGCTGCAAATTCCTATCTTGTAATTCCCTCTTCCCCCAGCTTTATCGAGGTATAATTGACAAATATAACTGTACATATTTAAAGTGTACAACATAATTATTTGATATACGTGTACACAATCTGATATACATTACCACAATCAAGTTAATTAACACATCCATCACCTCACAAAGTTACCTTTCATGTGTGTTGAGAATGCTTAAGATCTACTCTCTTAGCAAATTTCAAGTATACAATACAGTATGAAGGATGATCACAGTACTATACATTAGATCCTCAGAACTTGTTCATCTTAGAAGTGAAAGTTTGTACCCTTTAGTTAACTTCTTCCCATTTGCCCCACCCCCCCAGCCCCTGGCAGCTACCATTCTACTGTTTCTATGAGTTGGACTTTTTTTTTTTAGATTTCCTATATAAGTGATACCATGCAATATTTTTCTTTCTCTGTCTGGCTTATTTCGCTTAGCATAATGCCCCCCAGCTTCATTCGTGTTGTCAAAAATAGTGTGATTTCTTCCTTTTTTAAGGCTGAATACTTGTCCATTGTATGTATGTATTATCTATCTATGTATCTGTCATCTATCTATCATCACATTTTCTTTATCCATTCATCCATTGATGGACACTTAGGTTGTTTCTATGTCTTAGCTATTGCAAATAATGCTGCAGTGAACATGGGGGTACAGGTATCTCTTCAAGGGACTGATTTCATTTCCTTTGGATGTATACCCATAAGTGGGATTGCTGGGTTTTATGGTAGTTCTATTTTTAACTTTCTCCCCCTATTTTTAGCCCCTTCTCTGCTTTCCTTTGTGTTTGGTGCCCCTGAGTCTGGAGCCTCTGTAGCTTGGTTTCTTGCAGAGAACAAGACTGTGGTGTCTGGCAGGAGCCAGGGTCTGGTAAATTCTTGTTTGGGAGAAATAGGGGAAAGGACCTACTTGGAGAGAGATATGTCCCCTCTCCTAGTCTGCCCAGGCAGGGATTGTGGAGGCAGAATTTCAACAGCTGCCTCCTGTGGGGCTTGTATCTCCAAATGTGACTCTGTCAGAGGTTCTATGTGGCAAGCTGACACAACTCTCCTTGGTATTGTGACCTCTGTAGACCCTCAAATCACAAATTTTATCACTTCTCCTGCTTTGCTAAGTCGCACATCATTCCTTCAACTCCATCTTTCCAAAATTAGTGTGTTTTGCCTACTGAAATCTCCCCATTACCTTTATGGGTTAAAAGATTAAAAAAAATTCCTTTGCTGTATTTTATTTGGATTTAAGTAGGAAGAGGTGATAAACTCATGTTGTCAATACTCCATGTTTAACCAGAACTCTTTCTTTGAATTTGAACTGATATAGAGTCTAGCAATATTATGATGTTAATTTAGTTATCTCTCAAGAGACTTCAGTGGAGTCCTCTAATTTCTTGAGGAACCTCCATACTGTTTTCCATAATCGTACCACTTTACATACCCACCAACAGTGTACAGGATTCCCTTTTCTCCAAATTTATCCAAATTTATCTCTTATCTTTTTGATAATAGCCATCCTAACAGGTGTGAGGTGATATCCCACTGTGACTCTTTTTTTTTTTTTGCGTAACAATATGGCCAACCTTATTTTTATTTATTTATTTATTTATTTATTTTTTACATCTTTATTGGAGTATAATTGCTTTACAATGGTGTGTTAGTTTCTGCTTTATAACAAAGTGAATCGGTTATACATATACATATGTTCCCATATCTCTTCCCTCTTACTTCTCCCTCCCTCCCACCCTCCCTATCCCACCCCCCCACTGTGACTCTTAAGTAGATAAACCACCAAAGGGCTAGGGGTGAGAGGCACCAGGGTGCCAGCCTGATGCAGTGAAGATAGCTCTAGGCTCAGGCTATGAGACATATTATGTGGTAATAATATCTGCGATGTCTGTGGGTCTCTTCAGCTTCTCTGGGCCTCATTTCCTCATCTATAGGGTGGGGGTAATTAGAGTTGATAGTCCTGTAAGGCCTCTCCTAGCTTTACAATTCTCAGATTTTACAGAACACCTGGAGACACTGACACTGACTTTTGGAGACTCCTTTGAGGGTTCTTTCCATGAGGCAGGCAGTGTGGGGTGTGATAAGGAACATGTGCCTTAGGAAAGTGAGCACGCCTGTCATGCTTCAGAGCCTTACCCCAGCTACTTTTGCTTACTTTCCATGTTTACTTTGAAAATGAGATCCATGGTCTTACCTTACTTTTTTGATTCACTGCCAGTATTTTGCTGAACCAAACCAAAGGGAGAGTTTAGGTTAGTGTACAGTAAAGAGGGACAGATGACAAAAATAGTCCTTTCACTACAATTAATGCATTGAGAACCGAGTTCTTTTCTTCGTGGTTCAGAGTGGTCTTCCAAGAAAGCTCCTGAGTGTGGAGGCTAAGTTCCCTGTCCCTTTGCCCACCATACACACTTGTCTGTTTTCTGAGCTGTTGGGAATAGCCCATATCTCCTAGGGTAGCTCTGGGATTAGCGCATCCTGGCCTGGACCCGTTCCCTCAGGAGGTGCTGGGGGGTGTAGACTCCAAGGTGCAAGCTGAGGGGAGCATACCAGATGGCTGGATGAAGGTCAGTCATGTTGGCATTTGTTTCTGTGGCAGAGCTCTGGGGTGATGAATGGTGCACTAAAATGATGAGCATTACATTAGAAACTTGGAAAGGTGTATTCACTTACTGATGGCAAACTTAGCAATGATTTGGACACACCCAGCCACTTTTCAAGTACTATGGGGTTAGCAAAAGCATAGAGCTTGTTTTGCCCAGAATTTTTTCCTCATAATTTTTAAACTTGTGTGCATTTTAATGGAAATTTAATCATGTTTCAGATTTATTTACACTTAACTCATCAAAATGTTGTTTTGCAAGAGGGAGTCAAGGTCCAAGAAGCCTTTTGAGTTTTTTTATAAGCTTTTTAAGGACTTTGCTTTTTTCTTATAAACAGGAAACCATGTATCACTGAGAGAAAACAAACTTGAACCCCAAAATGTTCAAGTTTGATTTGAAACTCAGGAGTCATGAACACCAAGAATACTCTGAGGTGAAATGGACTTCCCCATTCTTAGAAATTCACAGGGAAACAGCTGAGGATTTCAGCAGAATACTGTCTATTTTTCAAAAATTAGTGAATATCCTGAAATGTAGCATACAAATTAGAAATGTTATAGCTCTTTTCCTTTTTCACATCACTTGCTTTTGACACATTTTTTCATTACTTTTTTCCTGCATAAAAATTTGGTGAAGTAAAAAACCACATCATAAGCAGAGATTTCATTTCATGTCAAGTTTCTTAGTAGCACTATAATTATACGAAATAAATAAATAAATAAATGTTGTACAAACAAAAGTAACCAATTGCAAGAAAAACTGTCTGTGGCCTAACTTCACCCCAGTTATTTTGTCTGCACTGGCTGTGTCTATACAGGTAAAGTGGACAGCTGATTGGTTCATTTGTACATGTCTGTAGCAGAATTTTTTTCTCCTCCTCAGGGGGTTGAAGCAATTATCTAAATATTAAGGAAGGAATTCATTGTTTTGATAGTCTGAATTAGTATTTGTATACTTTTATATACTCATACCTTTAGACTTACATGCTTTACTTTTATACTCTATGCTTTTTACTTTATTTACTTATGTAAGTATATGTACTTATATACTTTCAAGCTCTAAATATTTTACTTATATACTCTTTATTCACTTTTATTTATTTTACTTCATATTCATATACTTTACTTATATATTATAGAGTCTGGATTAGTGCTTATATTAGAGTTCATACAATACATTATATATGCGGTGCCTATGTGTACTTCATCATCCTTTTGATATCAATTTGTTTATTTCCCCTTGGAAATACAGGTCAATTAACTGACTACAAAATGTCTATCCAATTTTAGTGCTAGAAGAGTTGAAATGAGCAAAGTGGACTGACCATTCAACTAAGAACTCAACATTTAGTCCTTGGTCTTTGCAGTGGTTGGAGAAACAGAAATTGACCGAAGAGCATGCAATTCATGCTTGCTAGAGAGGTGCCTCTAAAGACTGAGGCTCTGCCAATAGGGCCAAATGCAGAATGGAAGGTTTTTCCATGTCCAGTTTTCTGGAATACATGATATAAATTGATCTTTTGTGACCCTGTCATTCTTTCGCCTGAAATTTTTTTGTGTTTTAGTAGGAGGAGTAGCTCTTCTAGTTCACCATCACCTGACTAAACTTTATACTCCTGCTACTATGAATCTACTACTGTGATTTTAAACATACTTCTAAGATTAGGTTTATAATTAATCTTAATGTTTTATAATTAATCTTAATATAGAAGCAATTTATCATTTGAATTTTACTCACTACCTACATGTAACAAGTTGGATGGGTCTGAAGGGTATTTTCAACAATATCTTACACGTTACGAATTCTTGTTTTATTACTAACATTTTATTACAGTTTTAAAAAATGTATAACTGGCAGAAACACCTTTTGGAGAAATGAATAGATTGTAAAAAAATGAACCACAAAATAAAATTTATCAATGCCATGATCACAGCCAATGAAGTAACTGACTAGAAACTTCCCAGGTTCATATCCTTTACAGCTGTTCAGAGGGACTCTATCAGATCTGCCCAGGAGAGCAATAAAGAAACTTGGTGGCAAAACACAACACAAATAATCGCTCATCCTGTGTGAAATGCCTTTCATCCTCTTTGGGAAAACCTCCTTGTGGCAGGAAGAAGCCAGGTAGCATGGAATAAAAGAGTGAGTGGTTTCTGCCAAGTAGGTACCCAAGAGCCAGCTGGCAACCAGGGACTCATGGGTGGAGATCCAGATTTGAATGGCAAAAGTCAAAGGAAAAACAAGGATTGCACCAGCTTCAGAACCCAGCACTTACATGGCCTCATCAAGGAGGCTCAGGGGGAATAAAGCACATAAATAAAGATAAAACTTAAAAACAGGCTTCAGAGGCCCGGTGTAGCATGTTAGCTATTATGGGGTTTCCGCTAGAGCCCAAGGATGCGTCATTGTGGGTGGTTATGACTCTCGGAAGAGTGCAGAGCTGGGCGGTTTCAGCTGGGGTGGTGCAGGTAAGTTGCTGGGCTTTTATGTGGAAGTTGAGCCCTTTTTATGATCCATTTGCAAGACTGTGCCCTCTGTGTGCCAGTCACATTCATGTGCATTCTGAATTTGACCTAATCAGTCTGTATCATCAGTGTTACTGCTTAATGATTATATATTCTATGCTCTTCTGTGAAATAATTGAGAACACATATTACATAGTTAAATGCTACATCGAAGTGGATATCCTCAAAAACTATGATCCACTCATCAATGTGTATGTATGTGAAATTCACCTTTGAATGCACATTATGTTATTTTTCTCTTCTTTTTCAGATTTAAAATTGAAATATTTTGAAAAATGACATGGATTTCATGTGAGAAGAGGGCTTCTAGACAGGTTTGTAGGAAGTTAGCGTCTTCCTGGCAATTTTCCTTTGGAGTTTTTGTCATTCACATCTTTATTTAGTTTAGGTTCATGATTACAGTAAAAAATCGGAATTTTTGTTTTTTTGAATTTGAGAAGTAGAAATACACAAGCTTCTCTTCTCCTCTCTCCACAATCTAAACAAAATTCAAATACCCATCGTAATTTTTTTCACCTTTAAAGGGCCTTTACTGGAAGGAGCCAAAGAACTTGGGATTCCTCTCTCTTTCCCTGGAATACATTCGGCTTTGTTCTTTGCAGCCGAGGCAACTGCTGCTAAAGAGAGTTTCAGTTTAATGTGTAATTAATAGTTTGGCATTTCCCAAGGGCTTTCCTCGGGACCCTTTCTGTATCTGTTTTGTATTACAGGGCTCCCTTGCTAAATATTTCCAGATCACATAGATTTAGATAAGACAAGTTCCAGAACTTAGAGTATTTTTTATTTTGACATTTACAGTATTTATTAGTGTAATGAAAGTAATACTTTGACAAGTCCCCAAGTAATAAATGGCAATATTCTCGAACCCTGAGTAGTTTAGAGTAACTTTCAGTGGCTAGTGACCACCTAATATCCAACTGTTCTCCTTTCGGAGGTGTTAGCAAATTTGAAATACCTCAGGATCAGCCCTTTTAGGTTGTTTTCCCATGATGGTAATTGTATTTCCCCTCAGTCCCTCTGGGTGGTCGGTGGGCCTGACGTATCTTGTTCCTTCATCTGTGAGAATTAAAGAGTTAGGAAAGGATGAACTACAGCTCCAGGCAAATCACATTCTTTGTGCCTGGGCTGAGCATGGGGCATGCTGGGACTTATGGTGTGTCAAGGAGAGCAGCCATTACCCCCAAACCTTGTGTGTTAACCAGAGGGCAGTATGGGTCACCCTGAGTATCAGGAGACAGGACTGTACTGAAACATAACTTCAACTCAACCTGGGAACTAATTATGGTTCACTTGGATGTTTTCCTGAATAGTCTTCAGTGAAGTGCATTGGGTGGGCTTTATTCATTCTCCCTTTCTCCCTTCTCCACAGATCTTTGCTTTTCTTACGGAATTTATCTCATTTTGCAACATATAGTAATATGTTATGTTCTACTAGGAATGTATGTCTCTATGCTCTACTGGGTTTGAGCCTGGGAAGGGACTATTTTTCTCATTGTTCAGTCTTCCCAGCTCTTAACATATTGCTTTCCGTAAATATTTTTCAAATTTTATCAAAGGTCTCAATCATACAGAACTCTGGTTTTTTGTGTGGTAGCTAGGGTAATGCTAGCTGCTTGTAACAAGTAAACTACCAAATTTCAGTGGCTTTACCCAAGAAGAGTTTACTTCTCATTCATGGAATTGTCCGGCATGAGTATTCCTGGTCAGTGCGGCTTCCTCCATATGGTGACTCAAGGACCCAGGCTCCTTCTGTCTTGTGGCTCTGCCTCCTCTAGGCCCTCAGAATTTTCTGCATCCAGCCAGAGATAGGGGAAGAGAGTACGGAAAAAGGACATCTGTGTCTTAATGACCTTGCCTAGAAGTGACATGCATCACTTTCATTCGTATTCTGTTGGGAAGAACTAGTCATGTGGTCTTACCTGGATGCAGGGGGATGGGGAGAAGAAGTCCCTGGCAGGCTGCTGCTTCTCAGTAGAGAAGGGGATGCTATAGGAAGAGGAGCACATGTTTTTGGAGGCCAGCCATCTCTACCATCTTTCCCAAAAGGTAAATACCTTGAAGAATGACAGAATCATACAAAATTATCTCTCAAAGGACTTCAGGGCCATGATAACTCCACTCTCCATTTTACAGTTGAGGATGCATGGACTTAAAGAGGGAATGAGAATTTTCCAAGTCCATACAGCTAGTTAATGGCAGAGTTGAGATTAGAACCTGGGTCTTCTGATTGCCAGTTATTTCTGCAGCACTATGTACAAAGTGCTTGTGATTTTTGCGCTGCTCAGGTATAGTTATATATCAGGTACCTGAGAACAGTGGATGGGTAACTTTTTGTGGAAAGTTCAGTTGGGGTTGTTGAGTCAGGTTTCCTTTTGGTGTGTTTAATTTGGCTTCCACTTTACCCTTCTAGTCTTTCACTTCTGACTTAACAGAAGTCCCCTCTCCTTATGATAAGTAACAATAGTATAAATTGGCTGGATTTGGAGGTGCGTGAGAAATGGGAGCATGGTGTGGGTCATAGGTGTAGCCAAAGTGACCAGTGCCATTGGTGGAGTGAGTCCAGTGTTGTAAGGTGAGGCATGGTATGATTTGAAGGAACATGTGTCTAAAACCTCCTAGTGGTCAACGTGAATCTCTTCTTAAAGTTTTTTTTTTTCTTTTAAGGGCTACTAGAAGGTTCTTGTTAAAATACACTTATAGAAATTATTTGGGTAATATACAAACATTCAAAGCTATCTCTTTACTGATTGGTTTGTCAGGATGTAGATCAGTAGTGAGCAGGGTCTTGAGGGAACAAGAGAGGGTGGATAAGTTTTGAGAGGGAAGAAGAAACTGAAGAGTTGTGGAGGACGGGATACTCTGGGGAGGGCGGACTGGAGTGGAGGGCTCTGCTAGTTTTAGAGAGGAAATTTTTTTTACTTACTATTTTTAATCGAAGTCTAATTGATCTACAATATCATGTTGTCAGAGATTTGAATGAGGGCACTGAGTAACTGGGAGATGATGGAGGAAATAGAGCATGAGCTGGGAAGGTGGGGGAGCACCAAAGACAAATTTATTATTTCATGTGATGATGATGGACTGACCATCATCTGTGGCAAAGAGTCGTAGTTCCAGACCTGGCTTTATACTCAATCTGTATCACTGGGTCAGGGACTTAACCTTGCTGGGCTTCAGTTTCTCCACTTATAAAATAGGAGGGTGTTCCAGGCCACTAGTTTTCTAACTATGTTATCTGGGGACTTGGGGGTCTTGTGGATATGCTTCAAGGGATCACTGCAGCGATGGCTGCGAGTATCAAGTGAATGGTTTCTGACATGCCCTGTCACTCTCACTACAACCAAATTAACTTTGCTCTATCTGTTTTGTATTGAATTTCTGCAGAAACTTTTTGTTTGAAGGACAAATTATGGGTCTAAAAGAAAATTTTAAAAGAAAGCACTCAGTCTAGACAATTTCTCAGGTTTCTTCTAGTTCTGACATTTTGGGTATTTGTGATCAGTATTTAAAGCCTTCAAATTTTGGGGGCTGTATACAGGGCAGATCATAAGCTCCCATGTTCCCTGTTCTCAGGGGACTGTAACTGAAGACTCACAACCAGTAGGGATTTGGAGAACTATTGCATAGGACACACTATCGCATAGGACACACTATCAAATGCATGATAAGACTCTGTAGATACTATTATTACTTTTACCATTTTAAAAATGAGGAGACTAAGGCTCAGAGACATAAAGCAACCCAGCTCAAAACAAACGAAAAACCAACCAGACAAAAAATAGTGCTGGGATTCAAAATCAGCTCTGACTCCACAGTCCATACTCTTCTTGCTTCTTATTCTCTGACCGAGGGATTCCCTTACATGGCTCTAGGCTCTTTTGCAGGCTTCCTCTGCCCTATGGGTCCCCAAGTGGCTCTTCCAGAGTGGGAAGGCTTCCTTTCCTGAGTGGGTGTAACAGCCCTCTGGCTGTCAAGGTGACTTAAGTTCTCACCTGGGCTACAAATCCCACACTAAGAACAGCACTCAGCCCTGGGAAGTCTGCCTGGTGAAGGACTCATAACTTACAAGCTCACTGAGGTTGTAGAGCTCCTGAGGGACAGAGAACACAGTTCACATGGCACAAGGCAAAGAGCTGGGCTATCCTAAGAACACAACCCTGATTATTCCCCGGTAAAGTGTGGTAAGATCCTGGTTGTAGGTGAGGAGAAACCACTTAAAAAACCAAACCAAACAAAATCTTTAAGTTCTAAAACAGCCATATGTTGAGAAGTATCTGGATTTTTCTCAAAGACTTTCAACCTCCCCCAGGCTTTTGCTTCTAACACAATGTGTTTTTCATGGCTTTGTCAACCTTAGTTTTATTAGTAAATGCCACTCGACCTGCAAACTAATTGTCCAGAAGCAAAATCAAGTTGAAGATGAGCTTGTAATCTACCCTGCCTCTCAGCCCACTTCTGTGTTTGTATAAGTTTTGAGGCTTATCCTATCTCCTGGTTGCAGGCTCTTTGAATAGCATAACCTTGGTGATGAATTCCAGATGTTAAATGACAGACTGCTTCAGGGGCTTATACACTGTAGTTGTGAGTGAACAAATGTATTTTTTTCTTTGTGATTAAAAGGCTAAATAGCAGGTCATGTGTACCTATGCATGCAAATGGGTATTTACATTTTTGATCAGGTGGAATGTACCTGGAGACTGTAAATGTCACTGATTGGTATAATATGGCTCAAAAGACCAACTCTGGGGCAGAGTGGCCCAGATCGGTCAGCCTTCTCTCTGGGAGGTGCTGGATATATCTATTGCCTTGTGGTGATGCTATCACAGCTGTTCGTATATGTCCAAACTCATCAAGTTGTACACGTTAAATATGTGCAGTTCTTCGTTTTGAAAAACCAGAATAAAGGAGAAAACTGTTGGGAAAAACATCCTGCCAAAGGCCACAGTCAGCTTTGCCGATCTTTGTAAGAATTATCAACCTCATGCCTTATTCCTCTGGTTTTTTGTTTTCTTGTTTTAGTTCCCAGAAGTTGCATTTTTTGATCATCCCATTTCATTCATGTGTTCATTCATTCATTTAGAAACCTTCAGCACTGTGCTGAATGAGTAAATTGGGAAACAGCACGAACGATACATGGATGGGCCCTTTCCTCATGTCTAATAGAGAAGAAAGATACATGAGCCAAGAATTGCCTTAGAGTGTGTTAAGTATTCTAGTAGGGGAATGCCGTATGCACCATGACAGAGCAAAGGAGGAGACAGAACACGTGGATAGGAGGATTGTGCAAGGTGAGTATGACTCAGCCAGGTGAAGTGGGGAGGAGAAGGAAACGACAGGCGTCTGAAAGAGCATGAGTAAAGCATTATGGGAAGAAATGGCATTCATAGTAGGCAAAGTGAGGGAACCATGATTAGTTGGGTAGGACTTGATTTGAATAGAGTAATGTGTTAGCAGGGGTAGGAGCGCTCTTGGCATTCTCTACTTACCCGATCATAGCTTTATCACACCCATCATAACTTCTTGTTTACTTGTCTAGCTCCCCCACCAGACAGCATTCCTTCGGGGGCAGAAGTTATGACTCTTTCAGTATGGTATAAACCCAGCATTCAGCACAGTGATTGGCACAGAGTGGGGAGACTCAGTAACTACTGACTGACTGGATGAAGGAGGAGGGTGAGAAGAGCACACAGCTGGTGTAGTTACCAGGTAGTTTCCACAACAGGCCAGTCATACCTTAACCGCTTTCACTCAGTCTTAGAAGTAACTGGCCCTTTCAGACTCAGACCCAGCATGCCTTCCTGGTGGTTGCCCCCTTTCTTCCTTCCGTCACTGCTGGACCACTCTGCTGCCTTCTCCTGGGTCAGCTTCTTTAGTTGAGTCAGTTCCTGCCAGGGTCACTCCAGCCTTTGAGAGTCAGTCGGTCTCTGTCTGGTCAAGGCTTCCTTCCCCCGTAATCTTCCTCCCTGGTGTCCACCTGAATTATGACAACACTGACTTGCTTATTGTTTTAAGCCAAAAACTTTTTTTGCTCAAACATTATTGTTCTCATTCTCCTTCATAGTGTTTACCAAAAATTTATTCATTATACAATTATATCATCGGAAGTTTCATAGCTGCTGGAATATGAGCTTCATGAGGTCAAGGATACCTGACTTTTCCCCTCTTGGGTTTCTAGCATCCTGCATGATGCCTGATGTGCTCTGTCATGCTCAACAAACACCTGTAGAGGAAATGAATGTCACAACCTCCTAGAGAACTTGTTTATTGCAAATATGGTGGTGGTTCCTTATACGTTGTGCTCTTTTTGTGTGTTTCTATGGCTAGATTTTGAGCTCTCTGCGGGTAAGACTTTCCCATGTGCCCCCAGATTGCAGGATAATACTGGATTCTTTCAGACTCGAGAATTGAAGGACTATCAGTTTTATTTTTATGGCCGGTGTGATATCTCTGAGTCTCTCTTCAAGCAATCCCCATGTTCCCCAAGCACAAGGTTGTGATGCTGTGATCCTGAAGCCCCTGAGGCTGACAGTCCTCTGGGCCACATCCCTTTATTGGAGATGGCTGATGTCAATCACAACATGAGGCAATCTCTAATTCCAACTGCTGACCACTGAAGGTTTTCCTTTGGCTGTGCATACCAGCTCTCCTGGTTGAGTGCCCTCTAATATATAATTAGTGATGGCTTTCAGCAGTTCACACATTCAGAAGTCTTTCTAGGCATGATCTCACCACCAAGCTCTGATGCCTCACTGCCGAGAGGTTCCATGTAGCCGTGGGGGAGGTCTCTCAGTCCAACCAGCCTGCAGATCTGGTGTTCAGTAATGTTATGAGCTTGGGGAGTGTGCCTGAATCCAGCCACTCATTCCCGCCCTGCCCCCCTTTCTTGATGTTTTTGACCCACAAAATATATTCATGTTGATTTCAAATGGAGACTGGAGTATCCACTGGCCAGGCAAGCTTCCAGTACTAAAACCCTCCAAATGGTGAATCTTAATTAGGGTGACCGGTTGTCTGGTTTGCCCGGGACCAAAAGATTTCCTGGAAAGTGGGACTTAAATTGTTAAAACCAGGACAGTCCTGGGGAAACTGGGAGGGTTGGTCACCCTAATCTCAATAGAGGTTTGGATTAGAGAATGCGGTGGGTCCTTGAAGGAAAAAAACTGTATAAAGAGAGCAGGTCTAGCCTGATTTATCCCCTGGGTTGAAACTGAGGGTGGTTTTGATAACCCCTTGAACCTACAATTGTTGTTAGAAGTGAGAGTAGTCTTGTAGGTTGACTGTGCCCACTCTAAAAGTGTACAGTTGGCTAACTCTCATTATTGACATTAATTGTTTGCATCTTAGGAAACATTGGAATCAGGAACCGAAGACATATCAGAAACTCAGTATTTCAGTTAGGGTTCACCCAGGGGCAGATCCTGACTTAAGGATTCAAGTGCAAGTAGTTTGGGAGGTCAAAGAAAACACTGTAGGGGAGGAGGGAAGGAAGATAGGGCAGCCAGTTAAGGGTACCTTAGCAAGCTAGTTACTGGCGCTGGGTGAATGGCGCTTAGTCTTCAATCTTTTCCTCTAGAGCAGAGTTTCTCACTATGGACATTTTGGGCTGGATAATTCCTTGCTGTGGGGACTGTCCTGAGCATTATAGGACGTTTAGCAGCATCCCTGGTGTCTATCCACAGATGTCCATGGCACTCCCTTTCCCCTGGCTGTGACAACCAAAACTGTCTCCAGACACTGCCAAATGTCCCTTGGGGGGAAAATTGGACTGGTTTATAATCAGTGTTCTAGAGCACACACAGGGTTATCGCACCTCGAGGTGAGGGAGTTGGGGTATTTATACGCCAATTTCTCTGTCATTGGTTTGGAGCTGCTGAGGAAGACTTTGAAGGAAGCTCTCAGGCAAATGCTGGCAGTTGGAAGTTGGCCAGTGTGCACTGAAGTAGAACCAGGCACCTGAGCGGGCGCTGGCAGTACGTGCTTCCGTCTGTCTGCTATACTCACTCTTTCTCTGCAGACCACCTTTCTCCTCTCCTCTGTCCACATGGTGGAATATGATTTCTGGCCACTCCCAGCCACACACCCAAATCCCATCAGACTTTAAATTCTAATTCAAAGTTCCCAGGGCAGACAATCTGATTCGCCAAATTTGGGTCAGGTGTTCAACCTGGGCGTATCCGCTGTGACCATATAGTACCAATGTGACATTTCAATTCAATGCAAACAGGCAGCATGAGGAGACTGGATGTTGGCAGGAATGGGCAGCAATTTCAGCAAACACTCCTCTGGCCTCCCCTATGTGCAAGGCTAGGTTATGTGAAGGTACGTAGACATAGGACTTGTCAGAGTACCCAGAGAGGGTGAACAGAATACTGGATTTAGAGATAGAACTGATGCCTTTGTGGAGGACGTGGTAGGAAACATTTTCCCCCCTAATGCCCAGGTGAGTAATTGTGCCAGGGAGAGCAGGAAGAAAAGCTGAAGTAATTGTCTCTCCCTGTGCACACTCTTTATGGTGAACAGCAAAGTGGACATTTTGATGGCCTGGGGCAGTTTTCCACCTGGACCTCAAGATCAATTTAGGCCTCACTGACAAATTCTCTGAGGCCTTTTCTTATCTTAGAAGGGGTTGCATGATCTGGCGTTAGGTTAGCTGGCAGGCAAAGGGGGTGGTATGTGACATGGCGGTTGGGGGAAATGTCCCTGTCTGACAGCCTCATCTGTTTGCTGTAATAAAGGAAGACCAGAGTAAGGGACCCTGGCTGCCAGCCCTTCTCATTGCCAGCTCCATTCTTTTTTTCAAACAATTAAGGAGACAAAGGCTGGAAACATAATGATTCTTTATCAGACCCTGGTATGGGGAGGTCTTTGCCCTTGATGAACCTACTTGCCTGGCAAGTGCAGACAGGTTGGGTCATTATATGCTCTGCTAGTCCTTCAGATCCCTCTGCAGGAGGACCGCAGGGTCTGGTAGGCAGACCAGGGACGTTCCCTTTACTTGGAGTGTAGGTTTATGAGGGGCGGCTTTCTGCAGAGCCCGACAGAGGTTATGGGTGTTTGGCCAAAGCCTCGCTAGGTGGGCTGTTGCCTCATACAACCCAAGGGGGCGGGCACCAACCACACAGGTTGCAGTGTGAACGTTGCCCTGGGGTCATGGAGCAGTAGCTCTGTCAAGTCACCCTTGACTAGTTCCCTCTGCAGAGAAGAATCACTGGGCAAAATGTGGTGGCACTCTGTCCTGTTGTAGCTCTTACCATCTGGTCACTTCCCAGGCCTGGTTGTGGTAGGAGAGGGTGAACCATAGTGTGACTTAGCTTGGGTCCTTCTGACCACCTGGAGGACAGTTGATTTGTTTGTAATGGTTGTTGTACCAAAACTTGGGGTTCATCTGGCTGAGGGGAGGGCAAGAAGCATGATCCTTTTCCCAAGTAGAGTGATGGGGGTGGCCATGAAAATGTGCCTGCTTTGCAGGTCACCAATCACAGGAGGGTAACTGACCAAAGACCTTAGCTCTGAAATCCGTCTCTATGTTTGTGTCAAGGCCATGATTCTCACAGGCTGTTTCCAGACTATGGCTGAACGTGCCAGGGAGACTGAGGCAGCCCCATTCCCGGGAGACCTGTGAATCCTCTGGTGGCCAACTTTGGCTCCAGAGTTTCCAACTGCCTTGTCAAACCTTCCTTAGACTTCTGGCTGTCTTGGAGGCTTCTACCCTACCCTCCCTCTGGAGACTTGCCTGGCAATCTGACGGCTCTCCCAGCTTTCCCTAGCTCCCTCCCCATTTCATCTCTTACAAGGTATTTCCCCTAATACAGTCCTTGCCCATGTAATCCCATCTTGGTGTCTGCTTCTCAGTGGACCACACTGACACAGATGAAAAAATAACAGTAGTAAACCAGGACTGGCTTAGAGAAACCTAAACACAATTTTTTGGAGAAATCCTGAATGCTTTGATTGAGATTCCTAAAGACAAGAGAGAAGCTGATAGCAAGGACTTTACTTGGTGAATATAAAAAATGAGAACTCAACCCTTTTAATTCCAGAAAATGACCAATTTGGTTCAAGTAACATTGGTAGAGTGACTCTTATGTGCCAAGAAAGAGGCTGAGCATAGAATATGACTAAGACATAGTCTCTGCCCTCGTGTAGCTTGTGGTCTAGAGGGAGAGACCCACATGATTTGACAATTTTACTGAAATATGATTCTTGTAAGATAGAGAGTTGGCAATGGGACTAACTCAGCTGTGTAAAGACAGGAACCAGCTCCACGTAATAATTTCTAGCACCTTCCTAGGAGGCAGTGTTGGCTCAGGAAAAGGGGACTGGGTAGGCTTTGGAGGCTTGACTTGTGCCAGTGGAGGAATGAGGGGGATAGTGATGAAAGCAAGGCAAATGAGCCTTCCGTTCTAGCTCTAGGATGAAGTGCTGTGTATCCCTAGCACTTTTGTTTCTTTTTAATTAGCAAGAAAGCAGATTCCCCCACTTCCCCCATACATGGGCGGAAAAACAGCTCTGTAATGTACACAGAGATTAGACTTAAGATGTGTCTTCCCGGGAATCCCTGTCATATCCCTGTACATGTGTATAAAATGAAATTAACTGAGCCATTGTGTGCCCTCCAAGGCAACTTGCATTTAGCACGTACTGACCAAATGAAACCTACTCAGACAAGCAGGCAGGTAATTGGCCTCTTCTGGGCTCTGTTTAAGATGCCTGTCCTCTGAAGCAGCTGGTGCTACCAGGTTTTCTGGCAAAGCTGCTCTTTCTACAAGTAGGGCTGGGAAAGAGCACAGTACAATGAAAAAAAAAAAAAAAAAAAACTTGAACCAAAAACACTTGCATAAACAGATGCCTGATTTACTCCTCTAGGCTTTTCCTCGGCCTCATGATCCCTGACAAAAATTGAGTCGAAAGTGATGGCTGGGGTAAGAGGAGGCCAGCAATATGTCACCCGATGAAGCTGAGACCTCAGGGGATGGAAAAGGCATTTAGCTCTAAGCTCAGCCATGGTGCTGCAGCAAGACAAGGGCCCTTGTAGCTCCGGCAGCTTCTCCTTCCTTCTTCTTTCCACATGATTCAATTTCATGCCATTTGCAATCGTGAGACAAAAGAACGTTCCAAATTCCAGGCCCCCATCCTGAAGCACCCTTCAGAAGCCCAGGGGAGGAAGCCCAGCAGCCTCGTGCATTCCTCTGGCCATAGGCAGTCAGTGGTGATTTTGAGGGATAGAACCAGACTCTGGGTTTTCAACTTTTAGCCCCAATGGGTAGGAAATCTCTTGAAGTTGAAAAAAAGGTTTTATGCTTTCAGAAAGAATATTAAAAAATGGCAAAAGCTTCTTGATGCCCAAGGTTTATTCTTCTGTCCTGTAGAGGAGATCATAGCATTGGCACCTATGACTCCAGTCAGGTGAGAAAGTGCTGGAAGCCATCTCTTCAGAACATACTTGCCTTACCCATGGGGTGAAAAGCAGAAAGTATCTCAGAAAACCTCAAAGCCCATTTGCCTGTTTGCTCATCACCACCACTGCTTGCCATCTGTTGTGTCATAGATTGCAGTTTTCATCATTTTTGGCGTTGGCTTCCACCTACAAGAGTCCTGGGTGGCTATGACGCCAGCCTCTGGGCCTGAACTAGTATTGTCACCATTGAATTTCTTGTGGGGATACAGTGACTCTGGAGAGTGTGTGTGCCTGGTAGTAATGGGGGATCAAAAGGTAATAGTTTTGGTCTTTCAATTTGTGGGCTTTTAATTTGAGCTGTAGCCCAAAGACACCTTACGATGCTAGCTTATAATAGGAACTACATCAAAATGAAAGAGCACCACACCGTCATGATGGCACTTTAATTTCATTCAGGGTCTTCTGGGCACCAAAGAGTTATGGGCTCTACCCAAGCAGTTCTAGTGCTGTGTCACGAGGCTGAAGCCATAGATCAGGTGAGGATGCGAATGAGAAGCAAGAAAAGGGAGCTGGGGAGTATAGGTTGTTCTTTCAAAATTTTTTTCAGCTAATGGAAGGAGATCCAAAAGGCAGAAGATAGAAGGGGGAATAGAAGGAAGTATCTTTTTTGGGGGGGGAGGGGATTAATGGTAGAAAATTAAGCAATGAGGGGAAGCCTTACCTTTATTTCTATTTCCTTCTCTTTTCTTCCCCCTTTCTCTTCCTTTTCCTTCGTCTTCCTCCTTCCTTCTCAGTTAACCAATCAAACTCTAGCAGTGGAAGAGAGTGTATTTGTGAAAAAGAAGGATTACTTGCTATTTACTATCCATAGACCCTGTCCTCTAAATAGGAGAGATCCTACTAAGTAGTGCCTTTTGTTTACCAAGTAGAGTTATAGGTGTAAGAACTCATGATTGGAGAATTAAGGAGAGGGCTAAATTGCTGGAGACGAAAAAAAGGGGCTGGGAACTGGGAATTTCCGGGAGGTTGGGAAGACTGAAGATAGCAAGGCTGTGCAATCTGCATGGGACAAATATCCAGAGGAAATAAGGCAACTAGGTGCACACTGGGACTCTGAAGGGAAACAAGTTGACTGATTCTGGGTTTTTATTAATTTTCACTGAGTGATGTGTCATCGATCCTCCTTCATGTTTCCTTAAGATTTTCAGCAAAAATCTGCATTAATTTCTAATGCTTGGCAGAATGGGATTTGCTTTTTAGGATCTGCCATGAAGTGCCAAATCCTGCTTGGAGTGAGAACAGAAGATGCTCATTGTATTCTGTGGGATGCTTTCGGCTGCAAGTAACATGAAAGCCAACAAGTGGTGATCTAACCAAAAGATGTTTTACTGTCTATTTCATAAGTGTGTAGGCAGGCGGTTCTAGGACTGGTTGAACACTTGTAGAATTCTGATGCTGGTGCAGAATCTCTGGAATTCTCCTGATCTTCTGCCCCTTATAGTTGCAAGATGACCAAACATTCAACTTGAGAGCAAAATGAGCCCCTTTTTTCTCATTAGGGAGAAAAAATATCTTTCTCAGATGCCTCCCATAGACGTTCCTATGCTTCTCACTAGTCAGAGGTGGGTCACGTGACCACTCTAGCTGCAAGAGAGGCGTGGAAAGCAAGTGTCTGTTTTTTCTCAGCCTCTATAGCGAGAATGAGCGAGAGAGAAAGGTGATTGGGGATGACGGCTGGGCAGCCACTGTTGTGTGCTGTGTGTGCAGGTATCTGCAGGCACTGTAAGTCCTCATCAAGTCTTTGTAAGTCTTCAAGAAGATCTCCTCTACATTTCCATAAGAATGGATTTTTGTTTTCTCATTTTCCAATGTCTGCTTCCTCCATAGGATCACCTCTGAAGTTTTAGAAGACATTTATTTGTATCCTTATCCTTGCAAAGTAATTGAACTTTAGAAACATTCCTCAGTCATTTTCACTTTTCCCCCTATGGGATATATATCACCTAACTGTAAAGGCACAGCACGTGTTTCAGAGCACAGATCACCAGCTAGGCACTGGGTGAGCAGAAGCCTGTGGCCGGCATGGCCCAGTTTTAAGGAGCTTGGTTTTGCGATTGTATCTTGCTAAAGCAACAGAGTCCTGGCTTCCAAGTAAGAATTTCCTTTACTTGGATTTTTTTTTTTTTTTTTTTAAATAAGTGACTTCAATATAACTTTTTTAAGGGGAAAAAAAAATCCACTTTCCCTGAGTCTCTCTTGACAGTAGAAGGCTACTAGCTGCTTGGATATTTTAAGGAAGGCCAGTTGCTGATAATAAAAAGGAGTTTACTGGGACACTCTGAAGAATGGCTTCCAGACTCAAGAAGATTGAATGTTGTGTTTAATGGTCACATTCAGAAATCACTGGTTTTATGTGCTTATGATGTATCAGTTAACCCTGTTCTTCAGTGAGTCACATAACTCTTGCAGCCTTTCTGCTCCTGCTGGGTACATGTAAATCTTGATGACAATGACCTCTCTATCTGTTGGCCTGTTCCCAGCCTCTGTGTGGGCCGGCAACGTGGAAGCACACATCCATTCTTGTCTTTGGGTGTTTTCTTGAGTTTAGTGAGCACATCTCTCCAGTTCAAAGAGTCAGTAATTTACCTTGAACCACACTGTTCACTATTATTTGTGGGGCTTTCCGGTAAATGGTTCTTAGAAGCTCTTGGGCAGAACTGTGTTTAGAGGGATTTGGAGGAGGGAGGTGGGACGTGTCACCTCTGCTGGGCGGGTCCCCCCTGCCCCCAGCCGGCTCTGTCTCATCTGCTCTGGCCGCTGCTTATGCTCTGTGTCTGCTTTGGGCTCCCACCTGGCTGGTGCAGAGAGAGAATAACCATCCTGGCTTCAAGCTAAACACTGGTTTTCAGAGGAACCACTCACAAGTACATGATGGAGTCATGTTATTAGGGCTGGTTCCAGGAAAAGCAGGTGTAGAGGCGTGTATATGACACCAGGTATTTAGATGTTGGTTATTTCATCTACTAACTCAGGCCTTAGCAGGTTGTGTCTACTACAGATGGGTGTTGTGCCTTAATAATTTCCACTGTGCCTGTGCCTGGAGCACTTCAAATTTTTGTTGACTGAGTTGACCTCATGAAAGGTCACTTAACCCCATTGGAGCCAGTTTTCTCCTTTGAAAATGGAATTAATAATGTGTGTCTTGAAGGGAAAGGGCTAAATGAAATGTTTGCATAAAATCATTTACCATAGTGCCTGGCATTCAATAGTTGTCCAAGAGGATAGTATATCTTATGTCTCTTTTTCTTCGGTGCCTCCTAGTCACTGTCTTTACTCTCCCTGGTGATCTCCCAGTTCTTTCAGGTACTCAAAGCCCCTCTTCTTTCTACCTTGTTTTGTGGGTTCCGGACTAGGAAAAGTATTTACGCTA
This sequence comes from Phocoena sinus, assembly GCF_008692025.1. NCBI lineage: Eukaryota > Metazoa > Chordata > Mammalia > Artiodactyla > Phocoenidae > Phocoena > Phocoena sinus. The sequence goes on from NC_045779.1 coordinate 39,303,206, forward strand.
AGGTGTAAATGTTAGAAAATGATGGAACCTGTGGATGATGGGATATTTGAGGTTAGCTTGGGGTATGTGGCCGAGAGAGGAGGAGATGGGGATGAAATGGTGTCGGGAGGGAGTAAAATTCACTTTGCAGAGATGTGTGGGAGGGGGAGAAGAAGGGCGCTGGCACTTCTTCTCAAAAACCTTGTGTTAGTGTTCCAGGGAAATCTGCAACCTCTTTTCTTACCTGGAGAAGAACAGTGGAACAATCCAGGGCCTGCAGAGGCATGACTATGAAGACTAAGACTCTTTAGTTTGCAGGGTCAAGGTTGAAGGAGCATAGGTTTAAACTTCTATGAAGTCAGGTAAGACTAGGGGCTGTGCTGGGAGCTTCAGCATGACACTTTAGGTAGACCTAAGAAATATGTTACAATTCCAAGGTGGTCTAGGCTGAAGCTATAAATAGGTCCAAGAAGCATGTAGTTAAATTCATGGAAGATGAGTACTTAAGGGAACCTTTAGTTACATGCACAAGTTGTGAGATTGACATCACAGATGAAGGTGATTTCCTTCTACCTGTTAGACTAGATGCTCTGTCAGGGACAATATGAGGATGTAGGGGGCACTGGTCAGATCTGGCATGTAGAAGGAGAAGGCTCAAATTGTGTTTATTTACCTCTGAATGAATTTCATTGCTTATAGTCTTCTACATTTGGAAAGACTTTTCTCTATTGAGAAAAAGATTTTATTTATATTTGTTTGTTTTCTTAATAAACACACATTGAGTGCCTATTCAGGGCCACCCACCAGAACTTATTCATCTTATGGCTGGAAGTTTGTACACTTCAACCAACATCTCCCCATGCGCCCTCCCAGCCTCTGGCAACCATCATTCTACTCTGTATTTCTATGAATCCAGTTTTTTTTTAGGTTCCACATATAAGTGAGAATATACAATATTAGTCTTTCTCTGTCTGACTTGTTTCATTTTGCCTGATGACCTCAAGATCCATTCATGTTGTTGCAAAAGGCAGGGTTTCCTTCTTTTTAATGGCTGAATAATATTTATATAAATATTTCCATTTAATATTTATATAAGTATACATTTTTTTCATACATAAGGAAGACTAAGAAGTGTGTTTTCCACGGAGCAGCCGTGTGCCCAGGTATAATTCTATAATACTAGCAGAGGAGAGAATAGATTTGGGGACAGTAAGCCATACCCTTATGGGTCAGCCAGTCTCCTTCCTGCACCTCTTCCAGTCATGACGGTCCAGATGTCCTAGACCAGATGTCCCAGAGAGGGAAAGAGCAGGAATGGCCTAAAACAGAGGAATGACTATGTGCCTTTGCGACCATAAAGAGATAATAGCCCAGAAATCCAGGCTTTCTTGAAAGACAAGAGGAAGCCCTGAATTTTCCAACTCCCACTACATATTAAGAATAAAGCTTAGTGGATTAGAACCTAAGGCACAGGCAGAGAGAAAATAGGACAGGATGCAAAGTTCCTCCACCTGAGACGGGGAGAGGAGGGAATGGTGAGCAAGGAGAGAACAGAAATGCTGGATAGGTTGAGGGAGAAGCCAGAAACAGAGGAGATCTTGGGTTTCCAAAGCCCCTGTGGAATTCTGGGAGGATTCTGCCCTACTACGTGGGGTGGCTGCAATGGGAATGGCAGCCCAGGAGAGCATGTCAGCAGAAAAAGGGCCTGAGAGACTCCCCCAGTCCTCCTTCGGCTCCTGTATGGATGGAAGGGATCCAGAAAGTTCCCTTTTTCATTGAAAAATCAGTTATTGAATCCCTACCATGTGTAAGGCTTTGTTCTATGCACTTGAGACACCCTGGTGAACAAAACAAGGATCCTTGCTCTGGAGGAATGAGGCAGGGCGAGGGAGTGGGGAAGAAAGATACACGAACAGACATAAAAAGTAAGTAGCTTATAGCTTTTGTTACGTAATAAGTGCTGTGGAAAAATGGAAATGTAGAACAGGATGAGGGGCCTCATGAGGTCGGAGTGGCAGGAATTAGACAGCATCAAATGGGCAGGGGAGGTCACATGGAGAAGGGGAGGGTGAATAAAGGCATGAAGGAAACAGGCATTTGGCCAAGTGGATGCTGGGACAGAGGCAGAGGGATCAGCTCCGTGGTGTTCTCTCTCCCCAGTGTCTGCCAGCCATGGGGCTACCTGCAGACATGTTTGCCTTCCTCCAGCTTCTGACCCTTCCGTCTACACCCCTTTCCTTTCTGATTCAGCCTTCTGCTTCCTTCTCCATCCTTTTCCCTCCCAGCCCTAAGTTGGAGTCAGCAAGGCGGCCAGCATGATGAGTGGGGTAAGAGGGATGTGAGAGTGCCAGGTGGGGAGGGGTGAAGTCAGAGAGGGAGCGGGTGTCCGCGCAGTGCAGCCTCACACCTTGGCTTTTAACCTGAGTGAAATGAGAGCCACTGGAGGGTTTTGAGCAAAGGAGTGATGGGACCTGAATTTTGTTTTAAAAAGGTCACTCTGCTCGTGTGATGCAGCTGCTTGCCACTAGCTATCTGTTTTACATTTGGTCGTGTATATATGTCAGTACTACTCTCTCACTTCGTCCCAGCTTACCCTTCCACCTCCCCGTGTCCTCAAGTCCATTCTCCACATCTGCATCTTTATTCCTGTCCTGCCCCTAGGTTTGGGCAAGAGGGAGGGGATAAGGGGATATATGTATACATATAGCTGATTCACTTTGTTATACAGCAGAAACTAACACAACATTGTAAAGCAATTATACTCCAATAAAGATGTTAAAAAAAAAAATCACTCTGCTACTGTGTTGATAATAGCCCGTGGGTGGCAGGGGTGGAGGTCAGGAGACTTGTAGAGTAGCTGCTGCAGTCACCCAGGCAGCAGACCACGTGGCTTGGATCTGTGAGAAGTGTGGTTGGATTCTGTGCCTTTTGTGGGCACTCAGAAAATAGCTGACAGTTGAGAAGCAGTGAGCCTGCCCCCCTGGGGTCACCATGGTGGGGGCCAAGGTGAGCATGCCTTTGGAGGCCTTGAGGTAGGCAGTCCATAGATCAGAAGGGTGTGGGTGACACTCTGATGCACCCAAGAGACAAGGTGGGACTGATTCAGCCAGTGGGGGTCCCTGGGCCCTATCCCAGCCAAGGAAAAAGAGCACGAATGTCCCCAGTGGCTGATGCTTCAGAAGAGTTTGCAGTAGACAGATGCCAATGCCCAGGAACCAGGAGGCATCACAGTGGTAAACAGAGGGTCACAGGGTACCCCTCCTCTCAGCACCTTGAGGAAACATCACCTTACTTGCCATGTTAGGATGGAGTAAGGGATGTTAGGATGTTAGGAGGGGCAGGGGAGACCCTTGCAGAAAGAAACCTTTCAAAGTTACCCTTGAAGTAACTTTGAACTTCGAGAGAATATTTACCCTCAGTGAAAATGCTTTAAATGGGAAGAGACTGGGTAAACGTAACTAGCAGATGTATTATTTTTCTACTGTGCCTGGGAATGGGAGCTTTTGAGCAGGCTCAGTTCAGACATAGGAAGATAAAAGAAGCAACAGTTCTGCACATTGGAATGGTAGTGTGCGAACTTCAGACCCATGATACAGGTGTTACCAGTTGGAAAAAATAATCAAGGCCCTTTTTTCTTTTTTGCTGTACGCGGGCCTCTCAATGCTGTGGCCTCTCCCGTTGCGGAGCACAGGCTCCGGACGCCCAGGCTCAGTGGCCATGGCTCACGGGCCCAGCTGCTCCACGGCATGTGGGATCCTCCTGGATCGGGGCATGAACCCGCGTCCCCTGCATTGGCAGGCGGACTCTCAAGCACTGCGCCACCAGGGAAGCCCTCAAGGCCCGTTTTGGTAACGGTGACAAATTCTGTCTCCTAAATTAGTTCTGGTTGGCTTCCCTGCCTAAAGGAATGACTGAATGGTAGGCATTTCTTGCAGGAGGAGAGATTTAGGTCAGCTGGACCTTTCCAGACCTCTCTTGTGAAACCAGGTGAGTCCTGACTGCGATGGGCATGGACAGGGCTGACCTTACATAGCAGAAGATGCTTTGGGGACTGTGGGGCAGATCCTTAGACATAACGAGTCAGAGGGGAACAGCAGCGGCGTTACTTTAGTTTTGCACCCATGAAGAAAACCGCCGTGGGTAATGCTGGAGTAACAAGCACTGAAACAGGAAGTCTTCTCTTTTCTAAAAAAAAATCCATGCGTTCTCCCAGCCCCCATTCCTGGCAGCCACAGCATTGGGCGTGGAGCTGCTCTTTGGAGCAGCCATCTTACTCTGCTGGGTTCCCCAGTGGAGATCGGCAGGCAGCTGGAAATGCTGCTCTCAGCTTCACAAACCCTCTCTTAGAGGGTACATAGATGCTCTGGGGGCTCCGGTGGGGAAGAAAGACATTTTCTTGGATCATGGCCCATTTATTACTTCACACTCTGGGCATGCTGTGATGTCAGACTCTACCCTGAAGCCTTGCAGAGGGATGCAGCCACCCCAGGAAGCCTGGGCATCTTGGGGAGGTGCGGTCCGTTCTGGGAGCTTTGGGAGAGGGTCAGCCATGAAGGCAGGGCTTGCATTTCTGACCCCTGCTGGAAAAGGATCCAGCACTTTCCGTTAACATCCTAGAGGAGGCAGGGGAAGGTGGATGATGGCGCACTGGTCCACATGCGCCATTCGGCCGAACCCGAGAAGCGTGGTGTTGGCTGCCGGCTCGGGCTGCTAGAGCTGTGAGGAGGGCAGGGTGAGGGCTGCGGCTCTGCCTGCAAAGCGGGGTTGGACCTGTTCCCCGGTGTGTGCCTGGATGTGATTTGCTTCTCTCAGTACCAGCCCGCGGGCTGCGTGTGAAGAGTCAGAAAACAAGAAGCTACCAGCAGAGGGCATCTTGTTTGGTTCTTTTCCAGACATCGTCCTGTGAGTCCAGTGGGGCTCTAACATCTTGCTGTTCTGTGGGTTAGAAGAAGAGTCAGGGTGCACCCTGCCCTGTTCCAGAAAGAATTTAAGGCCGTTCGGAAAGTCACACCCAACCCAACAAAATGGTACCTGACTCACCATAAATGTTTGGTGAAGGCGGCGACAAGGAGAAATGAGGTTTAAAGCAAGGGAGTCGTGCTGTCCTCGGCTACTTCATTAGGTGCTCTTTAATTGAGGATATGTTTACATCTGCCTCAAAGGGTTGTTGCGAGAATGAAGTGAGTTTAAATGAGAAGTGCTTAGTAGTACCTGAACATGTAAGGACTCCGTGTCCGTTAGCTATTGTTATTGTGGCAGTAAGGATGAGGATTTCTATTCTGAGGCACTTCTAGGAGACAGTCTAGCCTAGTGGTTAAGAACATGGGCTTTACTGTCTGTCAAATGGAGACTTGAGCCTGATGCTGGATTTACTGCCTCTGTGATCACAGACATATTAGGTGGCCTCTCTAAGCCTTGATTTTCATACTGTTTACATGGAGATGATAATACTAACCTCACAGGGTTGTTGTGAGAATGAAAGAAATGGGCATGTCGTGTTGTATTGTCGTCTTGTGCTGCCATAACATAGTACCATAGACTGGGTGGCTTGAACAACAGAAAGTCATTTCTCATAGTTCTGGAGGCTAGAACTCCAAGATCAAGGTGTTGGTAAGGTTGGTTTTATTCTGAGCCCTCTTCTTTTTCTTGTAGGTGGCTGCCTCTTGTGTGGTCGTGTGACCTCTTTTTTTGTGTGCAGCAGAGAGGTGGGAGAGAGAGAGAGAGAAAGGGATATCAAGCTCTCTTTGGTGTCTCTTCTTATAAGGACACTAATCTTGTCCAGTTAGGACCCCACCCTTATGAACTCATTTAAACTTAATTACTTCCTTAGAGGCCCCATCTCCAAATATATTAATAGCTACACTGGGGATCTTCAGCATATGAATTTTGGGGGGACACAAACATTCAGTCCATAACATGTCTGTCAGGCAGTGATGTCCGGATCATCTGGGTGGTTCCAAAAGCTCAGGGTAGGTTTTATATTGTGTTGCTTGATGACCCACTGTGTGCAAAAGCATGGGATTGAGCCTTGTGGGCGGTGGATGAAACAGGGGGGTGGACTTCTCAGAGGAGTTTACGGTGTAGTATAATAAGCAGATAACATATAGAAAAGACAAGGGAGAAATAGGGTGGGCTGCTGATGAGAGGGCTGAGTACTGAGTGAGAGCCTCTGAACCCAAGCCCGAATCCTGGGGAAGAACTTTTCAATGGTAAGATTGTGCACCAGCAGGGCAAGGTCTCAGTACACAGGCGTGCAGCTGTACTGGTTGCTAAATGTGGAGAGACTTCAGTCCTGGTTGGTAAATGGTCTGGACACAGTAGGGGTCTCCAGGACCCAGCCCAGTCCTCTGCTGAGTGCTGTCTGTCTGTCTGTCTGGCTGGTTGGTTGGTAAGTGTTTTGAATATCATGCCTGTGCATCAGAGCACATTCTGGGGAGAGATTCAGATTAAGGAGCCCCTCGGGCAGAAACAGGATATGGGAGAGGCCCATCAGACTTTTTGCACCCTTAGTCTTCTTTGTTTAACTTAGTTTCTGGGTATTTGTGTAACGACAAAAATATATGGGTTATTATGCTTGTGTTTGCATATAATATTTTATAATTTGTCAATCTCTAAGACTAAAAATAAATGAAGGAATGAGACTGAGGGCAGGGGCTCGGGACTCATATTTGGGGTCCACTGCTTTTGAGCCACTTAAAGGTTTGAAAGCCAATGGAATTGGAGGTTGTATGGAGACCCAAGGCTGTTATCATTGAGGAAATAACAGGTGGGGCTTGCTGGTTCTTCTAGTATGGAGGATTGCTCTGGATATTCTTTGGGGCTCTGGCATAGACTGAATGATTGCGTCTCCTCCAAATTCATATGTTGAAGTGTTAATCCCCGGTTTGATGGTATTTGGAGATGGGGCCTTTGGTAGGTTTAGATGAGGTCATGAAGGTGGGGCTCTCATGGTAGGATTAGTGCCCTTATAAGAAGAGACACAGAGAGCTTGCTTTCTCCTTCTCCCCAATCCCAGGAGAGAGCTCTCACTAGAAACCAGCTATGCTGCCACCTTGATCTTGGACTTCCAGCCTCCAGAACTATGAGAACACTTCTGTTGTATAAGCCACCTAGTCTGTGGTATTTTGTTATGGCAGCTGGAGCTGACCAAGACAAGCTTGCCAGTTGTTTTTTCATGCAATGATGGGTCAGGGAAAGGTCTTGTTATGTTTTCTGCACCTTCTTGTCCACTTCTCATGTGCTTTTATGATCATTTGTGCACCTGTCAATATCTGTTCTCAAGAGAGGCCTGATTCAATCAGCAGCATGAAATAATGGGGTTGGACAAATATCAAAGAAGAATCTCTGTCAAGGGGAATTGCAGTGGAGCAGGTACTAAGATTTTGACCAAAGTATTTTCTAACTGTGGTATGCCTTCCAGTTATATATAGGAAACCTAAAGCTTGGCCAGACTTATGGCCCTTCTGGGCACACAGTAAGCACTCAGTAGATGTTTGAGGGTGACTTAGCTAAGCCTGTCAGGGCCTACTCATCGGGGTTGTAATTAGGAGCACCTGTAGAGGAGAAAGAACTTTTCTTTGGGGGGGTTTCATTTACAAGTGGAAGCGATCTCTTAGTAGAAGAAACAACTACCAGGGCTTCTAGGGAGATGGCTTTCTCTTGTCTCCTCTTAGCCAGTTGATGGATGCTGTGTAATCGACCCACCTACCCATGGCTCATGTAACTGGAGGAATCTGGAGGGGCTGTTTTCCAAGCCTGCTTGACCTTTTGTTCTCAGCTGTCTTGCATGTTTAAGCAATCCCTGTTGTTTTCTCAGGGCTGTTCTCTGAAGCATTTGAAAGAAAAGAAACACCTTTCAGCATGTCTAAACTCAGAATTAGGCCACAGAGGAAAATGAACACAATCAAATGAACTCTTAAAATACCTTCCTGCCCAAGCATCCCTCTCTGAGCCAGTTTCTCTCTAATGCTTTAGTCTTTCTCTGATTAAAACAAGAACAGAACTAGGTTCTAAGGAAAGGGGACAATTCTTTCAAGGAGTTAGGTTACTAAGGTACCAAGCTAAGTGGTGTCCTAGAGGCCTAAAAGGGCTAAGTGATGTCCTAGAGGCCTAAAAGGGCTAAGTTGGTTTCTTCTTGGTTGCATAGAACTTTAGACTTGAGAGCATTTTTAGATCTATTATCTCTTTTATCTTAATGACAACCCCATGTTGAAAGGGCAGAAACATTTAGGGCCAGAGGCCCAGGGATGTTAAATGCTTTTTAGAAGATCCTATAGCTGGTTGACAACCAGAAGCAGGTCTACAGAGATGGCTACTGGGGATATGAAACCCTGTGAACCTCTGACAGTCTGGAGATTCCCAACCAGTTTGAGACACATAACAAGTGTTTCTCTTTGTCTCTGCTTACTCAGGGCACAGGGAGGGACCGGTGGAAACTGCTGGTGGAAGGCACATTGTTTACCTTGTAAGAAATGACACAGAGTGTGGGCGGATTGGGCATGTCAGATGCCTCAGAATTACCAAAGCATTTGTTTTTCATCATTAACAGCAGCAACACACATTTATTAAGTGCTAACTCTGTGCAAGGCCCAAGGCAGGATGCAGCGATGAATAAGACGTGATATTTGTAGTTCATCTAGGGAGGTAAAACACAGTCATTTGTAAAAACACAAACATCAACACAAGGCGGTATTTGGTGAATGCTGAATGAGTGGTAGAGAAACAAGAGCTCAAGGAGTTTGAAAGTGGGAGATGGAAAGTTCTGAGCTGGTCAGGGGAGGTTTCTAGAGATAGGATCTCGGAAGGTGAGGAAAAGCAGAGGGAGCAGTTTTGGTTGAGACAGATAATGTAGGGAAATACACAGAGTCAAGAGAATATAAGGCTACTTAGTTGGGGGCATGAATAGATAAGTTTGGCAGGAGGAGAGAGTTGATTTAGGAAAAGGAATGGAAAACCAAGCTGGAAAGGAGGATAGGATGAGGCTGGAATATCAGGCTAAGAGAGACTTGGGACTTCAGAGTATGGGTCATGGAGAACCAGGGAACATTTTCAAATGACATGTCAAAGCAGAGTACAGGGAACTCCTTTGTGAAGGCTGTCATCATGGTCCTGGCTTCCCAGAAGACACACGGTATGACTTTCATGTACTGAGTTGCTACTTTGTGCCCGGCACTGGTTTCCTGGTTCCTGGAGATGCAAAGGTGAATTAGAACAGTTCCTGTCTTCAAGGAGTTGTGGGTTCAGGTACTTGGATCATGGCAAAGTCTTCTTAGTAAGGAAGAGTTACTGCCCACTGTTCCTTTTTATTCTGTCACATTTCATATCAGCCTCCCCTTTATGTTCTTCCTTCAGTTCTGTAAATATCTTCCATTAGGTTCCAGTGAAATCCATTGGAGCCTTTGAGCCAGTCTCTCTTCAAGGTCACCTTGAATACTTCGGATCTCAACTCCAGTATTGTATGTTGATTTTATTGGATAACCCTCAGAGGGAAGCCTTGTTTATTTTATCTCTAAATTATGGAGGAATGCTCCATTGTGGTGCTCAAGTACTGCACATGTACACGTTCAACCATAGGCTTGAAAGTCTACAATTTCTGGAGTGTATATTTTATTCCTGTTTGGAAAATTAGGATCAGAAGTTGTTCACTTCCAATCTTCAGATACCTCTCCATTTTCCACATCTCATGTTGGTTAACTGATAGTGGCAGAGTCTCTTTGTGTTGGGTGTAGGCTTGATTCAAACATGGAGACTTGAAACATATTTAAAGCTGTTCAACGTTCTCTTTCCAGCTCCTCAGCCACTAGGGTTCCGGTCTTTTCTCCACCGTCATCACCACCACCACCTTCATTTTTGAACAGCTACAATTTGCTAGGAAATGTTGTAAAAAACTTACTAGTTCTAAGGTAAAAATATTTAAAGTTCTGATGTAAAAATTTGAAGTTCTAATGTGAAAATCCATACTACTTCTAATAACTCTGGAGGGTAGATATTAATATCCCCATTATACAGATATATAAATTGGGATCAGATTATGTGATTTGCCCAAGACTACATAGCTCCTTAGTAGAGAAGCACAGATCTGAATGCAGGTCTATCCAGTCTCAAAGCTGAAGCTTCAGCCACTATACTATACTCCCTCTTATTCTATATACCTTACTTCTTTCTAGCCATATGCAGCTATTTGTGGTTTCCCTCAATGCCTCTTCCTTTAGGTTTTATCTTTAGAGAAGGGGAATTAGGAAAGCAGACTGGGTGGGTGATAAGAGTCAAGCTTGTGAGTCAGACAGACCTGAGTTTGAATCCCGAGCCCAGCACTTACCAGCTGCCATGGTGATATTACTTCATCTTGTTGAGGCTTTGTTTTCCTATCTGTAGAAGAGAGACAATAACCACCTTAGAGGATGTTCTGAGGTTTCAGAGAGACATGTATAACCCCTAGGACAGGGACTGGAATAACAGTAAGTGCTCAGTAAATGGGGCTGTTACAAGGTTTGGATTCACATTCTGGGGGATTGCCAGTTCCTTGGCACTGCTCCAGTGGTGCAATTTCTCCTCTCAACTTTTCCCTTTCTTGTCAAGTTCTTCCACTCACCACCCCTTTGACTCTGGTTCTGATTCTTCTCTATTCCAGGAGCTTTTTTTCAAAAAATTTTTTGGGTTTCCATGTCAGGCTATTTTCCTACATTCTGTCCCATTAACCAGAATGGTTTCTTAATTCTTTCCTCTTCTTCTTTGGCTCAAGAGTCACTCAGATGTATAGCCTACAAAATTGGTGATTGGCTCAAGGAATTTTTAAAAAGGCAAACATAGTACATCCTTGCTGTCCATATGTCTTGGGACATGTGTGTTGTGCTTTCCCTGAACTAGGGATTCCTGGATCAGCAGCCTCAGCATCATCTGGAAACTTGTTAGAAATGCAGACTTTGAGGCTCTACCCCAGAAACTTTGAGGGTGGCCAGTTATCTGTGTTTTTACAAGTCCTCCAGGGGACTCTGATCTATATTAATATTTGAGAAGCACTGTTAAACCCCCCTGGATAGTTCCTCATGAATCGGGACCTTGACTGTGTACCTCCAGGCTGCCCAGCTGCTCCCTTCTTGGGACTGGCCTTAGCCTGGGACCAGGTGTTAGTTCTTGGCATTGGTTTGAATATTCTGATTCATAAACTTGTGCTGAGACCTTTGGCTCTTCTCTAAGTCACGTACTATGCAACTTTGGTATAGATCAAGTAGCTTCTCAGAACTTGATTCTTCAGAGAAGTTCATTTTATGCAATTTGAATGAAATTTAGGTGAATTTCCTCTTGCTTCCTTAAAAAATTATAGAGGCTTTTAATTATTTAGCCTGTGTTATGTAGCTTTCTTTTATTCTATAGCCCAACTGTCCATTTGTCTCTTAAAGATCACCTTCCTCTAATATATTTGTGGCGCATTATTGTTTGGGCTATTATTTATGACAAATCTTGGATGAAATCTTGCTTAAGGACTATTCTTGGAATGTTAGGAATTTGCATTATATTGTGAAGAGGTAAATACATGGGCTCAACCATATATAGGCATAATGTGGGCTAAACATTGAAATAGGTTCGATAAGGATTAACCTCATCATTCTATGAAACTCTAAAGGAGAGGGACCATGCCTTATTAGCTTTTGTGTCCCCATCATCTAACACCACGACTATCAGATATTTGTTAATGAGCACATACTATGCACAGGATTCGAGGCTACAATGATGGAAAAGTAGATATGTTTATAAAATTTAGTCTGGTGGTACTCAATGAATAAATCATGATTTAGTGGGAAACAGTATGTTGTGTATTATTAAGGGAAACTGAGAGTGTATGGGGTTTCTTGGACTGGGGAGGATCATCTAATGAATGACACTGACTTGATACAACACTTTAAAATGTTCTGCACTTCCCTGGTGGCGCAGTGGTTAAGAGTCTGCCTGCCAACGCAGGGGACGTGGGTTCGAGCCTTGGTGCGGGAAGATCCCACATGCCGTGGAGCAACTAAGCCCACGCGCCACAACTACTGAGCCCACATGTCTAGAGCCCGTGCTCCGCAACAAGAGAAGCCACCGCAATGAGAAGCCCGTGCAGTGCAACGAAGAGTAGCCCCCGCTCACCGCAACTAGAGAAAGCCCATGTGCAGCAACAAAGACCCAACGCAGTCAAAAATAAATAAATAAATTTATTACAAAAAGATGTTCTGATAATAGATGTAAAACTAATCCTAGTTTGAGCTTCTCAAGTCATCATTGTTGGCAAAGAGATGAAAATAAGCAGTATAACTTAGCACATTGGGGTAGCAGAAATAGTGATAACGGTAACAGTGACAGTCATAGCCAACATTTGTCAAGTGTTCCCAATGTGCCAGACAGGGTGCTAAGGCTGTGCAGCCCTGATCCTGTCAGTCTTACGAACAGTGGACAGAGAGAACAACGCTCTCTTAGCTCTGCCACTCTCCTGCAGTGCGACTCTGGCCAATTGCTTTGCTTCTCTTGGTCTCAGGGTCCTTGTTTATGAAATGGAGGGATAAGACTAAAGGTTGTCTTTGACTTCAAAGATACTGCTTTCTTTGTGTGTCTTGTTAACAGTTAACAGATATATTCTATCAGAGGTTCGGGTTTAAGCCTCACCTATTTCCCTCATGTATAATACTCTCTAACACCACATTTGAAGCATGGATAATACATGAAGCTGTAGCCAGATTTGGCCATATACTTGGGCTTGGGATAACATCTATAGAAGAGATTTCCTTTAATAGGGCCCTGAGTTAGGAAGGTAGATACATGGATATCTCTAGAACTATCCTCTTCTTTTAGACTGAATTTACCCTACCAACTACATTTTTGCTTCTTATAAATAACAAAGTAATGCATGTTTCAATACAAAAGTATGTCTGTGATATCACATTCTTTTGCTTATTAACGGACTATAGAACTTCTGCTAAATTTATGAGACGTGGAACAGAATGTTACATCGTTCTCGAGCCACCACTGTTTTACAAATTTGGCATCTGCAGGCCTCAAAAGGCTGAAATGTTTTAAATTTATTTACACCCTGCAGTTTCCTTAGGGAACTGTTTTCCATAAGCTAATGAGTCGCTGGTGCAAGGCCTCTCTGTTATTCCTGGCAGGATCACTGAGACACATCGGCCTGCTGCCCTGCTTTTTTCCTCAGTAGTCCAGTGCAAATAATAAATATGGGAAAATACATCATCCCTTTGAATCTGGGAGCCAAGCTCCAGGGCTGCCAAGGTGAAAACAAAGCAATTGCAGGCTTGGAGTCTGTTTGTGTCCTGTACCACGTGTGCCCGCATTTTAGGGACACTCTGAACGTGGCCCTTATCATGTCAGATTACTTATTCTGAGAACATAGGCAGTCTTTTGAAACCTACTCTATAAAATAGACCTTTCTGAAGTAGTTTCCTTTAGTGGATTAAATGCTATCCTGAAGTCAGGGAACTTGTCTTCTAGATTATGGGTCAGAGAGGACCTACCAAGTACCTCCAGGTGCCCGGCCCTGGTTGTCGGCAGAAGTGAAAAGAGAGGAAGCAGAGAATGAAGCTTGAGTTCCCAGGCGCTCACAGTCAGGCTGGAGGGGGTGTTCCAGATCACGAGCGCTGCTCTTATCAAGGGCAATAACCCGCAGATGTCCAGTTGATTTACTGAGGAGTTCAACATGACCAAGGCTTGGACACACCCTCGGCACACAGTAGGTGCCCAATGAGTGAATGGATAAATGGAGGTTGCTGCTTGCTTCTGGTCTCTCATAAGAGCAATCTAGCTGGTATTTAACATGGGAGTTAAACTGGTATTAATATTAGCAAAGCCCAAGGATTAAACAAGTGGGGTAAATAGCCTCAGGGCCTTCCCAGCCCCCAATGCACGCAGATAGTCCCACCTCCAGCAGTCCTCTGATATCACCCTTTGTCAGTTTAACTCCATATGGGCAATTAAATCTTACTGATTTAATTGAACACATTTCCTCCCCTTCTCTTTTCTGCTTTGTTTTCTCTGCTTGTCACTCAGAGCTGGTTGAGGTCAATCTGCGTGTGTTTCCTTAGTTTGGGGAGGCAGTAAAGAGAATTAAAAAATCCATTTGGTGGCTCATAAGAAATGAAGGCCTTTTCAATACTTAGACATATTTCCATCTTTACTATAGTTTTTAGGTAGTCTTGGGTCTGGGGACAGAGGAGAAACCTTAGGATTTTGAAAGTCCTTTTTCAGTTCTGGGACTTTTCCAGAACACTGCTGTCCCCCATGTCTGTGGAACCCTGACACAACAGTTAGGACTCATCCTCAGCAAGGATGTGTGTAGGGGGTGAAGCTTGTCCTGTGCCCGTCCACATCCTCCCATGGCTTCCTCCTCTCTCTCACTCGCTTAGCTCCCTGAATGCTTCCCCCAGCTGTGTCTATGATATATCCTTGGATTTTGCCCTTAGATGGCTGTCTGTCCCTCAAGGTGTTACTGGAGAAACAGAATGTTAGCTAATAAAGGCTCAAGGAATTGCTAACAGAAGAATGTTGGAAGACCAGCAAAAGGGTGGATTAGGGGCTAAAGCACAGGTTGAGGATCATTATAAATTAGTCAAAAAGCACGAGTGTGTCCTTTGGATATATTTAGGGCACACATGTCTATTCTCTCAAATACGACATCCCCTTGTGTCTACTTCTCCACTGCTTCTCTGAGTTCTCAGACCTGAGTGTTGGGAGTTACTTCCTTCTGCTGTGACTGGGAACAGTCATTTCTACTTAGAGTCTCTAGATAGAGAGATGGGACTGGAGAGCAAATTAGAAACTAGGGGGTGCTGTGAGATTATTTCTTTGGGTGTTAGGGGCTTCACATATACTACCACTATAATTGCATATTTAGGGCAACTTTATGAGATGTCTATTTTCTCACCATTTTACAGCTAAGGAAACTGAGATTCTGAGAATTGAAATAAATTGTCTCAAATAACATAGCTAATAGTTGAAGAGCCAATATGCACACCCAGGCCAGGTTGTTTGCTCCTTACTCTACCATGGTACCTCTTTCAGTCTATCAGCTCTGTCAGGTGTCTGGGCAATTAACTTAATTCTTCACTGACCTCTGCAGCGCAGATCATCTGGCCATGTTCCCAGGGCCTCTTTTCCAACTGTAGGAAAATCAGGAACATGCCTGCGGATAAAGGCTGGGTGCCCTCCACTCAGGACTCCTGGCCCTGCCCTCCCACCCTCCAGGTGTCTTCATGCACTCTCCCCTCTGCCTCCATCACTGGGAGAATATTAGTCTTCTGTAAATCTGCTCCCGTAGGCCCCCCGTGTGTGACTCTAGTAAGAAGAACATGTTTCATGCTGTACTGTCCTTATTTATACACGTCTACCTCTTTATCTAGAATATAAGGCCATGCATTGCATGGAGGCCTAAGGCCTCTTTGCCTGGCATGAGAAATGTTCAGTAAAGGTTGAATGAATCAATAATGTAGAGACAAAATTCTCATCACTCCTCCTGTGTTTCAGGACGACACATAGTTAATTCTTGCTTATGCATGGGAGAAAATGGAGTGCTGTGGGTGTTACTGTCTATGTTAAGGCAAAGACAAATGGTGGGCTAGAAGGTCAGCGTATATTGCTGATCCAGGTTCTTCTGGAGTTTCGGCACAGAGGAGGAGTGATGACAGACTCTCCCTGCTCGGTTATATCTCCCCAGGTAGGAAGTTCTTTAGGTCGATGAAGACTTCCTGGAAACAGAAGCACCTTCTAGAGTGGGTTAAATCTACTGACATTTCAGTGACATTCATTTTACTCATATTAGTTAGTGCTGTTTAATCATTTTCAAACATTAGACGCAAATTACTTTCAGCCTACTTGAGGTGATCTCCTCGAGGATAATAGAACAGGGAACGGGATGGGAACTGACTTGGAGGGCATAGAAATCCTATAGGGAAGCCACCACTGTAGGGAGACCTCTTCTCCCCATGATGAACACCCTGATAAAGAGATTATGGGCGTCCAGTAGCGGTGCGAGGTCATGGGGAACAGTGACGGGCGAAAGCAGACAAGGGAGGGAGGAGAGAGGAAGCCAGAGAACTGTATCATTGCTCTGATCTTGAAGACGATCTCGCAAGGGAGGATTCCCTCCCAGAGTCAATGCCTGGGTCAGAGTGAGGCTCATGAGAGAAACGACAGTGTTTGTCTGTGACTGTGAACAACTGCCTCGAAGAGGAGGTCCTCTGCAGGATGTAATGGCACCCAGCACCTAGGAGGTTTCAGTGAACAGAAAATAACCTATACTCAAAGACACCTCAATTACCTGGCATGTAACTCACCAGAAATCCCGATTAACTGATGTGTTTGGTATAATCTGCAATAAGAAAAAGCAGCAAGAGAGAGCAAGATGGCATCTAGGATGTTATAGGGACCAAATTTAAGGTCTAGCAAATTGCCTACAATGCCTACATCTTACTAGTGAAAACTGATTATCAGGATGACAACTCTGGAGTCTTGCAAGATTTTCCATCATCAAAGCTAGATTTTCTGGTGCAGGTACAGCTGGCGGTTGACGACACTGTTCTTTGAATCAAGGCATCGGAATTTGCACACCCAGATGGGTTGGCCCACTAAGTCAAAGTAGCCAATGTAGGAATCTGTACTACACTTTTTTTTTATCCGTGTGATCCCCATGGTGTTATCATGACCCATCAGGGCCTGTAGTACTTTTCTTCTGAGCATCTCTAATGGATTCGATTCCTTTTCTGTTGACAGCGGATGGGATTTGTGAAACATTCCAGTGTCTCTGGGTATCACGTTTGGGGAAGACAGCTGACCAAGCTGTATATCAGTTTTGATACCGAAGGATATATGGCTTTGAAAGACAAAGTCATGGAGATGCTCATGGGTGGAACACGAACGCAGCGTACTACAAAGCCCAGGGCTCCCCTGTGGTTCAGGAAGGGCACATTCTGAACAGAGCCTCCCCCGATCCTGCCCCAACTCTGCTCCAGCACCATTGCTGTAATGCCTTCGACGGCCGCCCAAACAGCAGCCGGCACCTTTCCTGCACATCCCTAAGACTAACAAAGCACCTCGGGGAGGTCCTGGACCGATACTGATGCATATTCCTGGGCTCCTGTAGGACCTGTGGGAAGGCGTTTTGCCTTCAGAGTAGTGAAAGAGTGATGAAACATGGGCTTTGGGGTTTGCAGAGCTGAATTTGAATTCTGAGACTAGCTGGCCCTCATGAATCATGATATCCCTTGGAGCCTGAGTTTCCCCATGTATCAGATAGAGATAACAACTTTAGAAGATTTAATAACAGAAAATGCTCAGCACGTAGTAGGCTATTCCTTTGACCAACTCCCCCTATCCTAAATAGTTTCGTTTAAACATTCCTTCCTTCTTTCATGAAACCTTCTCTGACCTCCTAAATCTGTGTAAGGCATCCCTTCTATAGACACCATTCTTCCCCACCATACCCTTTAACACACTTCAAAACATTTGTTTTCTAAACTCTACCCTCTGTGTAACTCTGCCTTATTCCCCAACATCTGTCACAGTGCCTGACACATAGTTGGTTTTCCCCCACTCAATATTTGTTGAATGAACAAAATAACTGAATAAACAGTAGCTAGTGTTTGTTCCAGACCTCTGATGTCTGAGGGAAGAGGCTCTGTGGTGTGGCGGGACAAGTCTGGGCATAAGATTTTTATGGGTCCTACTTGGTGCTGCCAAGCAATGGGGTGCTGGGAATGGTCCCCCAGGTGAGGCAGCTCCGGAGTGTCAACCTGACCCCAGACCCACTGCTTCCTTTAGTTCTGGCCACAGCTAGTTGTGAAGGCAGTCAACCACGACAGGCAAGTCAAGAGGGGAAATGACACTTAAAAAAAAAATTACAAAGTATTAAAATACTTGGTGTGGGTGGTTGACAGAAGGAAATCTAGGTATTTTCGTTTGTATCTTCTTTAGAGGTGTATAGGTGGAGCTGTTTATTCCAGGCTTGATTCTACTCATTAGGTTGGAAGAGGTCCAGCTGTCAGACTAACATGGGGTATGAAGAGTGTTGGTTTATCCCTGGGCACGTATCAGGAATTTCAGACATTTTGATCTGTGCTTATCACAGAGCAGCATGGGGAGAATGGACCTAGAGTCAAATGACCTGAGTTTATGTGACATCTCACCCCTCTGCTAGTTGTTACTTAATCCTTCTGGCCATCTGATCTTTCCGAGTCTCAGTTTCCCTGTCTATAAAGTGGGCACAGTAGTACTGACTTCACAGGCTTGTTGCCAAGATGAAATTAGTGTTGTATAAAGGTAAGAAGTCATGTAAAATAGTAATCTCCAGTAGTTGTGCAGGCTGAACCCAACGAACATGGAACGGAGCAGTTTCTACGGTGGCAGGTACCAAGAAACTTGGCACTCCTCTGCTTCTCTTTCCCATGATGAAATCAGCCATCAAACTCTGGTTGGCTTATATGTAAATAGAAAAATAATATGACCAAAGTAAATAAAAGTGGGAAATTGCATTTGTGTAATTTAAAAATGGTTTATTTTTTTAAAAATTCAAGTCATTTGTTTTCATTCAAGCCATCTCCTCTTGGTTTGAGGGGATTATTGCTTTGTTGTTAATTGCACTTTGCTTAGAGTTTTCCCCCTTCTATTTCAAGACCAGATACTGTTCTTTTGTTGACATAACCATTGACCTTATGAAAAGTTTGTGCAGATAAATCATGATTTTTAAGATAAGAGGGACACCAGCACAAACATGGAAAGCTGGTCACCACATGGATGCTTGCATAAGTAAATGCGCTGCAGTTGGTTAATGGGGGCACGTTTTAGCCTACAGTTCTGATTTGCCTTTTCAATCCATTTGCAGCTTCACAGGGAAATGGGCTGAGAGTTTACTTGCAGAATTGCACAGAGTGTTACATTTTTAAGAAACTTTCAATGCGTTTTGATTCAGGCAAGCTTTTGCTGGCTGAGAAATTATGTGATGCGCCCAAAATACTTCTGCGGAGTGTGGTGTTGAGTGCCATTTTATTCCCATGGTCTATAAGTTCAGTACAAAAAGCCAGGAATGAGAAATGCAGTCTGACATTTTATCTACTTAAATATATCTCACTTAGGGCTGAGCCACTCCTGAAAATTAAAGTTTAAATTTTCCAAGTATACTTGTTGGTGGGGGGAACCCTCAAAGCCTAAGAGGTGTGGGGGCATCTCATTTGTGGGGCTGTTCAGCCTTTCCATTCATTTATTGCGTGTGCACAATGGAAAGCCCTTTAATGCTAAAGTAAATAATGACCTTTAAGGTATAGACGCTCAGGGACTCCCCTGGTGGCACAGTGGTTAAGAATCCACCTGCCAATGCAGGGGACATGGGTTCAAGCCCTGGTCAGGGAAGATCCCACATGCCGCGGAGCAGCTAAGCCCGTGCACCACAACTACTGAGCCTGCGTTCTAGAGCCCGTGTGCCACAACTACTGAGCCTGTGCTCCAGAGCCTGCGAGCCACAACTACCGAGCCTGCATGCTACAGCTACTGAAGCCCGTGTGCTATGACTACTGAAGCCCGTGTGCCTAGAGGCAGTACTCTGCAACAAGAGAAGCCACTGCAATGAGAAGCCCGCGCACCGCAACGAAGATTAGCCCCCGCTCGCCGCAACTAGAGAAAGCCTGCACGCAGCAGCGAAGACCCAACGCAGCCAAAAATAAAATAAAAAATAAATGAATACATTTATTAAAAGAAGGTATAAGCACTCAAATTAATGAGTTTAGATATTACTATGTGTTTGTAACTACAGCCAGATTATTTGATAACGCCTATCTCTATTATCAGGGATTACTTGGAATGCTTTTCTCCCATTTTATGAAGTTCTGTTTCATGAAAGGAGGTAGATATTTTAAAATATGATAACTTTATAAAACTTCAGTGTCAGATGTAAAGAATGGTTGTCTGTTGATGGGAACAGAGCATGCTCAAAGCAGAAAAGCTTTTGTTCCTACCATCTAGGTTGACCTGCTTTAAGCAGTAAGAGATGAGTCTTTCTGATACTAGACAGGGAAGAGTGAGTGTCCTCTGCTGAAATGTAATTGTTTTACTTATCTGCTTTTGTCTTAATTTATCTGCATATTTAGTTATTGAGAATGTAATCATGTTATTTATTTGCACTTTTTCAGGGTGAAGGGGGAATTTGAGCACCCTTCCTACAGTCCTTTCCTCCTATCAAGCCCCTGCATTCCACTCCTCCATTGATGTAGATGACTACATCATAAGCATCTAATACAGAGCCACCCTCTGCTAGTTATCAGAAAACTGACCCATTCCCAACTAGTTAATAACTTGAGTTACCACATAACTCAAGATTTTTACTTTGCAGCATCTTTCGATTCTGACCCCTCTTTTGTTTCCATTCCCAAAATCACTCTGCCTGTCCAGTCTCTAGTAGTCCACACATGACTGGACTAACTTCTCACCTAGGTAATGCAGTTCACTGACCACCACAGTGCTGTCAGATTAATTTCCTAATGTGGCGCTTACTCTCACCATTTCCCTACTTAAAGCACTGCCTTGGTTCCTTGTTACCTACCTAGTAAGTGCCAACCTCTCAAGATGGCATTTAAGCTGTTGATAATATGGCTCCAAACTATTACCTATTCATTGAAAAAACATTTCAGAGCCTTATTCCTGCACACTGATGGGTTCTGGGGACATAGTGACAAACAGGACAGAGAGTGCCTCTGCCATCATGGGTCTTATATTCTAATGAGGGAGACATGTTAAAGAGCTTATGACAAAATCAGCTATTTATTGACACGTGTGCAAAGAGCTACGAAGGAGAAGCTCTGTGTGCTTGGGAAGTGTGTTACACGGGTGTGAAGAGTCAGGGAAGGCTGGCTGATCTCTGAAAGGTGTTCCCGAGTGTGAGCAAGAGTTAATCAGATCGAGTAAGTTTGTGGGGAGTGGGAGTGGGTAAGTGAAGGGTGAGAATCAGGCAGAGCAAACAGCCTGGGGGAGGAATAAGGTCCACATGTGAGGGATTAAGAGCACACCTTTGCAGCGAGCGAGGAGGTGAGGGGCAGGGGAGAGCTGGAGAGGAACATGGGCTGCACCTGCAGGGAGCAGGCCTGGGAAAGAGTTTGGATGATGGGAAACTTTGAGTAGGATGTAACACGACCAGATCTGAGTTTTAAAAAGTCACTGTCTGCAGTGGGAGAAAGGTCTGGAGTCAGGCCTGGCTACATGCAGGTAGACCAATTAGGAAGCTCTTGCAAAAGCCCAGGCAAGACGTGACTATTGCTTGGTCTAAGGTGGCAGTAGTACAGAAGAGAAGTCAGATTTGAGAAGTAGCTTTGAGGTGGACTGGGTAGGATTTGGAGGTTGTTTGATATTTAGGTAAGGGAGCAGCAGAATTGCTGCTGGCATGGTGGTGACGTTCTCCAAAATAGGGACTACTGAAAAAAGATCAGATTTAGGGAGAAGTATGACAAGTTTAATTTTTACTTTTTATAAGACATTCAAATAGTGATTTTTTTGGTAAGTAACTACATTGAAAGGCAGTATTGTATAGTCATTAAAAGCATGGTCTCTGAACCCTGACTGCATTTTTTTTTTTTTTGCGGTACACGGGCCTCTCACTCTTGTGACCTCTCCCGTTGTGGAGCACAGGCTCCGGACATGCAGGCTCAGCGGCCGTGGCTCACGGATCCTCCTGGACCGGGGCACAAACCCGTGCCCCAGTACAGTACATGGGAACAAATCATTTGAGAAGTTTGGCTTTTCAGAGAAGGAAACTTGGACCAGAAACACAGGGCCTCCTCCTGGCCAAGTATGGGCCAATTGATAAGGACCCTAAAGAGTCTGAATACCCTTTTGGGTGCAGTGGAGCGAGCTATTAATCCCTTGGTCATGGCCTTCAGCTGGATGGAGGAGTTGGCCTCAGAGTTCTCCTGCGCAGGCTGAGTCCAGTGTTGGTGAACATGGCCTGTGTTGCTGTACGGTTTATTGGTCCTAACTTTAGCAGTGGCTAATAAGATCTCACCACACGAGGAAGACGATGATACACCATGGATTGGGGAACATGCATACAGACTCTTTGTAGAGAGTAAGCTGGACCCCTGATTAAGAAGGAAACTGGCCTCCCAGGCTGTGAAGACTTTGAGTCTGGGCCCAAATGCTTGTGTTTAAGCAAGAACACCCCTCTTGTCTGTTGTGGGTCTGGAGAAGACCCCAGATCAAAGTAACACTTTAACAGGGGTGTGTTTTATCGCCCTAGATAAGGAAACCTGGGAGAACAGTCAGGTCCAGGTTGTAGATATTTGTTTTGTGGGACATTCTGCTTCTGGGAAAACTTTCCTCTAGCAGAGGCTCCTTGACTGCAAAGTGTGAGCCTTTCCTGTAGCATGCTGTATTTGCTGGTGATTGTTGCAATGTGGAGTGAACTACCTCAGGTCATCTGGTCGTGATGCCCGGCTACTGAGGGCTCCAGGCAGCCAGGATTCATAACTGTACAGTCATTGGATCTTGATTCACTGAGATTGATGGTACTCACTTTCTATAGTTTTACCCTTGAACACTGTACCTTTGGTGAGCGAAAGAAACAAATAATAGGAAATAAAACATATAGTCAATTCTCATTATTCATGGTAGTTCTGTTCTATAAAGGCTCTGTAAAGGAGCCTTTACAGGCTCCTGAACGGGCATACCAAACCATTGCTTCTAGGGAAATACAGGATTAGGTTTCTGTGAACCTCTGGTCACAATATTTTTTTCAGTGATCAATACATAATCTTGTTTTATGAATATTTCTGTTTAAAGACACCTTATTTAATATATATTGTTGATTCATTAGCATTGAATTCATGGCCAAGAGGACTAGAAATCATGCCTAAGTGAAGCTTATCTAACACAGGTACTTCGTAAGGCACATCACAGCTTTTCTGAGCTTAGGAACACTAGACAGCACTTCAGCACTATGCTTGGGGCCATTTTGAGCAGTGAAATCACCAACAAAAAGCACAAAACTATGAACAATGTGGCACTAAATATACCATGAAAAGGACACTTGTTTACAGTATGAGAGCTGAGGCAGGAAGGCAGGTGTCATCTGTTCAACCTCAGTGGGGAATGCACGTGTCAGGCAGCTCAAAATTTCCCCCACTCCGTGCATGTTCATAGATGACTGTGAAAGCAGGGTGAATATTGATACAGGGGTTGTAAATACATTTTAGTGAGTAGATGAATTCACAAATATGAAATCCATGAATAATAAGAATCTACTGTATATTAGCATTTTCAGCTTTTGTGGATGTCTATAATTTGGATTGTTAGAAGTTGATTATTCTAACCATTTAACACACCTTCTTACACTGAGATTCTATCATTGTCCTTGGGGTTAAAACCAAATCAGTCCAAATGCCTATACCATATAGATAGATAGATAGATAGATGTAACATGGTGAGATGATTCAGAAAGATGATGGAAAGACACCTAGAGGTCCATTCTCAGGCTTGTTCTTCTGATGGCTGCAAGATGGTTGTGGCAGTTCTGGGTGTCCTATTCAGACACAAAAGAGAAACCATTTCTTCCTGTGTGTCTTCTATTAGTGAAAAGTTCTCTGAAGCATTCTGAGAGATTTCCTCTCATATCTCATTGGCTAGGAGTATGTCACATGTCTAATCATTTACTGGCGAGTGTAATGAGGCCATGATAATTGACTTAAACCAATCCTAATTCACCCCTGGGGTTGGGAATGCACACACTTTTCTGAAGCACATGGCTTTGCGGAGAAGTTGACTTTGAACAAGACTGGGGCTCTCTCAGAAGAGGAAAGGGAAATGAATTTGTGATAATCAGACAATAGTGTGTACCATACTTACTAATGAAAGAGTGTGCACAAATATATGGGAAGAATTTTAATTGCAAATTGAGTTTATGCTTTACTTTATGTTAGACTTCCTACCACCTCCAGAAGACTGCTGGGCCAACTCCACAGTGCCCTCCTGGATACTTAAGTTCTTCTCAGAGGTTCATTCTTTCTTCAGACACATATATAAGAAGCTCTCATTAAAATCACAGGGAAAAAACTGAGCAAGAATTTGTGGGACCTAATCTTGCTATGGTAGTATAAAGAGGAGTCCAGATTGTTCGCTACAACTCCCTTTGAGAGATGGAGTCTAATTGTCCGCCCCTTGAGTTGGGCTGGTCTTTGTGGATTTACCTGATTAATAGAATGTAGTAGAAATGAAGTTCCGCGACTTCTGAGACTAGGTCATAAGAAATCTTGTAGCTTTCTCCCAGACCTATTGGAATATTCACTTTTGAAATAGAGCCAGTATATTGTGAAGAAGTCCCAGTATCCCATGGAGAGGTCTAAGAAGAGGTGGAGAAGAACTAAGGCCCCTAGATGACAGCCCTGGTTAACCGGCATCAACTTGCCAGGCATGTGAGTGCACCGTCTCGAAGTATTGATGGATCTTCTAGCTTCGGTTGAGCCTCTCCAGCTGAAGTCACTTGAAGCAGAGCTGAGCCGTCTCCCCTGAGCTCTATCCTAGTTATAGACTGATGAGCAAAATAAATGATTAGTTTTGTTTTAAGCCACTATAGTTTGGGGTGGTCTGTTATTAAGCAATATACAACCAGAACATTTACAAGAGAAAGCAAGACAAACTCAAGACTGCAATAATTCTAGCTGAATCCTTTAGGAACCAATAGTTAAGACTCTTATTAATCACCCTATCCCTGTTATGGTGCTCAAAAATGCTTATTGAATGAATAAATGAATGAATGGCTATTTCATTATTGCTGCCATTAGAATACTCAGGGAACAAGAAGAAAGTCTTAGGCTGTTCTTTTCTAGGAAAATGATTTCAAGCTTTGGTCCTGTTTTTTTGGAACATCCAGAAAAATCCTAGAATCAAAGAGTTGAAAGGGAACATGTGTGATTTGTCACCCGGGGTTACATGGCACTTCATTCATATGCTTTCCAAGTTGGTTTTATTGCCTCTTTAACTTTTCTCTTGAAAATCTCAGGAGAAGGAAAGCATTGACTTCAGCTTTGTGAGGAGTAAGTCATTGATATTAGTCAAGAAAATGGAGAAAAGAAACATTTCCCCCTTAATTGAGAACAAAAAAGAATTTTAATCAATTTTTTTTTCTTAAGTGTACTTATTTCCACATTTTACGTAACGAAGTCCACTGGGTTTTGCAATGATTTCCCAACGGATGACAGAATTCCCATTTCTTCCATGGGGGTATTTATGGCAGTCCGCAGAGCAGAGACTCACCTTGTGGAGTGTGGTGGTCCATCTCAGTGGCCTGCGGATGCCAGGTCTCTGTGATGGGCACATTGCCTTCAGTGGCTGGGCTCCCCAGGAACCACAGAAACGGATATTAGGGTTAAGTTTGCTACCTGCCTGGGTATCACTGTTAAGTACTTGGGCATGTGGTGCTCACTGCAGAGATGCCTGGACTCCTCAGATGAATTTTATGTCTGGGGGGCATTCTTCTTTGAGGGGGAAGTTATGACCCATGAAGTCTTTGCTGCAGAGATGATTTCAGTCTATTGAATTATGTCTTTAGTTTCAATATCTGCCTCAAGGAGGCAGGTAGATACTATGTGAATGGCTAAGAATTAGAGTTGAGGAAGAACTGGTAGTTCATACAAATTGGCTTCATAAATCTTTCTAACTGTGCATCCCATGTTCTCTACCTAATGTGAAGAAAGGACTTAGGGTATATGTTTTGCTCAAATGTATTTCTAATTCTGTTTCTCTCCCTTTTTCCTTGTCTTTGTCTCTTTTGATTTTCTGTCTTTCTAGACATTTGCTCTGTCTCTTTATCTTACTTAGCATTAAAATCAAACTGCAGTACATATTTTACTAATGATATTTATTACAAACCACTTGTATTTTTTGCTCTTAATCTAAAAATCAAATAAATACATTATATAATTATCTTTCTTAAAACATGCCAAATTATTAGGAAGTTTTTTCTTACATAACTTATATCAATTGATTATTTTTCTGTGGGTAGTCGCCCTCAGTATTAAGAAACGTCCTCTCCACTGTGTGAGATCCTGGATACGATGCTTTGAAGGGCCTGTTTCCTCGTTCCAGTCATCTTGAGTTTAGGTAATTGGGAAAGAGAGCTGAAATTATCTGCTCATAAGCCCTAAGACTTTCTTCCCTCTGTTCAGGCCAGGACCCCAGCTGGAATGGACACGCCCATGACAGTCAGCCTTGGCCTCAGTGGCCTTCTCTGCAAACGAATCAGCAGGTTGTCAGACGCTGCTCCCTGGTCTTCCTCTCAAGTCACCCCAGGTATGGAACAAAGTCTCAGCACCTCTACTGGCCCCACTTCTCCCTGGGAGAAGATACAGTGTGAGATACTGTGACCCCTCCGCCCATGATGAAGCTTCCTAGTTTTCTAACTTTTCTCCCTTGTGAACGCCATCAACCCTGGATCCCTGGCTCTGTCTTAGAGCCCTAACTCTAAGGTCATAATTTCTAAACCCTACATGCCACACAAATATGACAGAGACTGCTGCTGCCCACCAAGAGTCATTCTCTCTTTCACTTCCCAGACTCACTCACAGTTATATGTGTCCAGGTAACTGAATTCTAGCCAATGAAGTGTGAGTGAATCTGATGTAGGCCACTTCCGGCTGGCTGTACCCTTCTGTGTTTGTTCCTTCCTTCATTCCCTCTTCTGCCCAGCTGGAAAAGCAGTGCCCGGGATAACCTGGGAGAATCATGTTAGAGATGACAGAGCTGTCATCAACTTGGGTCCCTGAATAAATGCATGGAGCACACCTTCCTCTTCCAAATCTAGAACCATCCAGGATTGTTATGTGAATAAAAAAATCAACACTATTAGGGTTGAACTTTACATTTGGGGTACTTATTCTAGCATTTAGTCTACCCTAAATAATAAACCAAGATAGTTTAACAACTGTCTACGTGTTCAGTGGACAATTTTAACCTAACACATTGACACTTTGTAGGCAGCTTATAGTGGCGAGAACTCTAGGTGGGCATTCCAAAGCATAGCTTGTGTGTGTGTGCGTACGTTGCAGGGGGAAAGCCAATCCTCTCCTGACGTATTGGAGTCTGTCATTTAGTTTACGCTGTTCAACAAATCACTGCCAAATATAATGACTTAAGACAATAACATTTAAATTAATGAATCATGAATAATACTGTTAGTTCACGATGCCATGGGGTGGCAGTCAGCTGGGCAGTCTGGTCTTGCTGGGCTCACTCATGCAAATGCAACTCAGCAGGCAGCTTGGCAGGGGCTGAATAGTCCAGGACGGGCCTCACGGCCAGGGCGTGTTGTTCAGTTTGATCATCTCTAATCCCGTTCAATACTCAAACTTTATCTTTCTCAGCAGAGGAGTCAGGTTCAAAGTATACATTATGGGAACTAAAAGCAGAGTTTCGTGTGTTGTTGACTGTGGTGCAGGGGCACCCCCTGCTCAGCCAAACCCTGAGCAAGACTCAGAGCGAGCCAGGTAGATGCCACCACCAAGGGCAGTGCCAGCCCAGCTGTGGCCATTTCCATCTCCTTTCAAGTTTAACTTGGGTGAGTGGGAGGTGGGAATCCATTTTTATTTCTGGTCTGTTTCCTGCCGATTGTGATTCTTCCATTCATGCCCTGTGCAAGTTGAATCTCACCTCCACTGTCCTCCTCAAGGCCAGGTTCTCCTTTTATAGGTGTTTTCTTTTGTGGGGGTGACGGATTGATGCAGCAACATTTTCCAAACACATATAAACCAGAGTGGTGCCCTTGAAAGCGCCTGGACCTCTGCGGAGCTGTCAGCCTCCTGGGGGTCTGCTCTGTTGGTCAGGGAGGGACAGGTGGCCGTGGATTTCTTTTTTTTTTTTTTTTTTTTTTTTTTTTAATGCGTTACGCGGGCCTCTCACTGCTGTGGCCTCTCCCGTTGCGGAGGACAGGCTCCGGACGCGCAGGCTCAGCGGCCATGGCTCACGGGCCCAGCCGCTCCGCGGCATGTGGGATCTTCCCAGACCGGGGCACGAACCCGTGTCCCCTGCATCGGCAGGCGGACTCTCAACCACTGCGCCACCAGGGAAGCCCGCCGTGGATTTCTTAAATCAAAAACCTTGCAACCTGCTTGAAATAACCCTCTTTTAATGTCTGGGGGAAAAAACAACAACAACAACAAAACTTTGTGTGCTCAAGGGATGGGGGCAGAATTGTGAATTTTGTCTCCCAAATACACAGCTGCAATGCTGAGAGATGCTGGGGATTTCACATTCCCCACACCTTACCTCCACAGGGATCCATTCCAGGGGGTTCAGCCGGAATAGTGCCCTGCATGCAGCCTCTTTCCCTCTAGCTTTTACATGTTTTCTTACAAATAGAAAATTGGTTAAACACAGGCAGAGAAAGTGTGGGAAGGGAAAAGGAGCCACAGAAGAGATGCTTCCCTGCCTAAGGAGGGGGGAGGCATTCCTGTGGCCAGAGTGGAGGAGCTGATGGACAGTGGGTTTCAGAGCCTCTGGGCTCTTTGAGTCCCCCAGCAGTGACTCCCCGAAGTCTTCCACCGCTCCCTTTGCAATCCCACACACTGCCTCCCTGAGGGCCTTCTGGGCTGGTGCCAGCAGGAAAACTGGGGGTGGGGGGCGGGTACAGCTCAGGGGTAGAGCATCTGACTGCAGCAGGAGAGCTCAAAGGTGCACAGCCTGGGTCTCCAGAGTGGGGCTTAATTCTCTGAAAATAACTATGAAGATGCAGGTGGTGATGGTGGCAGTGGGGGAAGAGGAGGATGAAAAGGAAGTCAAGAGGGAGGATAAGGAAAAAGATTAAAACTGAGCATCCAAACCTAGTCCAACAAATGGGAATATGGGTAAACATGGAGACGACTTTTATTCCACTGTTGCTTCTTCTAGCAATTAGAATCAAAAATCGAGAAGAAAACACCAGTCAGCAACTGGTAGCCCTTTCCTATGCTATGAAACTGTAAGCACAATTCCTGCCCTGGAAGAGATCTTCAATAAGGTCCAGTTTCTTTGAAAAAATTAAACAGGGTTATCAGATTTCCAGTTAAGCTTAGTATTTTAAACTCTGGTCAACTGTTTTTTCTTTTCTTTTTTTTTTTTTTTTAACATCTTTATTGGAGTATAATTGCTTTACAATGTGTGTTAGTTTCTGCTGTATAACAAAGTGAATCAGCAGTACATATACATACATCCCCATATCCGCTTCCTCTTGCATCTCCCTCCCACTCTCCCTATCCCACCCCTCTAGGGTCACAAAGCCCTGAGCCAATCTCCCTGTGCTGTGCGGCTGCTTCCCACAAGCTATATCTATTTTACACTTGGTAGTGTATATATGTCCATGCCACTCTCTCACCTTGTCCCAACTTACCTTCCCTATCCCCGTGTCCTCAAGCCATTCTCTATGTCTGCATCTCTATTCCTGTCCTGCCCCTAGGTTCATGAGAACCATATTTTTTTAAGACTCCATAGTTGTGTGTTAACATATGGTATTTGTTTTTCTCTTTCTGACTTACTTCACTCTGTATGACAGACTCTAGGTCCATCCACCTCACTACAAATAACTCAATTTCTTTTTTTTATGGCTGAGTAATATTCCATTGTATATATGTACCACATCTTCTTTATCCATTCATCTGTTGATGGACACTTAGGTTGCTTCCATGTTCTGGCTATTGTAAATAGAGCTGCAATGAACATTTTGGTACATGACTCTTTTTGAATTATGGTTATCTCAGGGTTTATGCCCAGTAGTGGGATTGCTGGGTCGTATGGTAGTTCTATTTTTAGTTTTTTAAGGAACCTCCATACTGTTCTCTGTAGTGGCTGTATCAATTTACATTCTCACCAACAGTGCAAGAGGGTTCCCTTTTCTCCACACCCTCTCCAGCATTTAGTGTTTGTAGATTTTTTGAGGATGGCCATTCTGACTGCTGTGAGGTGATACCTCATTGTAGTTTTTATTTGCATTTCTCTAATGATTGGTGATGTTGACCATCCTTTCATGTGTTTGTTGGCAATCTGCATATCTCCTTTGAGAAATGTCTATTTAGGTCTTCTGCCCATTTTTGGATTGGGTTTTTGTTTTTTTGATATTGAGCTGCATGAGCTGCTTGTAAATTTTGGAGAATAATCCTTTGTCAGTTGCTTCATTTGCAAATATTTTCTCCCATTCTGAGGGCTGTCTTTTCATCTTCCTTATGGTTTCCTTTGCTGTGCAAAAGCTTTTAAGTTTCATTAGGTCCCATTTGTTTATTTTTGTTTTTATTTCCATTTGTCTAGGAGGTGGGTCAAAAAGTATCTTGCTGTGATTTATGTTATAGAGTGTTCTTCCTATGTTTTGATAGTGTCTGGCCCTACATTTAGGTCTTTAATCCATTTTGAGTTTATTTTTGTGTGTGGTGTTAGGGAGTGTTCTAATTTCATACTTTTACATGTACCTGTCCAGTTTTCCCAGCACCACTTATTGAAGAGGCTGTCTTTTCTCCACTGTATATTCTTGCCTCCTTTATCAAAGATAAGGTGACCATATGTGCGTGGGTTTATCTCTGGCCTTTCTATCCTGTTCCATTGATCTATATTTCTGTTTTTCTGCCAGTACCATACTGTCTTGATTACTGTAGCTTTCTAGTATAGTCTGAAGTCAGGGAGCCTGATTCCTCCAGCACCATTTTTCTTTCTCAAGATTGCTTTGGCTATTCGGGGTCTTTTGTGTTTCCATACAAATGGTGAAATTTTTTGTTCTAGTTCTGTGAAAAATGCCAGTGGTAGTTTGATAGGGGTTGTATTAAATCTGTAGATTGTTTTGGGTAGTAGAGTCATTTTCACAATTTTGATTCTTCTAATCCAAGAACATGGTATATCTCTCCATCTATTTGTATCATCTTTAAGTTCTTTCACCAGTGTCTTAAAATTTTCTGCATACATGTCTTTTGTCTCCTTAGGTAGGTTTATTCCTAGGTATTTTATTCTTTTGTTGCAGTGGTAAATGGGAGTGTTTCCTTAATTTCTCTTTCAGATTTTTCATCATTAATGTATAGGGATGCAAGAGATTTCTGTGCATTAATTTTGTATCCTGCTACTTTACCAAATTCACTGATTAGCTCTAGTAGATTTCTGGTAGCATCTTTAGGATTCTCTATGTATAGTATCGTGTCATCTGCAAACAGTGACAGCTTTACTTCTTCTTTTCCATTTTGGATTCCTTTTACTTCTTTTTATTCTCTGATTGCTGTGGCTAAAACTTCCAAAACTATGTTGAATAATAGTGGTGAGAGTGGGCAACCTTGTCTTGTTCCTGATCTTAGTGGAAGTGGTTTCATCATTGAGAATGATGTTGGCTGTGGGTTTGTCATATATGGCCTTTATTATGTTGAGTAAGTTCCCTCTATGCCTACTTTCTAGAGGGTTTTTATAATAAATGGGTGTTGAATTTTGGTGAAAGCTTTTTCTGCATCTATTGAGGTGATAATATGGTTTTTATCCCTCAGTTTGTTAATATGGTGTATCACAATGATTGATTTGAGTATGTTGAAGAATCCTTGCATTCTTAGGGTAAACCCCACTCGATCATGGTGTATGATCCTTTTAATGTGCTGTTGCTAGTATTTTGTTGAGGAGTTTTGCATCTATGTTCATCAGTGATATTGGCCTGTAGTTTTCTTTCTTTGTGATATCTTTGTCTGGTTTTGCTATCAAGGTGATGGTGGCCTCATAGAATGAGTTTGGGAGTGTTCCTTCCTCTGCTATATTTTGGAAGAGTTTGAGAAGAATAGGTGTTATCTCTTCTCTAAATGTTTGATAGAATTCACCTGTGTAGCCATCTGGTCCTGGGCTTTTGTTTGTTGGAAGACTTTTAACCACAGTTTCAATTTCAGTGCTTGCAATTTGTCTGTTTGTATTTTCTATTTTTTGCTGGCTCAGTCTCTGAAGGTTGTGCTTTTTTAAGAATTTGTCCATTTCTTTCAGGTTCTCCGTTTTACTGGCATATAGTTGCTTGTAGTAATCTCTCATGATCCTTTGTATTTCTGCAGTGTCAGTTGTTACTTCTCCTTTTTCATTTCTAATTCTATTGATTTGAGTCTTCTCTCTTTTTTTCTTGATGAGTCTGGCTAATGGTTTATCAATTTTATCTTCTCAAAGAACCAGCTTTCAGTTTTATTGATCTTTGCAATTGTTCTTTCATTTCTTTTTCATTTATTTCTGATCTGATCTTTATGATTTCTTTCCTTTTGCTAACTTTGGTTTTTTTAAAAATTTTTTCCTTTGTCTAATTGCTTTAAGTGTAAGGTTAGGTTGCTTATTTGAGATGTTTCTTGTTTCTTGAGGTAGGATTGCATTGCTATAAACTTCCCTCTTAGAACTGCTTTTGCCACATCTCATAGGTTTTGGGTCATTGTGTTTTCACTGTCATTATTTCTAGGTATTTTTTGATTTCCTCTTTGATTTCTTCAGTGATCTGTTGGTTATTAAGTAGTGTATTGTTGAGCCTCCATGAGTTTGCATTTTTTACAGATTTTTCCCTGTAATTGATATCTAGTCTCATAGCATTGTGGTTGGAAAATATGCTTGATATGATTTCAATTTTCTTAAATTTACCAAGGTTTGATTTGTGACCCAAGATATGATCTATCCTGGAGAATGTTCCATGAGCACTTGAGAAAAAAGTGTGTTCTGTTGTTTTTGGATGGAATATCCTACAAATATCAATTAAATCTATCCGTTTCGTTGTTTCATTTAAAGCTTGTGTTTCCTTATTTATTTTCTGTCTGGATGATTTGTCCATTGATGTAAGTGGGGTGTTAAAGCCCCCTACTATTATTGTGTTACTGTCAGTTTCCCCTTTTATGGCTGTTAGCATTTGCCTTATGTATTGAGGTGCTCCTATGTTGGGTGCATAAATATTTACAATTGTTAGATCTTCTTCTTGGATTGATCCCTTGATCATTCTGTAGTGTCCTTGTTTGTCTCTTGTAATAGTCTTTATTTTAAAGTCTGTTTTTTCTGATATGGGAATTGCTACTGCAGCTTTCTTTTGATTTCCATTTGCATGGAATATCTTTTTCTATCCCCTCACTTTCAGTCTGTATGTGTCCCTATAGACATATACAGACAATTGGGTCTCTTGTAGACAGCATATATATTAGTGTGTTTTTTTGTATCCATTCAGCCAGTGTATGTCCTTCAGTTCGAGCACTTAACCCATTTACACTTAAGGTAGTTATCGATATGTATGTTTCTATTACCATTTTCTTAATTGTTTTGGGTTTGTTTTTGTAGGTCTTTGCCTTCTCTTGTGTTTCCTGCCTAGAGAAGTTCCTTTAGCCTTTGTTGTAAAGGTGGTTTGCTGGTGCTCAATTCTCTTAACTTCTGCATGTCTGTAAAGGTTTTAATTTCTCCATCAAACCTGAGTGAGATTCTTGGTGGGTAGGGTAAATTTGATTAGAGTTTTTTCCCTTTCATCACTTTAGATATGTCCTGCCACTCCTTTCTGGCTTGCAGAGTTTCTGCTGAAAGATCAGCTGTTAACCTTATGGAGATTCCCTTCTATATTATTTGTTGCTTTTCCCTTGCTGCTTTTAATATTTTTTCTTTGTATTTAATTTTTGATAGTTTGAGTTATATGTGTCTTGGCATGTTTCTCCTTGGATTTATCCTGTATGGGATTCTCTGCCCTTCCTGGACTTGACTCTTTCCTTTCCCATGTTAGGGAGGTTTTCAACTATAATCTCTTCAAATATTTCTTCAGACCCTTTCTTTTTCTCTTCTTCTTCTGGGACCCCTATAATTCAAATGTTGGTGCATTTAATGTTTTCCCAGAAGTCTCTGAGACTGTCGTGAATTCTTCTCATTCTTTTTTCTTTATTCCGCTCTGTGGCAGTTATTTCCACTATTTTATCTTCGAGGTCACTTATCCGTTCTTCTGCCTCCGTTATTTTGCTATTGATCCCTTCTAGAGAATTTTTACTTTCATTTATTTTGTTCATCATTGTTTGTTTCCTCTTTAGTTCTTCTAGGTCTTTGTTAAATGTTTCTTGCCTTTTCTCCATTCTATTTTGAAGATTGTGGATCATCTTTACTATCATTTTTCTGAATTCTTTTTCAGGTAGACTGCCTATTTCCTCTTCATTTGTTTGGTCTGGTAGGTTTTTAACTTGCTCCTTCATCTGCTGCGTATTTCTCTGTCTTCTCATTTTGTTTAACTTACTGTGTTTGGGGTCTCTTTTTCACAGGATGCAGTTTCGTAGTTCCCATTGTTTTTGGTGTCTGCCCCCAGTGGGTGTGGATAGTTCAGTGGGTTGTGTAGGCTTCCTGTTGGAGCAGAGTGGTGCCTGTGTTCTGGTGCATGGGGCAGGATCTTGTCTTTCTGGTGGGCAGGTCTGCATCTGGTGGTGTGTTTTGGGGTGTCTGTGAACTTAGTATGATTTTAGGCAGCCTCTCTGCTAATGGGTGGGGTTGTGTCTCTGTCTTGCTAGTTGTTTGGCATCGGGCGAACCGCATTGGAGCTTGCTGGATGTTGGGTGGAGCTGGGTCTTAGTGTTCAGATGGAGTTCTCTGGGAGAGCTCTCACCAATTGATATTGGGTGGGACCACGTGGTCTCTGCTGGTCCAGTTTCCTGTACTAGGCTCTCCCACCTTGGAGGCTCAGGCCTGACACCCAGCCGGAGCACTAAGACCCTGTCGGCCACACATTTCTGAAGAAAAAGTAAGAAAAAAGGGAAGGAAAAAAAATTTTTTTAATAGAAAAAGTAATAAAAGAAAAAAATAATAAAATTAAATTTTTTAAAAAAAATTAAAAAAAAGAAGAGAGCAACCAAACCAATAAACAAATCCAGCAATGATAACAAGCACTAAAAACTAAATTAAGATAAACAGAAAAATCAGAAACACATCTGGCACAGACAGCAAACCCCAAGTCTACGGTTGCTCCCAAAGCCAACTGCCTCAGTTTTTGGAGCATTCGTTGTCTATTCAAGTATTCCACAGATGCAGGGTTCATCTAGTTGATTCTGGGGATTTAATCTGCTGCTCCCGAGGCTGTATGGAGAAATTTCCCGTTCTCTTCTTTGTTTGCCCAGCTCCTGGGGTTCAGTCTTGGGTTGTCCCCCTGCTGTGTGTAGGTCGCCCTCAGGCATCTGTTCCCCGCCCATACAGGAGGGGGTTAATGCAGTGGCTGATTAGGGTTCTCTTGCTCTCTCAGGCTAGGGAGAGGGAGGGGTACAGTAGTCATAATTGCAATGCAGGGAGAGCCTGCGGAGGCAGAGGCCGGCATGACATTGCAACAGCCTGAGGCATGCCATGTGATTTCCCGGAGAAGTTGTCCCTGGATCTTGGGACCCTGGCAGTGGCATGCTGCATAGGCTACTGGGGAGGGTGTGGGTAGTGACCTGTGTTTGCACACAGGATTCTTGGTGGCAGTGGCAGTGGCAGCAGTGTTAGCATTTTGTGCCCGTCTCTGTGGTCCAAGCTGATAGCCGGGGCTCACGCCCATCTCTGGAGCTCGCTTAGGCAGTGCTCTGCCTTCTGTGGGCACACAGGAAAGGAATCCCCTCTCCTCACGCACCCCGAAACAATGGTCTCTTGCTTCTTTGGTAGGTCCAGACATTTTCCCTGACTCCCTCCCAGATAGTTGTGGTGCACTAGCCCCCTTCAGGCCGTCTTCATGCAGCCAACCCCAGTCCTCTCCCTGGGGTCTGACGTCTGAAGCCCAAGCCTCAGCTCCCAGCCCCACCCGCCCCAGCGGGTGAGCAGACAAGCCTCTTGGGCTGGTGAGTGCTGGTTGGCACCGATCCTCTATGCGGGAAGCTCTCTGCTTTGCCCTCTGCACCCTTGTTGCTGCATTCCCTTCCGTGGCTCTGAAGCTTCCCCCCTGCCATCCTCCATCTCCACCAGTGAAGGGGTTTCCTAGCGTGTGGAAACTTTTCCTCCTTCACAGCTCCCTCCCAGAGGTACAGGTCCTGTCCCTATTCTTTTGTCTCCGTTTTTTCTTTTGCCCTACCCCGGTACATAGGGATTTTCTTGCCTTTCAGGAAATCTGAGGTCTTCTGCCAGCGTTCAGTAGGTGTTCTGTAGGAGTTTTTCCACAGGGAGATGTGTTTTTGATGTATTTGTGGAGAGGAAGGTGATCTCCACGTCTTACTCTTCCACCATCTTGAAGGTCCTGGTCAACTGTTTAACGACTGTGCTGAGTCAATAAAAAATAGTACCTATTGAAAGAGAGATTATAATTGTGAGTGACGATGACTGTTACTGATAGCAATTGGAGATAGGTGAGTGTGTGTTAAGAGATCAACCAAGAAAG
Organism: Phocoena sinus; assembly: GCF_008692025.1. Taxonomy (NCBI): domain Eukaryota; kingdom Metazoa; phylum Chordata; class Mammalia; order Artiodactyla; family Phocoenidae; genus Phocoena; species Phocoena sinus. Next base: position 39,339,486 of record NC_045779.1, read on the forward strand.
TGCTTGGTTGCAAAGTAAAAAGGAAAGGAATTTGGTGAGTGTGGGTAAATGTGGATTATTGAAAAAAGGGAAGCGAGATGACAGACAACACAATCGAGCTTGCCAAGGATGTTTTGTGAGGCTCTCAGTAAAGAGAGGAAAGAAGTGACAAGACGTCTTTTTGGCATAAAACTGATATCATGGAGGGGCAGGGAGAGAAAAGATAACTGAGAGCCTGTTGGGAGAAGGCAGGGAGACTTGTGCAAAAGCTTTGGATTTTTAATAAAAGAGCCGTTAAATGAAACTACTTAGAAGCATTTCATCCAGCTACTGTTTAAGATGTTTGATGGTCCATTGTGGCCATGATGAAAGTTTAGAAGCAACTAATGTAACCAATAAATCCCCAGACTTATTAGTTTGTGTCCTGCCTGTAAGAGTGCACTTTCTTTTAACGTCCCAATTAATTGTCTGGAGTACCCTTTGGCTTAATTGCAGGAAATTAGTTTCTATCAAAAGTTCCCCAGCTAATTCTAAGATAACTTCTTTACCGCATCATTAAAAGGGGTCAACCAAGTTACCGCTCTGAGAACAAAGGGATAGACTGCTTGAAATCAAGTTCTGGGCTGCACCCAGAAGGCAGAAACTCTTTTGTTACTTTTAGAAGGAAGTAATTTTTTCAGCTTTCAAGCAAGCAGAGTTGATCTCTGCAGGTACCTCCTTGCAATGCAAACCTGACACTTTGCTGGGAATGACATTAGATGAGATATAGGTTTAGTTGTGCAGCTGAGTCCCCAAGTAACAGTGGCTTGCAGAGCATAGAGGTTTATATCTCTATCTGTAAGTCTGGCTGGCTTATTGGCTTTGCTCTGCAAAGTCATTCAGGGGCCCACGTGTCTCTGATGTTGCTGCTCTGCTATCCCCAGGGTGTTGTCCTTGCCCGTGCATTCCAAGGTGGCTTCCCATCCCATCACATGCCAGCCCCAGCAAAGGAGAAAGGTGACAAGAGGGCAAGCCCAGAAATCACACACGTTTTTTCTCAAATTCCAGAACTTAGGCACATGACCATATCTAGCTGCAAGGGAAGTTGAAAATAGAGGTTTTACTCTGAATGACCATGTGCAGAGCTATAAATGCTATTACAGTGGAAGAAAGAGAACGTACACAATGAGTGAGCAGCAGTAGTTGTTGCCAGAAGTACTGAACATACGTTTTTTTCATTTAATATTTACAGCAACTCTGAAAAATATAGTATCCCCAGGAAATTTAGGCTCAAGGAAGCATCTTCCCTTGGTCAAACTTACCAGGAAGCGAGAGGGCAAGGAAGCCTAAGGAATGTGGAGAGCAGGAGAGGGAAATGTTGGGGATGAATTGAAGGGCAAACAGATCAATGATAGGCACATCATCTAGAAGTCGCCATGGACTTGGCACGTGAAGTATCCCTACATCCCCAACAAAATGAAAACACCCATTTCATGGATGTGTGCCAGAGGGATATGTGCTTAAGTAAAAGGGCTGAAAGAGAAAGAGAATTAGGACAGTTCTGAGTTTGCGATTATAGTACAAGTTCGAAAGGGAAATAGTTTGTCAATTGTGCTTTCCGAAAACCCTTGTCCCTCTCACCCAGGGAAGAGATGGAGAAGACCTGTTTGTGAATATTTGATAGGACATCAGATTGGGAGTAAATATTAAATAATACCAAATCAAATTTCCCTATTGTTCTCACACAAACTTGGAATGATGTTGGCACATCATAGAAATAAAGCTGATCCTATATGCCATCCAACGTTTGCTAGAAATGCTTTCAACTTCCAAAATGTCACCTGGTCCCTCTTACCTTCTGGCCTCAATATGCTATTTCTTCTGAAACTCCACCCCCGTTATCTCTCTTCCCATCCCATCCCAGTCCTCTAAACCCTCTCTCGTTTTCCTTTGTTCAGCTAATGCCTTCTCATCCATTATGTCTCAGCTCAAGGCCACTTTCTCAAGAGGCTTCCCCCAAACCTTGGTTAGACTTGCCTTGTATGCATGCTACTGCCGCACTGCTACTGCTAGTAATGAAATCAAGTTATTAGTTAACCCTTATTGAGCACTTACCGCCTGCCTGGTCCTGGGCCAAGTGCTTTCTATGCATTATCTCATTTAAACAGCCCAAGAAGGTGTGTACTATTACTTTCCATATTTTAGGAACAAGAAAACTGAAGATCAGAGAGGCTAAGAGTATTGGTTTCCTATGGCTGCCGTAACAGATTACCACAGACTTGGTGACTTAAAACAACAGAAATTTATTCTCTTATAGTTCTGGAGGCCAGAAGTCCAAAATCAAAGGGTGGGCAGGCTGTGCTCCCCTCCAAAGGCTCTAGGGGAGAATCCTTTCTTACCTCTTCAAGCCCCTGGAGGTTGCATGTGTTGCCTGGCTGCACCATTCCAATCTCTGCCTTCTCCTCTCTGTGTCTGTGTCTTGTCTCCTCTTGTCTCTCATACCTGTCATTGGATTTAGGGCCCACTTGGATAACCCAGGATGACCCCATCTTGAGATCCTTAATTACATCTGCAAAGACCCCTTTATCCAGAGAAGGTCATGTTCACAGGTTCTGGGTTTAGAATATCTTTTGGCAGGGGGGTGCAGTCACTACTACTCAACCCACTAGACCAATTAACTCAGACAGTTGCTCAGGGCTAGGATGTGAACTCAGGCAGTGAGTGTTGAGAACTCATGCTTACAATCTCTGTACTGTTTTGCTTCCCTGGGTGCTGTCCTTATCTTAGTGCTGCACACTTTTATAGTGTCCCATTAGCTAGTCTGTATCCCTCACTAGACTTGGAGCACCAGGAGTGACTGTCTTTGTTGATATTCACTGTTTTCCCAGCACAGTGGCTGGTTGGTGGTGCCTTTTCAGTAACTGTATGCTGGATGAAAAAATCAATGCCAGTTATATTGCAGAACTGTTCAGAGCATATTGTTTGATGTGAGTCACTGGGTTGGGCTCAAACCTTGACACCTTTTCATTGTCTCCTTATTTTCTGAAGGTGCTGCCTACCTCTGGGCTGTGTGGCTTTCTCTGAAGCCCTTGCCCAGTAACCTGAGTGACAGGAGTCTGAACTCAGAGCCCAGGCCAGCGGGTCCTCCCTCACGCCCAGCACCCCAGCCCTATCTGCACTGAGTGTCCCTCCACTTCTGGACTTGGACAGTGCCACTCCATGGGGATGGACTCCAGTTTTCCGAGCAGCCATAGAGGGGCTGGATGATTTAACTTGGAAATATGGGGCGTCAGCTCCTTATGGGGTAAACCTCCGTCAGTGGGGAGCAGTGATGTTTAGACTTACAGACCAGGTGGAAAAAGACACTATAATAATGTCTGCTTCTGTGGATGCCCCTTGACAGGATGTAAAAATTGCATATCATGTTCAAATATTTCTATGATATTTTTTACTAGGTCTAAAAAATTCTTGCATCGTGATGGAAAACTATATTTATATACACATGCATGATACAACCTCATATTCAGTTGGCAGAAAACCTTACCTAGCTGTTGAAAAGTCACACAGTAAGCTTAGCATCTACACTTCTCATCCTGTATTTCCTAAATGGTGCTATTGTTCACAAGCTTATTTTACAGTTGAGAAAATTAGGAATACAGTTATGAAGAAATGATAAAGAGGGGGCAGGGAATGTGTGATGGGAGGCACGGCCGTAATTCGAGGAGGAAGTGATGAGCTCTAGCTGGGCTGGCCTTAGAAGTGGTAGCCAGTGAAGTGGGGCCAGAAGATGAGTAAGTGGTGGAAGGAAGGAGGGGAGAGCACACCTAGAGGGAGAAGGAGATGGTATGGGCAAGGCATGGGGGCTGGGGCTCATGCCATCACGTTTCTTCTTCCAAATGCTTCTTGACTGGACTCCATAATACTCCTTTAAGAATTGAGGTAAAATTCACGTAACACAAAATGTGCATAAAACAGAAAATTGTTCATTTCAAAGTGACATGTAGTGCATTCTCAATGATGTGCAATCATCACCTCTATCTAGTTCCAAAACATTTTCATTGCCCGCAGAGAAAACACTGTGCCCGTTCAGTCAGCACTCCCCAACCTCCTCTTCTCTTAGCCCTTGGCAAACACTACTCTGTTTTCTATATCCATGGATTCACTTATTCTAGATATTTCACATCCATGGAATCATATGATACATGACCTTTTGTGTCTGGCCTCCCATAAGTCTTTTTAACATATCTTCCATCTTCCCTCTTTTGCTTTTCCAAACTGTTCTCCCTAAGTAGTCATGACACTCCTTCTGTACCACAAAGCTGAACCTGCCACTCCCTTTCTTTCATTATTTTTTAAAATATTTATTTATTTATTTTTGGCTGCCTTGTATCTTCATTGCTAAGCATGGGCTTTCTTTAGTTGCGATAAGTGGGGGCTACTCTTCCGTTGCGGTGCATGGGCTTCTCACTGTGGTGGCTTCTCTTGTTGCGGAGCACAGGCTCTAGGGCATGCGGGCTTCAGCAGTTGTGGCACACGGGCTCAGTAGTTGTGGCTTGTGGGCTCTAGAGCGCAGGCTCAGTAGTTGTGGCGCACGGGCTTAGCTGCTCCGTGGCATGCGGGATCTTCCCGGACCAGGGCTCGAACCCATGTGCCCTGCATTGGCAGGTGGATTCTTAACCACTGGGCCACTAGGGAAGTCCCTCCCTTTCTTTAACTTCTTCAGATGCTTCCAAATGCTCTTGAGATAAATGGGGTGATCGTGCCTGCCTACTTCTCCAACCTCAGCTTTCAGACTCCTTGTTCCCCTTGTGCACCCTCTCCACCCATTGTGTCCAGACCCAACTCCTTTCCGTTCTTTGCTCGCCTCTAGGCCTCGCTATTGTCATGGCCCTTCCCTGGGCACTGCCTCCTCACTCACCATCCCTGACCAGGGTTAATGAATTCTAAAACCTGCTGCAGGCCAGCAGGAACCACAGTGGGTGAAGGGCCAGGAAAGGTGCAGAGGTACTGGGGGGGATATGGTGAACAGCAGAGAGCAGATGCCAGGGACAGGGCAGCTGTTCATAGCACCAGCTGATTGCTGCCAGGTGGGAACATGGGCCCAGACTTGCCAGACCTTCTGAGTCTTTAAGAGAAGCCAGAAATCTGGATGTGTGTTTGTGTGTTTGTGTGTGTGTGTGTGTGTGTGAGTGTGAGTGAGTGCAGACACATACATGAAATCTCTATTTTAAAATGTTGTATCTGAATCAAGTTTTTGAAAAACACAGTGTGAGCCAAACAAAAGCCATCTGGGGCTGGATTCAGCTCAGAGGCTTCCAGTTTTCAGCCTCTGCTAGAGGCATTAAAGGCGCTTGAGCTGGGAAGGAACAGATTGAAAGTGGCATTGTAGGGCGATAACCACATGGGTGATACACCGTATGTCTTGACAGAGGAATCGAATAGAGGCAAGAAGACCAGCTAGAAGGCTGGCACACCAATTCATGGTTCATTCGGTGTACCTTGGGCACCAGGTAGGTGTCACCCTCTGTGATAAGGGCTGTTCCGGAAAAGAACTAAGGTGGCAGCTCTAGGAATAAAAACCAGACGTCCTTCTCGCTACCTCTACAGCCCCACTCCCTGCAATGGAGGGACTCCCTGATGGCCTCTGCTGTCTTGCCCTGAGCAGATGGGCAGTCTGCTAGTCCTATGACTTAATTTGGGCCTGACCTTTTCCCAGAATAGCATCCCTGATTCTCCATCTTGTTCCTGAGTCTCACTTTTCACTTCAGCGCTGATGTCTTGCTTTCCTAGCTCAGAGACCTTGTCTTGGTGACTCACCCAGTATCTCATCCCTTCTGAGACTGGTTCCATGGCTTAGATAATTTTTAGAGCTTGATTGAGGTATTGTTGATATATAATGTTGTGTAAGTTTAAGGAGTATAATGTGATAATTTGATATATATATTGCAAAATATTTACCACCGTAACATTAGCTAACACCTCTATCACCTCACATAATTATCATTTCTTTTTTGGAGTGAAAACACTTAAGATTTACTGCCTTAGCAACTTTCAAGTATATAATACAGAATTATTAACTATAATCACCATGCTGTATGTTAGATCCCCAGAACTTATTTGTCTTATAACTGCAAGTTTTCGACCAACATCTCCCCATTTCCCTCACCCCCTAGCCCCTGGTAACCACCATTCTACTTTATGTTTCTATGAGTTTGGCTTTTTTAGTTTCTATATATAAGTGATATCATGTGACCAGACTGGGAGAATGTAAACCATTAATAACAGAAAAAGGAAAGTAGGGTGTGGTGGGTAAAGCTGGTTGGCCACAGTTTGAGTGCAGCTAACTCTATCCTGGAGGTGATTATTGCAGGTCTGCAGACTTCCTGCCCTGACCTTGCCCTGGGCTGCCTAGTATCTTGGGGGTCTCTCTTGTCACATTTTTCGTAGAGGCTTGTTGGGGGGAGGGAGAAGAGACAGTGTAATCTGACTGCACCTCCATGGCCTAACAACCTCCTTCAGTGGGCAAATGTTAAGTCAAATAAATTTGCCTTGTTACTGGTGACGACTTCTGACACTATGGCTGCAAAGCATCTTGGAAACTGTTCCAATTAATTTTGAACGCTGCTGGTATAATTGAGAGTTGATTATATATGTGTGAGATAATTTGAGAAAATAAACTGGAAATTTTTGATGTTAGTGTTAATTTAGCCTTAAACTTTATTGTGGAATAAATAAGCTCAGAATCTTAGGGTTTGAAGAAATCTTAGAGGTAATTTAATTGAACTTCACCCAATGCAAAAATCCTCAGTAATAACACTTTGGTGTTTTATCAATAAGACAAGCTCCTTGTGGGCAGGGACTGTGTCTTATTTAGCTTTGAATTCCAAATGCCTTGCACAGTAAGTACTGGTTAAGTGTTTTAGTGGCTGTTCAATATATTGATTAGTCGGTAAGAAGCACACTGGCATATTTAAAAATTAGTAGTCTAGGTAAGTACCCAAATCTAGATTTTTGTTCATTGTAGACATAAGTTTAGCATGGCTAAACCACATTCTAGGTTAGGAGTTATAAACATCTAAATCAATAACTGTAATGGAGATGTTAAGACTATACAGAGGTTAACATTCTGAGTATCAATGCTGACATATCAGGGTTAGAAATGAAAACATTTTGTTCAGGAAAAGTTCAAATGTCTAGATCAGAAAATAGATCAAAAACTCTTTAAGACTTTAAAGAGACCTACCCCTTTTTTAAAAAAAATAACAGCCAGGTAGACTACAGAATCCTGACTTTAAAATATGCTTTTAATAATAATACTTTTAAGAATGAAAATATAGATTTCACATCTGGTAATAAGGGAAAAACAGGTAATGAATTTTCTCTCCCAGAAATCAGTGATATCCCGTCTGAAAAGACAAATCAAGAATGCTAGTTGGGTCAGCATAATTACAGCAGCAGGGACTGGAGACTTTCTGATAAGAATATTCACAGCAGGGAGTGAACCCAAATAATAAAATTAAAAAACTTTCCAAAATGACGAGGGCCCAAATCGTTGCGTCTCCATAGTAACAGAAAATCCAATATTTATACCTTTATTTACCCTTCTATTCAACCAAAAAAATGCACGGCATTTGCCATGGTAACACCCACATCATATATGCATGTATCGCTTCAGATATGGGGCCTGCTGTTCTAAAAACAACAAACACATACCAAGACGTGAGCGTCATGTGAAACCTCTACTCATTTTACAGTGTTTGGATGGAAAAATATGTCCCGCTGGACCTTGACATTTTTTTCTCAAGGACTGTTTTCCAGTTTCAGTGGCAGAAAACCCAGGTGTCTCTCTGGTTCTTTCTCTGCTTCCGAAGTCACAGTGAGAGTGATGCAGACATGTCATCCGTGCAAATGGAGGTGGGAGAGAGTTCAGGGTAGGAGTGTCAGTGATAGGACGGGTTGGAGGGAGATTGCAGCTCTGGCAGGAAAGGGGAAGATGGCGCTGTGGCCACAATGCCTGACTCTACAGTTTAGGTGAGTGTAGGACATAGTCATCTATGGCCCCAAAGTGACTTGAGAAGCCTCGAAAAGCCTCTTTTCTCCGCAAGATTTCTCCCCTGCATTTACACGGAGGGCTGAAATTCAGACAGTCACATCTTTCAGTCACAGCAGCGGTATGGAGTCTTACGATGTGATTATATAGGTGCTTACGGCATTAATCCCGAAGTAGCCAGTACCACCTTGGCCATATAGGTTGATGCATTGGCTTGTCCAAACCCTTGGACTTACGACTGGTAATCAAACCGGGTAGAGGAGACGGAAGGTGTTGGGGGGTGGGGTGCTGCTGGGTGGCTTCAGAATTTGGGGATTTTAGCAGAGCTGGATCCTGGGTGGCCAAGGGATGGGGCTCAAGGTACTGAAAGGGGAATGGGGTGAGGGGAATGAACAAACGCTTTGAGAAATATTGATTGTGTCAGCTGTGTGGCAGATACCAGGCTCCGAAAATAAACTTTACAATTTTGTCTGTGGCTGCCCAGGTTTTCAGCTTTCTAATTTACCCTGCTGTTGGCCTGACATAAAAGCCCGGGGTCTGGCTGAGAATCAAAGGTTCCGTGCTGTACTGTATGGCTTCCATCCCCATCCTCTCCCGAGCCCTTCACTATAACATCTTTCCCAGCGTCGCATCTTTGGGATGACCGGTATATCCACAAGACAGGGCAAACGTCTATTGCTCGCTGACATTTCCTGTCCTAATTTTATTTGGCACTTCCCTTCTCTACTTTTCTTTTATTTCCGGTTATATGGCCGCTATTTTTGGTAGCTCCTGACCCAGATAATGTTGAGGAAAGGTAAGAGTGCCCTTAGCTGGCTGTAGGGCTGTTGTATTCCATGTGCAGCTTTGAGTCCCATTGAGCAGTAGTGCTTCCGGTTGCCTGCTTGCATTAGTCAGGCTAGGCTCTGCTGCAGTGATGAACACACTCCAAAGTCTCAGTGGCTTAGCATGTAAAGGTTTACTTCGTGTTCAAGAAAAGTCTGGCAGTTCCCTAGGGCATTTTCCTTCTTGGCCTCGACTCAGAGATGGAGGCTGCTTAACATCCTGTGAATGCTTTTAGAAGGAGAAGGCAGAGTCGGAGGGTCTCGCGCTAGCTCTTCAATATTTCCGTCTAGAAATGATGTGTATCACTCTCACGGCCCTTTGGCCAGAACTGGCCACATGGTCTGCCCCCAACCATTGGGGGCGGGGTGCGTCTGGCAAATGTGGCTAAGCTCATGACATTCAGTGAGCAGTCAATGTTTCTGCCATACTTGTGATATCTAAGAAGGTGACCAACCTTCTCAGATTTGTGATTCCAACCATCAGGGTAGTTAGGGCCAAGTTAAGGTAAAGTGTTCAGTTATTGAGTGATCCGAATGAAATCTTCTGAAGACATCACATGGGAGTAGGAAAAGAAATGTATGTGCCACTTTTGCTAAAAAGGGCCCTTCTGGTGGTAACTGTCCTCACACAGGTCAGGCAAATTGGAGACCTGCCATGGGCTGAAGAGCCCCCTCCGTGGTACCACACGCCGTGTATTACTCTCTCAGTAAAAGCTGGGAATAGCTCCTGGTGAGAAAATGTTCATGGCTGGCCCTTCTTGAGTGTTCCAGGAGCCAGTCCCCCAGTGCTGGGGATCTGTCTGCCACTCATGTATCTCAGTAGTCCTGCCTGGGTTCCTGGCACCGCAAACCCCTGTCTGTAAACAATATGTTCTTTTACGAAAGACATGGGAAGCTGGCATATCAGAGAAATTGCGTATCTGCTTTAGAGACACGATTATTCTGGAAAATTACTGAACTCGATCCAAACTATAAAAACCAACCCTTCAAATTCCAACAATTGCTGACCAGGGATATTGTGGGGATTAATCAAAAGAGGTGGAATTGTAACTGTAGAATGGTGAGTGTCTCAGCTCTGTGGAGCAGCATGAAGCATCAGCTGAGCAAGTAGGAAACACCAAAGAAGATCTCAATGACGAAGTGTACCCTCTGCAGTGAAAGAGATGAGGCCAAACTGGACCCTCGGTCTTGCTGAGGGGAGAAGTGGCGTGTGATCCACTGAGTCTCACTTCCTGTGAGAAGCCACCTCATTCTGCTGGAGCACCGACGTCTAGCAGAGCATTAAAGCAAGGATGGCCCTTCTAACCGTGGCACCTGTGCAGTTGCACAGGTTGCACACCCAGGAAGCTGACGCTGGTAAGCACAGGAGCACATTCTCCCCTTCCGGAGATAAAGGTCATTGCTGACTCCGTGAGCCTTGGCTCCTGGAGTTTGATAGGCATTTGTTTTCTCCCCGGTCCCCTATGTCACCTTGCTCCTCTTTTCTCTGCTTCTTTCCTTCCCTACCCCCAACTACCTGGGCCCCCTCCACCTCCCACCTCCCCTTTATTTCAGGAACTCCAGACTCCTGACCTCTTTTTCCTATCGTGCAGTTCAGCTCTGCCACCGCGTCTAACTTCAAAGGGAACAGAGAAACAAAGGGCCCTTCAGCCAATGGGACCCTCTCCATATAAGGTGGTTTAGTGACCATCATTGTGACTTAAGCATGCCCCTTGGGGTCTCCCTCTTCACCTCAAGTGATAAATCGTTGTTTAGTTAATGTATTTACAGAGAATGAGTACTACTTGTTTTATCCTTGTTACTTTCTCATGACACTTCTTCTATTCTGGATTTCACCTAGAAGGTCCCCACTACTATGCAGCCGTGAGGGGTGGGGGCAAGGTGGGAGGCTGTGGCAGTGTGTTCTCCCTAAGTGAGATGGGTCTTTTCCCTGAATTCTGGTGGGAGGGGAATTATCTTCCTGGAGTTCTGGGGCAGATGGTGGTGCTAAGTCCCAGTTCTGGATTGCTGGTACTCTCTGTTCAGTGACCACTTCATTCACGGCCATGAGCCTGCTTTTATTTCATCTTACTTACTTACAGTTTTGGTCCAGGCAAGTATTACCACCAGAAAGAAAGGGTAAACAATTTAAGTATAGAATTCTGTGTACTTTGGTATTGTCACGGGAGAATCCTTTATAATTGACAGGCTTTTGTCTCGAATAAGAGAAATGCTTTTCTACCAGCACAAGATGCGAACTTGAAGGGAAAAGAGCACAGGCAAGAAATATTAGCCATGAGGAAAGAGACAGATGCTGTCTGCTCTTCCCTCGCGGGAAACATAACACCAGGATTAGTGTTACTAGGTGTGGTCTAATGAAGTCAGTTGGCTCAAAGCTGGATGGAATCCCGCTCCTTGGGAGAGCAGTATTCAAGTGGTAATCTAGTATGGTAGTCAGTTTCTTTTTAGTGGAAGAAAAACTCAAATAAAAACACAAAACCTTAGCATCTTTCCTGACCAAACTCTGGGATATAGTGCAACTTGGACTGAGTTTTCATTCTCCCTTCTGGAAGGGTGCCAGCATCCCCCTTCCCTTTATAGGTGGGTGTGTGATGCTCACAGAGGATCTGTCTCTCCTTATTTCAATGCCAGCCCCGACCCCTCTCTTTCCTCTCAGTTGAATCAAGCCAGTACCTACCCTGGGCCTATGCACAGCTCCACAGAGAGGACTCTGTACAATGTTAGGATTCTTAGCCTCTTGGGGACCGGTTTCATTTACGGCAGTGTGTCAGAATTTAGCTTAATACCTGGCATATAGTGCCTGGCAATAAATACTTGTGGAATAAGTGAAGAAACAGAAGAAAACTCAAATAGCCTTTTTCAAAGCAGTTTTCATGTAAAGCACTGGGCCTCCATTCTGGAGCAAATAGTAAGACATAGGAAATTTATTCACAAGCTGGAGTGCCCTGGTGTTGGGTATGATTGGGGCAGGGCCATGCTTATCAGTGCCAGAGTCTACTGACACTACTTGCATATCTAAAGTCTGTGTCAAAGATCCTCATCTGGAAGAGAGGGACCGGTTGGAATGAACTAAAGGCTGTCAGCCCATGGGTGAAGCTTTCAGAACTAGAATTTAAGGGCTGGTGGTGTTCATCAAGAAATAGGATTCAGTGAGTTGAAAGGGATCTTAGAATAATCTAATTGGTCCTCCTTTTTCTCTCTTGTCATCTTTTCCTCTCTGCCTTCCTTTTTTTGGAGATAGCAACTGAAGCTCAGAGAAGTTAGAGACTTGTTCAAACCACATAGTTAGTTGGCAGCAAATTCAAGACCATATACCTGACTGGCTCCCAACTCAAAAGCTCATCCCATTTCTCCTCTGTGACCTTACTCTTGGGCAGTGTCTCTTAAACATTTTGGGTTTACTCTTTGGTAATTTGATGAAAGCGCTACACTTATCTCACAAAATGTATATCTTGTGAATCACGCAAAGTTCTTCATATTCTGGGATTCCCGTAACTCACTGCTTATTCCTCCCACTTCTGTTTATTTTCACCGTTGGCACTGGGCAAATGTTAGAAATGCCTCTGGAGAAAGACAAATACCATATGATATCACTTATATGTGGAATCTAAAAGAAATGATACCAATGAACTTATTTACAGGACAGAAATAGGCTCACAGACATAGAAAACAAACTTACGGTTACCAAATATACTTCAATTTAAAAAATTACTTGGAAAAAATAAATGCCTCTGGAGTTAAACTAAAACTTAATTCTCACTAAGCGTTTTAGGTTCAGCTCCCTTTAAGGGTGGTAGAACCAAAAGGCTATTTTCCCATTCCGTGGGGGAGTAGTAAAAAAGCTATAGCTGCAAAAGGAGATGAAAGAGGAAAAAGTTACAAAAGGACTAGTGAGATTGTCCTAGGGGAAAATCTTCCTGAGTGAAAGAACCATGAGACTGTGAAGTCGGTGCCCAAGGTAGGGACCGCAGCCTTGCTTCTTGAAGTTTTGCAAGCACGCCTGGATGCAGCCGGAGCCCACAGATCTTAGGGAACAATGTCTGACAGGCAGGGGGCAAGTACAATATGATAGAATGAATCCTTTCCATTTCTAATTTCTATGATTCTGTGAAATGAAAACATTAGTTATAGACCCCCTAAAAAGCAGGACATTTCAGTGCTGGCCTCATCACCAAGATCAGAATTAATGTTCATATCTGGGGTTTTAAATTTTCACACTATGGCGTTCACAGGGAGACAGAAGGTTGTTCTGCAGTCAACTGATTTCACACTATTGCTTTCCAGCACTGGGCACTTCAGAAGGTGTAAGAAAACAACCAAACCAGTTAGGTCAAGTACTTGAGGACTATCTGCCATCCTGTTCTACCCCATTGGGCTGGATCCATGTAGTGTCCAGGAGAATTTGCTGCTGCTTTTGTCTCATCACATTCCGCTTAACATCACCAGGGTGAGTGGGGGCCCATCCAAGCTGGTTTCTGTGTTCTTTTTTTTTAAATTTTGGCTGCATTTTTGGTCTTCATTGCGGTGCGCGGGCTTCTCGTCGTGGAAGCTTCTCTTATTGCGGAGCACGGGCTCTAGGCGCACGGGCTTCAGTAGTTGTGGCACACGGGGCTAGCTGCTCTGCGGCATGTGGGATCTTCCTGGACCAGGGATCAAACCCCTGTCCCCTGCATTGGCAGGCGGATTCTTAACCACTTCCCTGCGGCACCAGGGAAGTCCCTCTGTGTTCTTTTGACAGGTCCCCATCAGTCTTTGAGCATTTTCTTGCTTTCCAGCATGACAAGATGTTCTAGGTTCATCTTCTACTTTCCCTATCCCAGTCTGGGAATCATCTATTTTCCTAAGGAACTCTGATTTTGCAGTGGAGAAGAGTGCTTAGAAGCCAAGATTTGGGCACTAGGTGTGCTTTGTTTTCTTATGGTGTCCCTGCCCCAAGGCCTTCTCAATGGACAGAACTGTGAAATATGTGTATGTATATATCTATACATAAATAATAGATATAGATACATGTGTATATGTGCACACATACACACGGGCTTGCCTCGGGCAGGCTGCTTGATTTCTGACTCCTCAGGCCAGGTTGCCTCCTTGCATGAACATTCTTCTTATCCTGCTTGATCTGCCCTATTTTTCTTTTCACTAATTATCTCTTTGTTTCTAGAGTTCATCACATCTTTTGAGTCTTTAAACTATTTCAATGACTATATTTTCATTTCCAAGGTTTCAAATAAGCTTTTACAATCATATATGATATTACAATTATATATTATCAGTTTTATAAATTTTTGTTCATTTTAAATGTCATCTTTCTCTCATTTATCTCTCTGGGCATCTGAAGCATATTTATTTTACTTTTGTGTGAAATTCTTCCGATACAGTTTATTTCGTTTGGAGTAAATTTATGTTCAGGTTCGTTGGCTAACTTTCGTGGTATTAGATTTTTTGTATTTTAGAGTTTTGGTTTGAAGATTTATTTATTTACAAGTTTTTAAAATATATATATATTTATTTATTTATGGCTGTGTGAGGTCTTCGTTGCTGCACACGGGCTTTCTCTAGTTGTGGCAAGTGGGGGCTACTCTTCTTTGTGGTGCACGGGTTTCTCATTGCGGTGGCTTCTCGTTGCAGAGCACAGGCTCTAGGCTCGCGGGCTACAGTAGTTGCAGCATGCAGGCTCAGTAGTTGTGAGGCACGGGCCTAGTTGCTCCTCAGCATGCGGGATCTTCCGGGCCCAGGGCTCGAACCTGTGTCCGCGGCTTTGGCAGGCGGATTCTTAACCACTGTGCCACCAGGGAAGTCCCTGAAGATTTATTTTAAGTGGGAGCTTTTGTTGTTGTTTTAGATTTTTTTCTCTTCCTCAATGTCCATCATTTCTTTTTCTTTGTTATTGTTTAATTTTTTGCCTTTATCTCTGGGCTGCCAGGGCTTAAAATTGAGCTTTGATGATAAACTTAATTCCTTGTCATGAAGCTTTGTCTCTCTGCTCCCATCTTCCCTGGCTCACAGCTTCTTATGAATCTATAGCCCTCTGTATTAGATCAGTACCCTTTTATTTTCTAGCTTCTTTCATAATCAAGAAACCCCAAACCTCATGGCTTCATGCAGAGAACCTGGCTCCATACCTAGTTGCAAATGGAGCACCTTTAGTTTCTATTACTCTGCCTTACTTCTGGCAGCTCCTGGCTGCCACTGCTTCTGACTCGAGAACCCAGCAGACCCACAGCCTCAGCCCGGATTTTAGATATTTAAAGATATTTTGAGTCATATCTCTATATTAGATGTGTCTTATGATTTCATCTTTTTCTGTTTTCATCTATTATTTGGAAGAGAGGGGAAGCCAAATTGTGAAGTTACGGAGCTATCTTGCCTGGGAATCTTATTCTTATTTTTTTAAATGTATAATTCTGTGAACCATGGACCTTACTTAGTGTAATGGGACTTCTCTATAACTATGAGCCATGTGGACCCTCTTACTCATGCCCTTGACCGTGGAAGGCAGGAATGTGCAGCCCTTCACTTCCTATTCCTAAGTATGGGAGAGTCTTACTATTGGAGGATCAAAGTGTGATTCCTGGAGGATCAAAGTGTTACTCTTGGGGGATCAACCACATTTGGAGTTCAGAAGATGGTAAAAATCAGTTCTCTTCTCTTCCAGATTATTCCAGTCCATACTGAGCGCCCTCAGATAGGCCTAAGAAGTCTGTTCCCTGGTCATCCCCTCCCTTCTTCCTCTCTCTCATGGTCTTCTCTGCATGTCCCAAGGTTCCCTGTTCCTCCTCCAAGCTTCTGTTTGTTCCTCTCAGTGGACCTGGGCGCTGGTGGACGTGGTGATGCTCTGTGTGCTTTAGGTCCTGCACACAGAGGGAGGGGAGGTCATGAAGAAAACTGATTGTTTTCAAATATTCTGAGAGCATAACTCTGGTATGTTATTTTGTTAAGTATCTTGACCTTTTTTCCCTGCATTTCAAAGATCCTCTTCTATTAGGCTTTGGGGCCAGGTTCGCTGAAAGGTGATTTTGCTCCCAGTCCCAGAAAGGCCGTGTGAAGGGAAAGTAAAGCCCTCCTCTTGTGCTTTTGCAGAATTAAGTTGAACCCCATGAAATGTGACAGAATATAAACCTTTTGGAAAATTTCTGTTGTGCATTCTAAGGTTTTAGACTTAGCAAACTGAATCCAAGGCTTATCTTGAAACTTCTAACCCACCCTATGAAATTGGATCAAAACAAGCAACACTTTTGAGGGATAAACTAACAGAGACAACTAGGTAGAATCCAATTAAAAACGTATCTTAAACATAAAAGGACTATGACAGCAATAGAATGATCTGTTCATTTTAAGACAGAAGGCTTCTAGTTTATGGGAGTTAATTTCATTTCTCCAATTATTTCAGAACTTAATAATGTGGTAAATACTTGAAGTTATTTTACTTTATTTGAAAAATAATTCATATCAGATTTTTCAGTTCTTTGAAATAAAATCTGCTTGGTGCCTCCAGAGGCTAGAAACTCTTGTTTTGCATTCTTACCCAGTTCAGGTTTTCTGCCTCTCAGAAGGGTGTTTCCTCAAAGTTGTACAGGCTCTGTAATCAGCCAGTCTTATGTCAGAATTCTCTCCCGATATTCTGATTTTATTCACTTTGTTCTGAAGAAGAGCCTGTTTTTAGACAAGGGGGGCAATGGCGGTAGAAGCAAAGGGCCATCTGTCTACCCTCACTCCCAGTCTCCAGAGGAAAGAAGTTTTGTTAGAGGAATTAGTTTGCTGCTGAAAAGCATTTGGAGAGTTATATTGTCAGGTACCAAGTTCTGGGGGATGTGCAGTAGATAAATGGCCTTTTTGACCTATGACATTAGTAATTGATCATCTGCTAGAACGAACCAGGAAGGGAGGGCATCTGGGAGCGGGAGAGACCTCCCTCTGACCAGGAATTCGTAAATCCAAAGGCCTCAGTGACCTGCAAGACCCTGTTCTT
The DNA here is from genome assembly GCF_008692025.1 of Phocoena sinus. Classification (NCBI taxonomy): domain Eukaryota; kingdom Metazoa; phylum Chordata; class Mammalia; order Artiodactyla; family Phocoenidae; genus Phocoena; species Phocoena sinus. The sequence continues at coordinate 39,356,287 of NC_045779.1, forward strand.
GTTTGGGTGGCTTCTAAAAATAGACCATATTGTAATGACACATGCATGTTTTATAGTCCCATTTATCTAGGTATGACAATATTAATTGAACTGTCAAATTGCTGGAGACCGAGCTGCTCGGTACAAATACTTGGAATTACAGAGAAAGAAATTCCCAGGGGGTCAAGGCAGCTAGACTCATTGTGGAATGTAAAACTCACAGGGGTAGTGCCTCCTGTCCACCTTTATCTGGTCAGAGATTCCAGGGAGCTGCCCAGCTTATTCATGCTTGAATGATTACATTAAGAAGCCTGGATCTTGCAGAGGTGTCTCTGTCTAAGGCAAACATGTGTGCACAGCTGGTTCTGTTACCTTAAAATACCAGTTAGCCTTGAATTAAGACTTTGATGAAGGACTTCAGTGTTGATCTTGGGAAATTCTCTACACACTAATTCAAGAGGTGTGTTAGCTAAAGAGTTTGGGGCATAGGTTTGGAGATGCACTCCGAGGGGAGAGGGAAACAAGGCATTACTTTCCATGTTATCTACCTCTGGATGTGGAAAGGTGTCACCCCTTACCAGCTTCTGAAATTTGGGTTGGGAATTAAAACACGCATTACCATTGATTTCAAAATGTTTAGTTCATTTCATCATGAATATAGCATTCAGCATTTTCTCCAGGGGCATATGGCAGTGGCAACTCTAAAAGATACAAGAGCGGACTTAGCTCTTGGTCTTGTAAATAGCAACCTGGAATTCTAACTGCCCAGGATCCTCTGAAGAATAAATCCCTTGTCAGTCCAGTTTTTGAAACTGTCGTGGAACCACTTAAAAATTTTATGTTTGAAAACCCTCCCTGAGTTTGCTATTTTAAAATGTGCTGTAGTGTGGAATACATGTGCCTTAAGGAAACAGTCCTGGAAACTTGTCTAAGGCAGGTGAGTTCTAGTCTCTGCCTGGTTGATCTAAGAGAAGCACCATTGTATGGAAATTTTAAGTAATGTCTAGCTGCCTGCTTCCATCCAGAAAGCTGTTGGGAGAGTGACTATATCACTTCCTTATTTTTCACTCATTGCCTTTACCAGTTACCTCCCAACTGGGACTTATGGTTTCCACAGTACTGACTGTGCTCACTATTGTCTCCCTTCTAAATGAGATGATATATGTAAAATTACTTTGTAAATTGCATGCCTCTTCTCAGTTAGATTATCCTTTTTCTTACTTTATCTTTCTTTACTCCGTTCTCTCCATTTGGAGTCCCCTCCAATTCTCAGCATTCACCCAGAATCTTCCCAGTTTTCTGAGGTTGGCACATAGCCGCCTGGAGCTAACTAGATGTTCAGGAAAATACCTAAGTAATAAAACAAAAGGGTCATCTCAAGACCCATACTTGTCACGAAGCCTGTCCAAGTCATGTCCCAGTGATGCATCTGTTAGGTGGCTTCCTACCATGGGTACAGGCATGGTCACCATCTGTGGGGCCACCATTATCTGGGGGCTGCTGTCACCTGAAGCCGCCGAGCTGCTCTGTGCTCCCTGGGGCCCTCCATGTGCCAGAGTCACACTGCTTTCAGGGCAGAAGTGGAAAGCATGGCTATGTCCTCTTCTCTGCTACGCTGTGCTTTGAGGGTACTATTTACAATATTTCTGCTTTGTCCCAATTTCTCACTGAGAGTTCAGAGTAAACACAGCTGTACATTCTTGCCTAACATCTCTCAACCTCCTTGTAATTCAGATAATTCCAAGTTAGAGACACCCTGCTGTACTCCATCCATCCACTTATTTTTCCGCCAAACCATTTACTGAATCTTCTAAGTGTCAACCACTGGGCCAGATACTTAGGATACGATAGTGATATGTAGATAGAGCCCTTGCTGTCAGGAATTTAGAGGCATGAGACTGAGCAGACTTTGTGTGTCTGCTTCTTTCGTCTTTAGGTGTTTTCCCCATAAGACTCCGCAAGACTCGCAACAAGTGGACTCTCGGCAAGTCTGTCCCACTCTTCAGCCAGGCGAGGCCAGGCGGGTGGTTATGGGGCTGCATTTCACAGCTGTCGCAGATGGTGGAGGTGGCAGGCAGTGTGAGGGAGGAGGGAGCCTCCGGGCCTTTTTTTCACTCCCTCCAAAGATCACACGTGTGGGGCTTACCTCTCTACACTAACCTGTGCCTCGCTCAACCCCTTGGTTTCAGGAGATTTATAAAACTGATGAGCTATTGAATAGGGCTTGTCCAAGGCGGGCAGTTTGGATGGGCAGGGCAGATTCTTGGGTGGTATGCAGCTGTTGAAGGAAAGGCGGAAATGAGGATAGCTGAGATGCTGCCCGCCACAGGTGATAAGGGAGTTCATGGGAGTGGTGCCTGAGAATCTGCAGCTCTGGGCTGGGCAACCATGTGCATCCTTGGTGCTGGTTACTGGCCTCAGACGGGCAAGAGCCTGGGCCGTCTCTCAGAGCTGATCCAGCTCCTTTCGGGTGGTCCCTCCAGGTCTGGCCTCCTCTATATAGGTTCACAGAGCCTTGCCCACTCAAGCTTCCCCCTTCTTAGGCTGGGCAGCTCTCCTCTGGTCTCTATATCCACTCTCTGGCTCTCCATGAATTTTTTTCTCCAATCCATTAATTTGAGCAGTTTCTCAATGAGAGTGCTATTGGCAGTGTGATAGTTAAATAATACCCCCAGCAATATTTTCAACTCACTCCTACTTCCCACCTCCATCATGCTTGAGAGGGAGGTACCTCATATCTTACAGATCAAAACTACCAGCTTATGGGCCAAAGTCTAAGCTTTGCTTTCTTCAGATTTTAGCTTTTGATTTTCAAAAATCTTTCTTTTTCTCTCAGAAAGGCTGATTCCTACAACACAAACATGTTTGGCTTTCCACATTCATGTTTCTATTACAGATTTTAACCAACTCTGTAGAAGTTCAGGAACCGAACATTAAAAAGTTCTCTTTGCATCTCTGCTGTAATTCTGCCTGGGGCAATGAATATGTCCTGGCAACTCCAAGGAAAATCTTTGTTTAAACATTTCAAATTTGGACTGGTGTCCCCGCCAAAGCAGGGGACACGAGTTCGATCCCTGGTCCAGGCAGACCCCACATACTGCGGAGCAACTAAGTCCGCAAACCACAACTACTGAAGCTTGCGCTTCTAGATCCAGTGCTCCACAACAAGAGAAGCCACTGCGATGAGAAGCTCGCGCACCGCAATAAAGAGTAGCCCCTGCTCACTACAACTAGAGAAAACCCGTGCACAGAAATGAAGACCCAATGCAGCCAAAAAAAAAAAAAAAAAAATTCAAATTTCATCTCAGTGCCCACGTCTGAGACTCTCAGCAGAAAAAATAGAGGTTAGACCTTAGTAGAGCTCCTCCGTACATTACCTCTAACATTCTAATTTGCTGCCCCCTCTCTCCACCCTTTATCAAGTTAAAGAGAAACACAGTGTGTCCAAAGCTAAAATAGAAAAGCCATTTGCTAGGAGAGAGGCGCACTGATTTAGCAAAGAGATGACGAAAGGCATCTCTAGTTTGAGATGAACAGATCTGTAGCAAAGGCAAGGACAACTCTGGAGAAAATTCAGAGTAGTTGAGGGTCCCAGACCCTCAGGTCAAAGTTAAGAAAATTATTCAGAAAAAGAGAAGCATATCATTAGAAAAAAATGTGTGAAGTGGATAGGTAGATCACGAAGGAAGAGATGTAAATGGCCAAGAATATTTGGCTTGTTTTACCAGAAACTGAACAGCAATCAGAATGGCAAGGAGTAAAAAGTCTATTAATACTAAGAGTTGTCAGTCGGGTAGGAGGGGTGAGCATTTGTCTGCTTTACCATTAGGATAGTAAACTTGCGTGTCCAAAGCGTTCTGGAGTATAATTTGACAATGTTTTGAAATTCTTAGAAAAAGTATACTCTTTTTTTTTTTTTTTTTTTGCGGTACGCGGGCCTCTCACTGTTGTGGCCCCGTTGTGGAGCACAGGCTCTGGACGCGCAGGCTCAGCGGCCATGGCTCACGGGCCCAGCCGCTCCGCGGCATGTGGGATCCTCCCGGACCGGGGCACGAACCCGCCTCCCCTGCCTAGGCAGGCGGACTCTCAACCACTGCGCCACCAGGGAAGCCCTCTGCTACTGTTTTATTCTTCAATTCACACGGAAGAAAACTAGGCATCCAGAAGAAACTTAAACCGAATCTCTAGTGAATTTGAAGGTCTGAAGTTTTTCTCTCTTCTTCCGTTTGACCGTGGTCCTCATCCTCAAAGAATATTTATCTTGTAAGAGGGAAAAAATAGTAAACAAATAACTATCATGCTAATGCTAAGTATAGTGTGAAAAAAATTCTGTGAGAATGGTTAGGGTGTGCAAAAAAGGGACTAGTTTGTTTCTAATTGCGATGAACCAGGAAAGGCCATCTTGCTGGGTTTTTAAAAAATGTGATAATTTTATTAACTGTAATATTATTTAAAAATGCGCACAGGTGGAACCACAAAATCCGTATCATAACTTTTCACTTCCAAGGTATTTTGTTCTATTCGGACTGTTATAGTGTTTAAGAACTTACAAATCAGTTGCAAATGCAGCTGGCTGAGATACTCAGTCCACTAAAAACCAATTAATTAAACTTATCTAATGTTAATTACTCACAATTGCCTGGCAGATAATTGATCCTCATTAAACACATGTTGATTCCGTCTCCCCTGTCTTATGTGTGGGAATGGTTAGGGATTATAGGGAGATTATTAGAGTTATTGCAAGGCTCAAATTTGAACTGTATACTATAGACCGGTATTTTATTATTTTTATGTCAGGAAGACTCTTAAGGGTTACATTGTTTACATCCTTTAGTGAATAAATAACTATGCCACTAGCTTTTGTGAATGTATTTCTGAAAAGTGCAAGAAAATGTTTTATTTGCCTTAATCAGCAAGCAGGTTAAACATTCTTCCTGCAATTTCATGTGAGTGTTTAAATTTATTTCCCAAACCCTCATGAATACCAAAGGGTAAAAACTCAATCTCAGCACACAATTAGTGACTTTATATATACGATTCTCATTTGCTCATTACAACGTGTATGTATAATAGTCTCTGAACTCCACGGCCCAATTTCTTCTTCCCCTTGACCCTGCCAGCCCTGTTTCACTCTAGCTTTGTGCAATGACCTCCACCCCTGCCAGCCTTTTTGTCTGGCCAGGCTCACATATGCGTAACTGAAATATCATGAATTCCAGATGAGTGGGATCCAAATTTGTGAGGTTGTTCTATATGCTTATTAATTCCACTGTCCCACACAGGTGGAAATGTGGTTTTAAGAGATGTTGGACACTGTGAATTTTCCCTATGCATTGCAAGGATGGAAAACACACGTGCTAAGTAACTCAGCTGACCGACTGTAAAAGCTCATTTTACACAATAGCTCTTAAATTTTTATAACGGCCTGGCTTACTGTTGGTGGTCTTGTTACTAGGCTTCAGTAATTGTACTTTGGGACTCTGTCTAATAGTGGAAGCATGAGGTAACATTGCTTTATGATTTCTTAAATGAGTTAATACCTGGGAGGTGCCCTTGCCATTTTACACCAATTAAACAGCATTTCCTTGTCTCTTAGCTTACATTAAATGCATTTAAGAGGACAAAAGAGTTTCTAGAGGGAATAAAAATGTACTGGACTGAGATTTAAAAATGTACCTAGTAAATGTCAAATCCTGCACCCAAGCTTATGGTAGGAATCTAGGTAGTGGTCTACATCATCATGTGTTTGAAAGAACACCAGCTGCTGTAGATGAGAGATGTGTGTGTACATGGAAAAGAAGTGGAAAAACTGGGTCAGTATGGTGACAAATAGTAGGCCAACAATGGCTTTCTTTTGAAAAAGGTAACTGAAGCAAAGTGGTTTTAAGGGTTCACTTATTTAATTAAAAGTCCCAATTATTCATTTATTTGAAGCTACCTTTTCTTTCTAGGTTCACCATTAATTCTGTTGGTTCTGGTGTCAGACTTTCTGTCTTTAGCTCAGATTGAGTACAGGGTGAGTTGTTGACTTTTGTAAGCCCCGGTTTCCCTTATCTGGTTCATGGGGATGACAATAGCATCTGTTTCCTAATGTTGTTATGTATATTAAGTGGAACAATCCTTATAAAGCATTTAAGTAGCAGGATGCCTGGACTCAGTGAATGCTGTCAATCTATGGGTGCTTCCTCATCTACAGATGGTGTTATTTCTGCTCTAGACTTGGATGATGTGATACACTTTCAAAGTTTTTTCACACATCACACATCATATCTCATTTGATTCTTCCCATTGTTCTTTGAGGTAGGCAGGGCAGGGGTTATTTTCACCCAGTATTAGTCAGGGTAGGTTAGGCTGTAGAAACAAGTAGGCTCCCCAAAACTTTAGTGGATTAGCCTGATCAATATTTATTCCTTACTCATGAAACAGTCCAAGGAAGATATTTTGGTTAAAGGGCAGCTTTCTTTTTTTTTTTAATTTTTATTTTTTTATTGAATTATAGCTGCTTTACAATGTTTCAGGTGTACACCACAGTGATTCAGTTTTATATATATGCATATATTTTGTTTTGGATTCTTTTCCATTATAGGTTATTACAAGATATTGGATATAGTTTCCTGTGTTATAAGTAGGTCCTTGTTGTTTATCTATTTTATATGTAGTAGTGTGTATATGTTAATCCCAAATTTATCCCTCCCCCCGCTTCCCCCTTCGGTAACCATAAGTTTGTTTTCCATGTCTGTGAGTCTGTTTCTGTTTGTAAGTAAGTTTCATTTGTATCACTTTTTTTAGATTCCACATATAAGTGATATCATATTATGTTTGTCTTTGTCTGACTTACTTCACTTAGTGTGATAATCTCTAGGTCCATCCATGTTGCTGCAAATGACATTATTTCATTCTTTTTTATGGCTGAGTAATATTCCATTGTATATATATACCATGTTTTCTTTATCCATTCATCTGTCGACGGACATTTAGGTTGCTTCCATGTCTTGGGTATTAGTGCTGCTGTGAATGTTGGGGTGCATGTATCTTTTTAAATTAGAGTTTTCTCCAGATCTATACCTGGCAGCTTTCTTTTACAAGGTGATTCTAGGACATATTTTCTGGCTCTGCCCTCTTCAATGCGTGGCTATCTGGGCTTCCATCATTAACCAGGTGCAACTGGTGGGAAGAGAAAAAGGGGGCATGTCAACTTCCTGGCCTGAAAATGGCACACACCACTTCTGCTCATATTCTGTTGGCTAGGAACGACAGTCACACCGTCATGCCTACCCACAAGGGAAGCGAGGAGATGTATATGCATCCTGTGCCCAGGAAGAAGATGAAACAGATTTATGGTGAATAGCTGGTAGTCTCTGCCACATACTCATTTAACATAAGGAAACTGGGGCCAGGGAAGCTGAAGTGATTTGCCCAACATGATGTAAATATTTGTAGCCATCATCCAGCATGTTGGGATATGTGAATCCTAGCTGGAGTCATAAATGGGACAGTGAAGAGGACACAGGAGGAAAGGAAGAGCGGGCTGATGGAATAGAGGGCCAGCCTTGATACTGGCATGGAGATGCCCCACCAAGCAAATTCCCCGGGGATTCTCACAGCAGCTTTTTTAGTGCCTGAGGCAAACTTTATCTTCCACTTTGCTTGCCTTTCTTGCTGTTTCTTGTTCCCATTTGTAGATGCCTGGCGGGCAGCTAGGCCCGGGTGAGGGAGTTTCAAATCTCCACTGAGATAAAACAACAGCACCTCTCCTGCTGCTATTGTTGCAGGCATCCTGGCTGCGGGCTCACGGAGAAAACCTTGAATCAATTTGTCTCCTGGAGGCCAAGGGGTTGGCTGCCTGCCCTTCACAACTTGTTAAAATGAACACATAGACTCTGGGGGTGGGGTGCAGCTAAATCTGTGGGGTGATTCTCACCCCATGATCCTTTCTGCTGCTTTTTTCGAGTTCTGGGATGTCAGTGTCACCGCGCTGGGAGCAGAGAGTTCTGAGCCTTCCATCGCTTTTCTTCTCCACCTGAAATGCTTTTAAATGTAACACTTCAAATTTGCTGGAATTTTGCCCAGATACCTTTTCTCTCCCAGCTGGACTCAAACACTCACCCAAAGCTGTTCCTTTGGGACAAGAGTCTTAAAAGACCATGGCTCTGCCCTTTCTGAGAGGTGATTAACACCCAGGTCACATATGCATCAGACACAGTCTGAGGGGCTCCCCCTCCGCCCTGGCCAATGGCCGATTGGACCAGCCAACACGTTTTGTTTTACTTGACATGAAAGCTGGTTGAAGTTAAGCAGGAGACATGTTTTTGTTTCTTTAATAAATAAAAGTAAGGACCCTCTACATGAATAAAAGTAAAAGTCACTCCCCTGAGGTTTTTAGGCTTCCAAAAATAGTCCCCAACCTAGCCAAGGCTAATGCAGCCAGAATTTCCATGGAAAGCTTCACTCGTGAGGAAGAGGCGGTGCCAATGGGTGTACAAACAGCCCGCCATCCACCAGTGCCCCCAACACCCCCGCTTCCTGTCTCAGTCACTTGGAGTTTAGAGAACAGGTTTTTGAACTCAAGTTCATTTTCTGGTTTGAGATAAAGACAACAGAGGCAGCAGCAATATTTCTTTATCGTGGAATCCAGTTTGGGAGCTGCAGGGGGACGGGTGAGGTAGATTTATGACGGGAAGGTTGGGGGAAATTTGTACCTGTCAGTCAATGAGGGCAGATTTCTTAAAAAAAAGGAAAGACGGGGCAAGAAAATTATACTAGGTAAACTGACGTTAAAAAAAGAAAATGCGTTTTAAAGCAGCTTTTTCTTCCTCTGAATAATTGATTATCATGGCAAAGGTCAGCTGGTTAACAGCATGAAACTGTCTTCTAGTATATTTAGCTGGAGACCCCTCTCTGCAGGATTTGCTCTCCAGTGAGGGGCTGCTCCAGCAGACAGCACACCTGTGGATCGCTCACCTTGTCTACCTGTGGCCATGGCCGACTTTGTCTCCTTGAGCAAAAGGTCAGAGCATTTGTCTGCTTAGCAAACTTTACTGAAGTTCAGGGTTTCAGGAAAACTATTAGAAATGTGAGAGAAAAAGAACCACACCAGCCAGGGTGATTGCACCCATTCTGCTATGGGGCACCTTAGAAGTTGTGATGGCTTGAGGGAACTGACGTGGAAGTTTCAGGAATACAAATTTAAAAATAAGCACTTTTTTTGTCGTTGGGGAGGGAGGGAGGGTGATGGTAATGTTTTTAGCTATTAAAAATTCAGCTTTGCTTAGTAAAGAGTGCTTAGTTGCTTTAAAACAGATTTTCATTATTTTATTTTATTTTTATTATATTTTTTTTTATAAAAGACACTCCTTTCATGGCAGACATGGGCTTGTTGCCATCGGGCTGTGGAGCTCCACCCACTGACTTTTGTTTTTTAAATGATATTTTAAAATATTTATTTTGTTTAGTTATTTATTTTGTTTAATTTTTTGGCTGCATTGGGTCTTAGCTGCTGGCACGCAGGATCTTCACTGAGGCATGCGAGCTCTTCGTTGCAGTGCACAGGCTTCTGTCTAGTTGTGGGGCGTGGGCTCTCTCGTTGAGGTTCGCGAGCTCAGTAGTTGTGGTGCTCGGGCTTAGCTGCCCCGTGGCATGTGGGAACTTAGTGCCCCAACCAGAGACAGAACCGGCGTCCCCTTCATTGGAAGGCGGATTCTTTACCACTGGACCACCAGGGAAGTCCCGTAAAATAGATTTTTAAAGACGAATCTGTTCTTCACTAAATCAGGGTAATTTTCAAAGAGTTCGAAAAGCAAAATGTGAAAATCCTCCAAGGGGCACTTAAGCTGAATAAAAGAGGCAAATGCTCTTCCCTGCCATTTCAAGACATTACTTGATTTTTCTCCTGTGTCCTAATTTGGATGGATGTGTATGGGGGTAGTGGTGGTGGTGTATATGTGTGCGTTCAGTCTGGAGGGGTTTTATTATGTACATGACCTATCCGAAATTCGCTCAGTACTCCACAGTTTGAAAGACAGAAAAAACAAAATGGAATGGACAATGATTATAAGTATTATTTTATTGCTTTTTTTTTTTTTTTTTGCGGTACGCGGGCCTCTCACTGTTGTGGCCTCTCCCGTTGCGGAGCACAGGCTCCGGACGCGCAGGCTCAAGTGGCCGTGGTCACGGGCTCAGCCGCTCCGCGGCATGTGGGATCCTCCCTGACCGGGGCACAAACCCGTGTCTCCTGCATCGGCAGGCGGACTCTCAACCACTGTGCCACCAGGGAAGCCCCTATAAATATTATTTTAATTTATACTTTTCCGTGGGTCAAATAACCATGACAATGCAAAGACTTTTAAGAGCAAGTCCCCCAAAAGTCACCTCTGTCTGTGGTTGGGAGAGGGGACGAGGGGCCAGGAGGGACTGGGATGAGGGAGTCATCCTTTCCCACAGCGGCTCATCAGCTAAATTAGGCTTTTCGTATAGAGATCCTTGTTCAGAGAAACTGAAACTGCATCCCTAGTCTTTCTTCAGAAACTTGGTAGCCCTGCTTGGTGAGATGATCAAGCATTTGATGGCATGAGAGACAAAGGTGTGTTATTTATTTCCTTTGAAATAATGGGGAGAATGTAGAAGAGCTAGTAACTGAAAAATAATACATGGCATATTCTCATTCTCTAGTCTTCAAAGAAGGAGTTTTAAAAGGACCTCACTTAAATTTTTCAAACAAAACTAAAATCATGGCTCAATTTTTTTTTTTTTTAGCTGAGAAAGAACTTCTGCACTGCGAAGGAAAATTCTTCTTGGGCAGAAGTGTGTTTACCCCTGGCATGCTGAAACTCTTGAGATTCTGTGAAAATGTCCATTTTCGCGCTTCTAGTGTTGGTTGCCTTGTTCAGTTTTAGCTACACACACACTTAAAACAGGGATCCTATCCTGTATGTTTTGATGCCCAAACCTTCAGATATTTGTTTTGTTAGAAGAATATAGTGTCACTCAAGAAATGTTTTAGTCTCATGAAAGAAACTTTTCACTGTAAATGTTCAAGAACTCAGATCCACCAGTGAATTCATGTCTATGTAATGGGAAAACATCTGGGTAAAAGGTACAACAAAATCAGTTTATAAAGGAGATTTTTTAACAGTGCATCAGATTTTCAAATGTTAGTACACCCTGGCAGTGCACCTGTTGTATAAAGCAAGGCTTCCTTTTATATAATAACACCTCCCTCCCCTTCAAGCTTTCTGGCATAGAATCGTAAGTTTCAGTAAACAAGCCCAGCTTTACCATATGCTGTGCCTTTCACAACTTCACAGACTTTGGTTTTAACCCTGCCCGGTCTTCATCTTTCTGACCTGTCCCCGTAAGGAAGTTTCTTTCCCTTCCCGGTGACAGTTTCTGTTGTCTTCAGACCAGTGTACTTGCATCTCCAATAATTAGAATCACGGACTGTTGCCTGTCTTGTAGGACACCTAGACGTCACTCCTAATTTACAGTTGAAGAAATTGAGCCCAGAATGGTAAAAGGGACTTTTCCATCTCAATGTGAAAATAAGTATCACCTGCTTTGTTGCCTAAACATCTCTCAAGACTTTCACCGCCTCTCTCTCCCCATAACCACTGCCCAGGTCAGACTCATCTCACCTTTTCTTTGGACCCTATTGTAATAGCCTGTTGTCTGGCCTTTCCTAATCTTCCCCTGCCCACTTTACACTGGTTTTTTCTACTAGAATTAGGTTAATCAGTCTAAAATATGAGTATGGCTACTGCCACTTCTGTGCTAAGGTGCTCATTGCCTTCAGGATGAATTCCAAGTTTCTTAGCCCAGTGCACCAGCCGCTCTGGGACTTGACCCCTACCTGTCTCTCTAGGCTTACTTCCCATCCTTTTTACCTCACGCTTCATGCTTCCTTAATATTAAACTGTTTGCAGTGCCCTGCATCCTTACCACCAAACTGTCACTTGCCTGTGCGTGTGGTATTCCTATATCAGTCTGACGTTTTGGTTGCAAGTAAATGAAACCAACCCTAGTTAATTTAGGCAGAAGAGAAATTTCTTAAAAGGGTATTGGTATTTGTTTTCCTCTTTCTGGGAAAAGAAAAAGAAAAAGAAAAAAAAAGGACATTGGGAGGCTTACAGAATTACTGCAAAGGCTGAAGAACTAGGTCAGAAGCTACCCAGCTGAAACTGAAGCTCAAATCACGCTCTGGGGCAGGTCCACTGAGGTTGCACTGCTGTAGCCTCCACATTGCAGCCTGCTCTGCTGCACCCTGACCCTAGGGGTTGGGAGCTGCCCTTTGGCACCACTGTGCATGGAAGCTAGACCTTGATATGGCTGCTTATAGTGCCAGAAGTGATATTTTTTGTGATCTGTATTTCTTTGTGTCCCTAGCTCCCAATCTCACAGTTTTGGCGCATGTATCTGCTTGTCCAAACCTAAGTCACGTGCCTGTCCCTAAGTGCGCAGGAAGGGGGAAGGAAAGTATCAGAAATGTTCTCCGTCTATGCTGAGGATCCCACAAAGCTTCAGAAAGAGGGAAATTGCTCAAACAAAGGAAGTTCAGGTGCTGTAGAGCCACAGGAGTGACAATTGTCCAGTACGATCCTTCAGCCTTTATGAGCTACCCATGTCTGTTAACAGCTTACTTTCGTGCACTCTATCACCTTTATTCATCTAGCTAATTCTTGCTCATGTTTTAATATAAGCACAGGTGTCTTTGCCTCAAGGAAGTCTTCCTTGCACTCAGGTTGGGATTTGTTTCTCCCTTAGCCTTTTGGGCCTATTTATGCCTTATCACTTGTGACATTTTCTTATGTTCCTACATAGGTATTTGTGCTCAACTCTTGTTTTTAAACTCCCCAGCGGTAGGTACTGTGCCTTAGGTATCTTTGGATACCCAGTGCCTACCACAGGGTTTGGCTTATGGACATGTCTGATGCATTTATTCATTCATTTGCTCACTGTTTGTTGAACTGAATTGCCGAAGATTACGTAAGTAATTGGTGGCAGAGGTGGGAGTAAAACTCAAGTCTCTTGTCTTCAGTGTTTCTAAAATAACAGAAACAGGCACATCCCTCCTTTCCCTCTCTTCCACTCTAATCCTTATTGATTTTTTCCCATGGTTTAGAATCTGCCACACTTCATCATTTTCAGTGGATTCCTTTCCCAACCATTGCCATGGCAAATGGTTTAAGGAACCCAGATCTGTTGAACTGTAAACTGGTTCTGTCCTGGATATGGAATAGGCAAATGCAGAGAACTTTGGGGAAAATGTATGCAGCTACGATTTGGCTTTGAACGATTATACCTCAAATTGAATCAGGCTTCTTTGGTGCAGAAGTTCTAAAAGATCAATGCTTTGGCCTGTGGACTTTCTGGCCAAGAAGTGCGTGCACTTTTAAGAGGAACATAAACACAGCTCACGCTGGTCATACAGCAGCTTGGGTAGGTGGATTTATACTTCATCAGACAGTTGGTCCCTGGGTAGAAATGTGGGCCAAGGGCCAGGAGACCCTGGTTCAATTTCCAGTTAAGTCATCTCTGTTTATTTCTCACAAAATACATATTTAAAAAAAATTGAAATTAAAACGTCATGCTTAAAACACTCTACAGTAAACAGAGGTCTTAAAAGAAGAGCTGTTGCCAGCACCACTTTTTGTTAAAGCTGTATCCAATTTAAAGTTTATTTTATACCCAGGATACAGAGTGGTGTGCAGAGTGCTACAGAAGTCACTGCACATCTGATCTGACATTTCGGCAGGCCTTTTCCCTGAACAGGATACTCACAAACTTGGGGGCTGGCTTTGGGCATTGATGGATGTGCGTGGACATGTCCATGGGATACTGGACATTTGGTGTATGCCTCTACGGCCTGCTCCTTTCTGCTGTGCTCCACAAAAGTCCTGTCGATTTTACCTTTTAAGTAACTCCTTTCTCTTCATCTCCTCCCCTATCCTGGTCCTATTTCTGTCACTTCCTGATTTGTCTCTCTGGATCCCCTATTGCCACTATCCACTCAGTCCTGACCATTTCGCTTGCAGTACCCTCTCTACTTCATATACATCTGTGGCCTCCTATTGCCCTTAGGATAAAGGCAAAAATCCATAACATGGCCCAAGCCGTTAGGTCTGGTTCCATCAGGCTCTCCAACTTGGTCTGGCATCCACCCCCATAGCCCCTGCTTTCCCTGGGGCAGCCATACCGGGCTCTCAGTCTCATGAGCTTGTGCTATGTCCCTCCTGCCCCAAGGACACCCTTAGACTGTTCTCTCTGCTTGGAAACCTCTCCTCAAAGCCCCCTCATCTCACCCACCCTGTGCTCTTCACCTAGTTAATGCCCACCTATTGTTCCGATTTCAGTTCCGAGGTCACTTCCTTAGGAAACTCTTGCTACCTTCCTACTCCCAGTGAGACCCCGTTGTTTATACTCTTACAGCATGGCAGGAACAATCTTTTCCTTTTCAGCATTTATCATCATTTGAATTTACACATTTATTTCTGTGATTATTTGAATAATCTTGGTGTCTGTCCTAACACCAGTGCAAACATTTTTCAAGCACTTACTGCATACTTGGCAATTTCTAAGTCCTGTCAAAGCATTAACATATTTAATTCTCACAAAAACTGAGGAAGTGTGTCCTAGTACTACCCTTCTTGAGGGCTTAAGTAACTTGCTCACAGCCACACAGCAAGTTAGCATAGAGATGGGATTTGAGCCCAGACAGTCTTGCCCTAAGTATAAAGATTGAATCAAGACCCTGCATTGCCTTCTCAGTAGACAAAGATTTCTTAAACTTTGTTTCATTATTGACCTTTCAAGGGCCCCTTTTAGACATGCTTTACTGATCTTCCCCCCATGAAATTTTTTTTTTTTTTTTTTGCGGTACGCAGGCCTCTCACTGTTGTGGCCTTTCCTGTTGCGGAGCACAGGCTCCGGACGCGCAGGCTCAGCGGCCATGGCTCACGGGGGCCCAGCCGCTCCGCGGCATGTGGGGTCTTCCCGCACCGGGGCACGAACCCGCATCCCCTGCATCGGCAGGCGGACTCTCAACCACTGCGCCACCAGGAAAGCACCCCCCGCCATGAAATTTTAATGTTACGGATAGATGTACTGTTGTGGTGGGCAGAATGGCTCCTCCCTTTCCCACCCCTCCCCCCAAAGACATCCACGTCCTACACCCCGGAACCTGTGAATAAATTATATTGCATGGTATGGGGGAACTTTTGGCTGCAGATGAAATTAACGTTATTAATCAGATGACCTTGAGCTAAGGTGATTATTCTGTATTAGCCTGGTGGTCCCAATGTAATCACAAAGTTTCTTATAAGTGAGAGAGGGAGGCAGGAGGGACAGTGTGAGGGAGATGCAGTGTAAGAAAGACTTGACTGCCATTGCTGGCTTTGAAGATGGAAGAGGCCATGAGCCAAAGAATATGGGCAGCTTCTTGAAGCAGGAGAGGCAAGGGAACAGATTTTTCCCTAGAGCGTGAGAAGGAGCACAGCCCTACCCACACCTTGTTTCCAGTCCAGGGAGACCCATTTCAGACTTCTGACTCCCAGTACTGGAAGATAATAAATTTGTGTTATATTAAGCTATTACGTTTATGATAATTTGTTACATCAGCAATAGGGAACTAATACAAAAATGCAACTCTGTGTCTGTATGTATATATACATACACATACATATGATTGCATACATTGCACATACTATATGCATATCTGTGATTTGTACATAAAATGAGTAATTTTCTTCAGCACCCAGGAACCACTTTTCACCCCTGGTGGCAATATAGCCTCTGTTGAGAATGCGTGTACTAGACTGTGAGAACAAGAATCATCCTGGTTTTGACCACTACTGTAGCTCCTGTTCCTAGCATAGTGCCTGGCACATAGTAGACACTCAATAAGTATTTGTTGACTGAGTGAGTGAATGAATAAATGGATGAATGGCTACGGATGACTTGAATTAAATAACCTGCTTATGAAAAATAGAAAGGGCTAAAGAGCTCCGTGTTGGAAGTGAGTGAATCAATGTTTTTGAATAACTGTGAGACTGTAGTGCTGTGAACGCTGTTCATCTCCACAGATTTATCAATGTCCAAGGGCACCTGTATCATTGGGTTAAAGTGATCCAAGCACCAGCAGGAGGGGCCTGGCAATGTTGGCTCTGGGGTGTGCAGAGAGCACAGCAGTAGGCAAATGGCCTCAGTCTGCCTGAAGTCTGGGGGGTAATTGGATGAAGTAGCCTCATGTATTTGGAAAAGGAATCAAGATCTACTGTGAAATGGTGAAACTTCTTGGTTTATCAACGATCAAGCTTTCTATATACCGGGCTCCTTTTCTGTACTGTACAGAAAACCCAGGCGGAGCCAAGAGCTTCAGGGCAGATGCTAACCCTCTTCCCCTCCACCCGTCAAGTGTCCATTTGGAAGGAGTTTTCCAGGGCTAGGATTTTGGTGGCCTTGCTTTTGTAGGAGAACCTACATCCCCATGTGGTTTTCTGACCACCTCCCTGGCTCTGGGGAAGGTGCAGGCTCTTCCCGGGGCCTGCTCTGTGTCTGTCTTGTGGCGATGACGGGAGCGCTAAACTCCTTAGGGTGACAGGCCATGCTGACTTTGGTTCTGCCCCTGGCGCTGGTGAGTTCAGTACATTCCTTTCTGACTCTCCTAGAGATGCTGTGTGGGACAGTCAGGCAGAACCAGCCAATCAGGGTGAATCCAGGGGGATGAAGTGTGGAATGTGTTGAGCTCTGCACTTCCATGCCAATGGGGACTGGGCAAAGTCTGGAGGATTGTTGGGAGGGGGCTGGGGGTGTTTGGGGAGGTGGCCGAAGTGGGAGTGGGGCACAGTGCAGCACAGGAGGCCTCTGGGGGAGTAATTTCTCAGGCCTCAGAGCCTCTCTTGGCAGAGTCCATCACTTTACTTGATCTCACCACACGGCAGTACTGGTCTCCAGGGCCTATGCATAGCTAACAAGGAACACTTGTCTGGCGTTCATGTTTACAAATAACTTTCCTGTATAAGATCTCGGGATGGTGAGTCTTGAGGGGGTCTGGTCTAACCTTTCTGTGGTTGTTTTGTTTCTGTATTTTAGCAATCATTGATTCCAGTGCCTACTATGTGCGTTGATAACAGCAAACAAAAACATTTGGATTGCATTTTCCATTCAACGTATTTTTTGACTTCCATTAGCTAATTCATATCCAGTCCTATGAGACTGGATCTTATGCCTTCATTTTTCAGATGAGAAAACTAAAGTTTAGCAAAGCACATGAACATACACTGTTTATTAGGCTATGGAAAATAATAGTATGATTTACCAAAATATGTATGTACTATAAGTGCTTTTATTCCTTTAATTCCCAGAGCCCTGGGGGTAGGCATTATTATTACTCTCAGTTGACAAATGGGAAAATTGAGGTGCAAGATGGCTAACAACTTGCCCAAGCTCAGACAGCTACTAAGAAGAAGCAGGATTTAAACTCAGGTAACCTGGCTTCGTAAACTATAGTTTCAGCCACTCTGCCATTCTGCATCCCTTCAAAGTGGTATTTCCAGTGCTGAATTCCACACCCTTCTTTCATCTCTACCATGGTACCTTTCTATGCCAAGCAATCTGAGAAGGACAGTGACATTGTTTCTGCTTACAGTCTGGGTGGGGGAGTTAAGTTGCGCACCAGGTGATTTTCAGGGCAGAAGGCCATATGTACTAAGGCAGAGGTCAAGGGGAGCTCTGAGCGACCATAAAGAGTGGCCCAGGAAACTTATACCTTGTGGTCTCCACAGCCCCTTCCCTGCTGATCTTGCCCATGCTGGCCTCCCAGTGGAGCAGCTACTCTTAAGTGGAGTAGCCTTTGCAGTTGTCTCGATTAGTCATTTTGACTTCAGATTTGGGGTCTGGGGGCCGTGCCCCTGGGAAGTTTCTCTTAGAAATTTTCCACCATATGTAGCATGACCAGAAAACATAGAGGTCATCAGCAAGCAAACTGCTCAAAAGAAGTATCCTAAACTGTCCTATACCAGGTGCCTGAAGACAGAGATCCTTTGGGCTCTGGTTTTCCTTTGCTGGTTTCTTGGAAACTTGGGAGGATCATCTGTTGCTGCCTCTGCTAGGTGCTGCCTTTCCTTTTCCTTTTCTTTGTGACAGGAAAGTAGGATTTATTGGTGGGCGTAAGGTGGGGATAAGGCTCTCATGAGTGCAGGGCCTGCCATGTGTCCAGGGGGCCATGATTAGGGGTATATTTGACCCCACAGCCATCTGGGATGAGCTGCTTTTCTGTCACCATGTTTTCAAATTCATCCACATTAAACTTAGCAAATCCCTACTTCTTGGAGAGGTGGATCTTCTGGCGGCCAGGGAACTTGAACTTGGCCTTGCTTAGGGCCTTGATCACATGCTCCTTGTTCTGCAGCTTGTTTTGCAGATGGACATTATGACTTCGCCAATGTGGACCCTGACCGCTGTGCCCTGGGGCTTTTCAAAGGCACCATGCATACCAATCTGGAGCCTAGATTAGGGACAGCATGCCAGACGTAAATGTCCACTGGAAAGGGCTGTCTCCAAGGTCCCTCAGGGCAACCCATGCAGGCAACAGGCTGCATATACTACCTAGGAGTTTGCAGCCATTGCACGCCAGACCTCCATGGAGGAAAAGAGCACAGTCAGCTTAATTGGCTGCAAATAGGTGCTCCCTTTTCTAATCTTGGATTGAACCCAGCACTCCATGGCTACTTTCTCCCAGCCACTAGCCCAACTTAACCTTGACATGCCCCCCTTGGACATCATTTTCTAGATTTAAATGCAATCTTTTGTCTATATTTTGAAAACTCCAAATTGAGATATGTAGGTTTGGCACATATTTATATACTTCTGGGAGTAATGATTTAAAATATTTGAAATTAGAAGTGTCTTTAATTTCTTAAACATAGGGTGACTGCCACGCTACCACCATAATTTTGCCAGAATCCCTACAGTCTGGCTGCTGTAATCATCTCTCTCTTTTGTTAGCCATGCAAGAAACTATTTTCTTCACTGGGGTTCTCTCCCCTTTATTTCCTTGCCCACCCTGAGTCTATGCCTTTGTCATCACAGCTTGAAACTCCTGGACCCTTGGCCAATCAATGCCTTTGTATGAGTATTTAGGGGACATTTGTTTATTTAGTGTGGGCTTTAAAGTTAGTTAGCCCCTCCAAACCCATTGGCATATAATTTGTTTTGATATTTGGGAAATAAGTTACATAGAAGTTTATCTCATTCACTGGTAATGATCTTGGATAGTCTTGCAGCAAGAAGGTGATACTTTCCATGCATAATTGTATCACTAAGTGATATAAAACCATTTGATGTCATGTTTGCTTGCATTTTGCTCTTAACCTTTATGTAGGTTTTAGTACATGTGTTAGAGTTATTTGTTTTCACGTCTGTTTCTCCCACAGATGATAAGTTTCTCACAATCAGGAATCCTTCCTCATTCATCTTTGCATTTTCAGTCCTAGCATGGTGCTGGGAACAAAATATGTGTCCAAAAAGTGGTGTAGAAAAAAATCAGATTGATGTCTTTGATCAGTTTCGTAAATGATCTACTATTACACTCACTGAGTCATAACTATATATTTATGTGTCCTTTACCAACCATCAAGTTTCTGGTTTGGGCCATTTAGTACAAACTATAGATTAAAATGAACAGTTATATGCCAACAAGCTGGACAACCTAGAAGAAATGGATACATTCCTAGAAACATACAACCTACCAAGACTGAATCATAAGGAAACAGAAAATCTGAACAGACCAATTACTAGTACAGAGATTGAATCACAATCAGAAACCTGCTCTAAAACAAAAGTCCAGGACCAGAGGGCCTCACTGGTGAATTCTACTAAACATTCAAAGAATTAATACCAATCTTTCTCAAACTCTTTCAAAACATTGAAGAGGAAGGAATGCTTCCAAACTAATTTTATGAGGCCGGCAATACCCTGATACCAAAACCAGAAAGGGACACCACAAGAAAAGAAAATTACAGGCCAATATCCCTGATGAACAAAGATGCAAAACTTCTCAACAAAATATTTGTGAACAAAATTCAGCAATACATTGAAAAGATCATGCACCATGATCAAGTGGGATTTATTTCAGGGATGCAAGTATAGTTCAGCATCCACAAATCAGTCAGTGTGACACATCACGTTAGCAAAATGAAGAATAAAAATCATATGATCATCTCGATATGTGTGGAAAAAGCATTTAACAAAATTCAACACCATTTATGATAAAAACTCTCAACAAATATGGGTATAGAGGATACGTGCCTTAACATGATTCAGGCCATATATGACAAGACCATAACTAATATCACACTCAGTGGTGAAAAGTTGAAAGCTTTCCTCTAAGATCAGGAAAAAAACATGGATGCCTACTTTCACCTTTTCTATTCAACATAGTATTGGAAAGTGTAGCCAGAGCAATTTAGGTGAGAAAAAGAAATAAAAGGCATCCAGATTGGAAAGGAAAAAGAAAAACTGTCACTATCTGCAGGTTATCTGGTATAATATATAGAAAAATCTAAATACCCCATGAAAAAAGCTGTTAGGACTAATAGACAAATTCAGTAAGGTTTCAGGATACACAATCAATACACAAAAAAACTCTTGGATTTCTTTCTTTTAAATAATTAATTAATCAATTAATTATTTATTTATGGCTGCGTTGGGTCTTCATTGCTGTGCGCAGGCTTTCTCTAGTTGTGGCGAGCGGGGGCTACTCTTCGTTGCGGTGCACAGGCTTCTCATTGCAGTGCCTTCTCTTGTTGTGGGGCATGGGCTCTAGGTGCATGGGCTTCAGTAGTTGTGGCACGTGGGCTTCAGTAGTTGTGGCTCATGGGCTCTAGAGCACAGACTCAGTAGTTGTGGCGCACGGGCTTAGTTGCTCTGCAGCATGTGGAATCTTCCTGGCCCAGGGCTCGAACCTGTGTCCCCTGCACTAGCAGGTGGATTCTTAACCACTGCGCCACCAAGGAAGCCCAAAACTCTTGGATTTCTATACACTACAAATGAACTATCAAAAAGAGAAATTAAGAAAACAATTCCACTTACAATTGAATCAAGAAAAAGAAAATACCTGGGAATAAATTTAATGAAGGAGGTGAAAAGCCTGTATATTGAAAACTACAAGACATTAATGAAAGAAATAGAAGAAGATGCAAATAAGTGGAAAGATATTCTGTACACATGGAATAAAAGAAACAATACTGTTAAAATGTCTATACTATACAAAGCAATCTACAGATTCAGTGCAATCCCTATAAAAATTCCAACGACATTTTTCACAGAAATAAAACAAATAATCCTAAAGTTTATATGGAACCACAAAAGACCCCAGATAGCCAAAACAATCTTGAGAAAGGAGAACAAAACTGGAGGCATCACACTCCCTGACTTCAAACCATATTATAAAGCTATAATAATTAAAACAGTATGGAATTGGCATAAAAACAGACACATAAATCAGTGGAACAGAATAGAGCTCTCAGAAATAAACCCATACATATATGATCAATTAATTTACAACAAAGGAGCTAAGAATATACAATGGGGAAAGGACAGTCTCTTCAATAAATGATGTTGGGAAAACTGGACAGCCACATACAAAAGATTGAAATTGGACTTCTGTTTTATACCATACACAAAAATTAATTCAAAATAGATTAAAGACTTGAACATAAGACTGGAAACCATAAAACTCCTAGAAGAAAACATAGTCATCTCCTCTGCATAGATCTTGGCAATGATTTTTTGAATCTGACACCAAAAATGAAAGAAACTAAAGCAAAAATAAAACAAGTGAGTCTACATCAAACTAAAAAGCTCTGCACAGCAAGAGAAACCATCAACAAAATGAAAAGGCAACCGACTGAATGGGTGAGAAAATATTTGCAAATCACACCTGATAAGGGGCTAATATCAAAAAAATATGTATGGAAGTAACCTAAGTGTCCATCGACAGACAAATGGTTAAGAAAGATATATATAAACACATACACATAAGACACAATGGAATTATTCAGCCATGAAAAAGAGTGAAATCTTGTTATTTGTGACAGCATGGATGGACCTAGAGGGTATTATGCTGAGTGAAATAAGTCAGACAGAGAAAGACAAATACCATAGATTTCACTTATATGTGGAATCTAAAATACAAAAGAACAAAAATAAAAAAAAGTCAGGGGGTGTGAAGGTAAGTGAAATTGGCGAAGGAGATTGAGGTACACACTTCCAGTTATAAAATAAATAAGTCATGGGGATATAATGTACTGTGTAGGGAAAATAGTCAATAATATTGTAACACTTTGTATGGTGTTGGATGGTAACTAGACTCATATGATGATCATTTCATAATGTATGAAAATATCAAGGGGCTTCCCTGATGGCGCAGTGGTTGAGAGTCCGCTTGCCGATGCAGGGGACACGGGTTCGTGCCCCGATCCGCGAAGATCCCACATGCAGTGGAGTGGCTGGGCCCGTGAGCCATGGCCGCTGAGCCTGCGCGTCCGGAGCCTGTGCCCCGCAACGGGAGAGGCCACAACAGTGAGAGGCCCGTGTACCACAAAAAAAAAAAAAAAAATCAAAATCACTATGTTGTATACCTGAAACTAATATAATATTGTAAGTCAAATAAACTTTTATAAAAATATATAAAGAACTCATACAGTTCAACAGCCAAAAAACCCAAACAGGACAAAACCAACCCCCGAAACAATCCGATTCAAAAATGGGCAGAAGATCTTAATAGATATTTTTCCAAAGAAGACATACGGATGGGCAACAGGTACATGAAAAGATGCTCAACATCATTAATCTCCAGGGAAATGCAAATCAAAACCACAATGAGCTATCACCTCACACCTGTTAGAATAGTTATTTTCAAAAAGAAAAGAAATAGCATGTGTTGGTGAGGATGTGGAGAAAACAGACCACTTGTACACTCTTGGTGGGAATGTAAATTGGTGCACCCACTAGGGAAAACAATATAAGAGTTCCTCAAAACCTTAAACATGGGACTACCATATGATCTAGAAATTCCATTTCTGGGTAATTATCTAAAGAGAATGAAAATACCAATTTGAAAAGATATATGCACCTCCATGTTTCCTGCAGTATTATTTACAATAACCAAGACATGAAAGCAATCTAAGTGTCCATCCATGGATGAATGGTTAAAGAGATTGTGGTATATATATATATACAATGGGATATTATTCAGCCATAAAAAAGAATGAAATATTGCCATTTTGACAACATGGATGGACCTTGAGGGCATTAAGCTAAGTGGAATAAGTCAGACAGAGAAAGACAAATACTGTATGATCTCTAAAATATGTGGAATCTAAACAAACAAACCAAAAAGTAAAAACCAAGCTCATAGATACAGAGAACAGATTGTTGGCTGCCAGATGCGGGACAGGAGTGGGGTGGGGTACGTGTGGGAGAAATGGGTGAAGAGGGTCAAAAGGTAAAAAGAAAAAAATATTTTCCCTAAAACGCAAAACTGTAGTCAATTTAACTGTATGTCCTTGGGCTAGTTGCTCAGGTGTACAAAGATTGAATTTTCTTATCTGTGAAATGAAAGTTCTAACAATATCTACCCCACAGTCTGTCAAGAGCATTGAATGAGAATCTGTATTGTATATGAAAGTCCTTTGTGAACTGTATAAAATATTAAGATTAGCTGGGTGTTTATTTACACGTGCTTTTGTATACACACACATTGTGAGAGTCATGGGATTTCTGATTTTCTTTGTAGAATGGGGAGGAGTTAAATTGGCAGAGAAGAGAAGAGGTAAGTCAATATGTGGGAAAAATAAATAAAAATAGAGAGCAGTTAATTGAAACCCAAATAAAATTAAAGGAGAAATAAAAATAAAGAGCAGTTAATTGAAACCCAAATAAAATTAAAGGAGAAACATGAGAGGCATTCCTTTAAAAATAATAATGCCCACTGTTAATAAAAAACATATATAAATTTTCTGTAGCAATCCTGTGTTCTTCCTTTTCCACCAAACGTGTGGTAGTAAAACTACTTAACATGCTCAAGAAATCAACTACTTTCACTCATATTAATAATAATTCTAATAAAAAAATTCATATAATACTATATGCCAGGTACTGTTCTAAGACCTTGCAGGGGTTATCACAACTGCCCCATTATTATCTCCACTTTTCCAAGAACTAAAGTAGTTTGCCCCAGGTGATGCCACTAAGTGGTAGAGCTGGGATTTGAGTCTGTAGAACCAGCCAGAGGCCAAGCACTTAGACACTATGCTGTATTTCTTTTTGAGTAACTTACTTAACCAATCAACATCTACTGAGGCCCTGTACGACAGATGCTTCCTCATTCATTTTCTCATATAACCTTGACAACAAGACTAGAGATAAGTGTAATTATTAGTTTCATTTTTCAGTTGAGGGAACTGAAACTCAGGTCAGATGGCTAGTGCCAGGTCATACCACTTGTAAGAATATGAATCTAGAAGTAGATGCCTTACTCCTTCTATCATGTCACAGCTGGATGCAAATCAATGAATTAATACTAAGTTCCTGGGGTCTAGTTTGTCATAATTCTTACTTTGCAAATCTGAGTCTTTTTTTTTAATTGGAGTATAATTGCTTTACAATGTTGTGTTAGTGTCTGCTGTACAATTAAGTGAATCAGCTATGTGTATACGTATATCCCCTCCCTTTTGGACCTCTCTCCCACCCCCTCCCCAATCCCACCCTCCTAGGTCGTCACAGAGCACCGAGCTGAGCTTCCTGTTCATTATAGGATGTTCCCTCTAGCTATCTATTTTATGCATGGTAGTGTATATACGTCAATTCTAATCTCCCAATTCATCCCACCCTCCCCTTCCTCCTCTGTGTCCATATGCCCATTCTCTATGTCTATGTCTCTAGTCCTGCCCTGCAAATAGGTTCATCTGTACCAGTTTTCTAGATTCCACTTATACGCATTAATATATGATATTTGTTTTTCTCTTTCTGGCTTACCTCACTCTGTATGACAGACTCTAGGTCCATCCACATCTCTACAAATGACCCAATTTCGTTCCTTTTTATGGCTGAGTAATATTCCATCGTGTATAGGTACCACATCTTCCATTCTGGAGAGGGTGTGGAGAAAAGGGAACCCTCTTGCACTGTTGGTGGGAATGTAAATTGATACAGCCACTATGGAGAACAGTATGGAGGTTCCTTAAAAAACTAAAAATAGAACTACCATATGACCCAGCAATCCCACTACTGGGCATATACCCTGAGAAAAGCATAGTTCAAAAGGACACATGTACCCCAATGTTCATTGCAGCGCTATTTACAATAGCCAGGACATGGAAACAACCTAAATGTCCAACGACAGATGAATGCAAATCTGAGTCTTAAAAGAAGGGGCTTTGGAGTTTAACAGAGCTTGGTTTGAGTCCTGGTTGTGACACTTTCTAATTCTGAGACATCGGTCAAGTCAGATTAACTTCTTTGCATCTCAGTTTCCTTGTCATGAAAATGGGGTTTATGAATGAAAATTAAATGAGGTTTGCACAAGAGTGTTTGGTAAGTGACAAAGCTCTGTACAGATGAATTTCTATTCACAAGGCTGGCAGATGACTACACACAGGATCCAGTGGCAGAAGGAAGATTTGAACTTGCAACTCCCTGCTTGACTCCATTTGACCCCTCTATTTATCTGTTTCCTCATGTGCTCTTTGCATCCTCCCATCATCACCTTACTTAACAGTTTAATTGGGGGAATGAATGCCTCTTGTAGAAATAGCAAGTTGGTTTTTTTTTTTTTTTTTTTTGCGGTACGTGGGCCTCCCACTGCCATGGCCTCTCCCATTGCGGTGCACAGTCTCCGGATGCGCAGGCTCAGCGGCCATGGCTCACGGGCCTAGCCGCTCCGCGGCATGTGGGATCCTCCCAGACCAGGGCACGAACCCGCATCCCCTGCATCCGCAGGCGGACTCTCAACCACTGCGCCACCAGGATGGCTCCTTAGTTGATTCTGAAGATGAAATATTTATTCTAGAACTGAATAGTTTTGGGTACATCACCAAGTCAAAGAAAAGGGAACAATAAAATTAGGTCTTTTAAAGACCTCATTAGGAACTTGTAGTCTGAGGGCCTATCATCAGTTAAACCTTAACCAGTAGCTGCTCAGAGCAACACACAACTCCTGGAAGTTTAAAAACACCCAGAAAGGTCAGATAACTCCTAGGACAAAACAAAACAAAACAAAAATTAAATAAAGAAAAAATAGAAAGAACAAATATCCCCCTATTCCAACAAAACGAATTCGTACCATTTAAAGGCCATCAAACAACGCCTGGCCTTTACAGAGGTCTTTTCATTACATGAATTTCAAATGCCTTAAATTCACTGGATTATGACCAGTTCTCACCTCCTATAGAAGCAGGGTGGAAGCAGAATCAGCCTGCAAGGTGAATTTGGATTTCTGGGGGAGGGCAAGGTAGTGATCTGGAAACTTTTCCCAGCGGCCTTTGCCTACCTGTTGGTCAAAGTTGCTTGACGGCTGCTTGGGCTTAGCTGTGGACAATCCAGGGCTCTACTCTCTACCCCCGTCCCCACGAGCTTACTTCCCCTTTTGCAAAATCATGACGTTCTTTCCCAAGTTAGGGAACAAGAATTTTCTTTTACAGAATGGAGTATGAAGCGAGGATACAATTACTCATATGGTTTAATTTAAAATGCAAAATCTTGGAAAAATAGGTATTTTCAAAATAAGCGTTTTGGTCTGGAGCTCTGGTTCTCATTAACTTGGCTGAAGCCCTTGATGATATGTTGGAACTGTTTAAACATCAACTCACATGCCTGCTCTCAGGTGTTCATAAACCCGCTGCCTTCCCCTGGGACCCTGGCCAGCACCGAGACCTGGTGTTTCCCTTGCTCCATCTGTGACTTTTGTGAAAGGGAGCTGGATGGTTTAATGTGATGTTTAGTAATCTCTGCCCACTCAGCTGAAGTGCATGATGCAGGAATGACAGTACCTGGGGTCTGGTTCTGCCTTCGAACTCTGGCATGAATCCTCTGTTGTGCGTGGTCTCCCCCTCCACTCCTGACCATGTCTCCATGGCAGGGACTTACCTTCACTGGGTTCATTGCACGTGAGTCTTTAAGGAAAAACTTTGGCTGAAGCTGAAGAGTCTTTCCAGCCTGATGGGAACGTATTAAATTTTATTAGAACAAACCAAACATAATCTCTACACATACTGTTAAACCTCGACTGCATGGTACAAAAGGCATTCCATAGGCATGTAAAATTACATGTTTGCTTTAAGACATGCCTTTTATCTAGGATGTTCCAAGAACATGAAAAGCGTTAACCTCTGGTCCTCAGGAATGTCCTTCATTAGGGAGGAAGGCAAGAAACCCGGGGGGATTTTTTTCCCCACAGGTACCCAGGAAAGGGATAGCAGAGCTCTATGCCCTGCCCTGTGAGATACACGGGCCCTCTCTTGCCTGAGCACTTGAGAAGACATCCTGTGCTGTAAACCCAAAGCCTTAAGCACCCTGGTCAACCCTAGAAGCTGTGATTCCACAGAGAGGGTGCATTTTGAAAGCCTTCCCCACCCCTTAGCTTCTTTGGTAAGACTTCTCTTCAAAAGACTCCAAAAGAGCCTCTCTTCAGTTTTCCATTTGGAAAATAACAAAGGATGTAGTCTTTTATTTTTTTAAAAGACTTAACTTTATTGATTTTTGGCTGCATTGGGTCGTTATTGCTGCACACAGTCTTGCCTAGTTGAGTGGGGGCTTCTCTTGTTGCGGTGCAACAGGCTTGAGGGGTGTGGCCTCTAGAGCACAGGCTCAGTACTTGTGGTGCATGGTCTTAGTTTTTCTGCGGCATGTGGGAGCTTCCCAGACCAGGGATTGAACCTGTGTCCCCTGCGTTGGCGGGGGGGATTCTTATCCACTGTGCTACCAGGGAAGTCCCCAAAGAGGCAGTCTTTTAATCTTATTATCTTTCTGATATCTCTTGGAACTTAACTTACTCAAGCCCACCGTCAATTCAGCTGAGCCCCATTTCCTTGGCACCTTGATCCTTGCCCCCAATGCCAAGCCTCTATGCAGAGTCCTCTACTCCTCTTCCATGTTGCCCTCCTGGCTGATCCTCCTTTTGCTTGATTCTCTATCCTTATCTTCTTAGTGAATGTCCCTTTCACCGTCTGCTCAGAAGAAACCTGTCGTAGACCTGCTCTTAGCATTTCTCTGCTACCAGCCCACAATTCCTTACTTGCGATTCTGAAATAAAGAAATGCATTGAGAACTGAAAGCTTTTTGTATTTTATATGGTGACAAAAATAGATGTAAACTGATGGGAATCTATTCATCCTGTTTACTCTTAATATTCATACTTTTGTCTGAAGAAATATTAGTGTGTTCGGTTATGAAGTGCTTCCCAGGTATTACGTATTAACTGTATGTGTTCCATGATTAATTTTCTAAAATCTTAAAAATTCTGAATCCAGAAACAAATCTTGCCCCAAGGGATTTTGCATAAGGGATTGTAGACCTGTGCTTCTAAACCATGGCTTTTAACCCGCTGGTAAAGTCCTTTCCTCTTTTTGGGATCATGCTTTCTGGCTATTCCCCACACTCCTCTGTCATATTGACATCATCTGATCATCTGGTTATTTCCCTCTGATGCAGGATACACATCTCCCTATTTTTCTTCTGCCCTCATTTCTGCACTAAATTCACCCTGACTGAATTCACTATTTGCCAACTACAGGGGACCCTTTTCTTTCTTTATTTTATTGCCCTTTCTGTGTCCCTAGAAACTGTTCACTTCTCTCTTCTTGATACCATCTCCTGCCTTTCTTTCTTTAGCATCATCCTCTCTGGTCCTCCTTTCCCTCTCTCATCCATTACTACTTGTGGGTGATTTAAGGCCATTAACAAGTGAAACTACTAGGCATTTCTTTTGGCTTAGGGATACCATGAAAAATTATTGAGACACTAAGGGGACTATGGATTGAGAAAGTTTGAGAGTCGTATAGTGTATATATATTATGTATAGTCTATAAGGAGAATCTTCATTTCTTTTTACTGCTGCCTAGAACCCCTTAGGGTGGATATACTATAGTTAATTCCACCAGACCCCTATTGGTGGACCTTTGGGTTATTTCCAGCTTTTAGCTATTTCAAGTAATGCTAAGATGAATAGCCTTGTGCATGTGTCTTTTTGTATCTTTGCCAATGTTTCTGTGGGAGAGATTCCTAGAAGTGGGATGGCTGGGTCAAAGGGTAAATGCATATGACATTTTGCTGGATACTGCCAAATTCCCCTGCATAGGAGTTATACCATTTTACATTCCCATCATCAAATTATGAGAGTGTCTGTTCCCCAAAGTCTTGCCAACAAAGTATGATGTCAAAGTTTTGGGGTTGTGCCGATATGGCAGGTGAGAAATTGCATCTGACTGCAGTTTTAATTTGTATTTCTCTTATCATGAAAGAGGTTGAGCATTTTTTCATATGAGTAAGAGTAATTTGCATTTATTTTTCAATGAATTGTCTGATTATATCTCTAGTGAAAATTTCTATAGGGTTTTTGGTCTTTTTCCTCTCCATTTTTAAAGGCTCTTTATATGTAAATTATAAATATTTTTCCAGCTTGTCATTTGTCTTTTTGAAAAATATAAATATATATTTCCAAACAGCCGTCCAGATGGTCATTTGTCTTTTTAGTTGCATATTTTGTTGGTGTATTTTTTCTTTGCTATGCAAATTCTTTCACTTTTAATTTGGTGAAGCTTTTTGGATTTTGAACCACACAGTTAGGAAAATTTTCCCTACTCTATTAATCTGTATTTTCTTTTAATGCACGGAGCACAGGCTCCGTACGTGAAGGCTCAGCGGCCATGGCTCATAGGCCCAGCCGCTCTGTGGCACGTGCGATCTTCCCGGATTGGGGCACGAACCCGCGTCCCCTGCATCGGCAGGCGGACTCTTAACCACTGCGCCACCAGGGAAGCCCTGAACGCACTTTTGACTTTGCCATGTCTCTCTATGTCCAGAAACTAAAGAAGACAATAAGAGAAAAATCATGTGAAATTTGGAAGGCAAGAATACAACTCCTTACCTTGAAGTGTCAGAACCTAGAATGACTTTGAGCATTTTCCTATGGACATATAGTCAGTCATCTTTTATATTGGGCTTCTAGTTCTGACTCTAAGAAGTGCCCATTTCTACCTGGAAAGTTGGCTTTAAAATATATTGACTACTTGTCCATTGACAAATGAATGGATAAAGAAGATGTGGCACATATATACAATGGAATATTACTCAGCCATAAAAAGAAACGAAATTGAGTTATTTGTAGTGAGGTGGATGGACATAGAGTCTGTCACACAGAGTGAAGTAAGTCAGAAAGAGAAAAACAAATACCGTATGCTAACACATATATATGGAATCTAAAAAAAAAAGGTCTGAAGAACCTAGGGGCAGGACAAGAATAAAGACGTAGATGTAGAGAATGGACTTGAGGACATGAGGACGGGGAAGGGTAAGCTAGGATGAAATGAGAGAGTAGCATTGACATATATACACTACCAAATGTAAAATAGATAGCTAGTGGGAAGCAGCTGCATAGCACAGGAAGATCAGCTCAGGGCTTTGTGACCACCTAGAGGGGTGGGATAGGGAGGGTGGGAGGGAGATGCAAGAGGGAGGGGATATGGGCATATATGTATATGTATAGCTGATTCACTTTGTTATACAGTGGAAACTAACACACCATTGTAAAGCAATTATGCTCCAATAAAGATGTTAAAAAATATATATATTGACTACAGGCAGTTACCTTTGTTTTACTCAGTAAAGGATAGGGAAGTGAATTGATTGCCAGAACAGAGAAGGCATGTAAGTAAAGGAGTAGTGAAATTCTAGAGGCTGATTTGAGTAGATTTATCGGCACTTTTGTTCATCTTTGGTGAATGTGTGTGTGTGTGCATGTGTGATGATCCAAAGAGGTGCTGTGTAGCACCTTTTTTTTTCAAAAAGATACTGACTTATGACCACTCACACACTGTGTTGCAGAGAAGCAAGGGAAAGCTTTGTAGAAGAACAAGGCCGTGTTTCTACTATACTATTAGAAAACATTAACTTCGACCCTAATTAAGCAAAATGTCATCCCAACAAAAAAAATTCCGTTTTCTTCATTAGTAGACTTGTATTACAAAAAATTATATTCCATTGTGTTTTTAATTTTGTTAAAAATTTTATTTAAAAGTTTGTGAAAATTTGTTTTCTATCTTGTTATATAAGTACCTATGTTAACATCCTTGATTTTGCCTCTTGGTGTGTAAAGCCTAAAATATATTCTACCTGGTTGCCCATCCCTGCATTAAATAAACAGTAACACTTGTGATGGATCTTAAAGGAGAAAGTTCAGCGTGTTATGGAGATTTAACTAGCCCGTGGCACAGGTTCACACACTTTATTTTTTAATTTAAAAAAATTTTTAACATCTTTATTGGTGTATAATTGCTTTACAATGTTGTGTTAGTTTCTGCTGTATAACAAAGTGAGTCAGCTATATGCATACATATATCCCCATATCCCCTCCCTCTTGCATCTCCCTCCCACCCTCCCTATCCCACTCCTCTCGGTGGTCACAAAGCACCAAGCTGATCTCCCTGTGCTATGCAGCTGTTTCCCACTAGCTATCTAACTTACATTTGGTAGTGTATATATGTCCATGCCACTCTCTCACTTCATCCCAGCTTACCCTTCCCCTCCCTGTGTCCTCAAGTCTATTCTCTATGTCTGCGTCTTTATTCCTGCCCTGCCACTAGGTTCATCAGAACCATTTTTTTTTTTAAATTCCATACATATGCGTTAGCATACAGTATTTGTTTTTCTCTTTCTGACTTACTACACTCTGTATGACAGACTCCAGGTCCATCCACCTCACTACAAATAACTCAATTTCATTTCTTTTTATGGCTGAGTAGTATGCCATTGTATATATGTGCCACATCTTCTTTATCCATTCATCTGTCGATGGACACTGAAGTTGCTTCCATGTCCTGGCTATTGTAAATAAAGCTGCAGTGAACATTGTGGTACATGAGTCTTTTTGAATTATGGTTTTCTCGGGGTATATGCCCAGTAGTGGGATTGCTGAGTCGTATGGTAGTTCTATTTTTAGTTTTTTAAGAACCTCCATACTGTTCTCCATAGTGGTTGTATCAATTTACATTCCCACCAACAGTGCAAGAGGATTCCCTTTTCTCCACACCCTCTCCAGCATTTATTGTTTGTAGATTTTTTGAGGATGGCCATTCTGACCCGTGTGATGTGATACCACATTGTAGTTTTGATTTGCATTTCTCTGATGATTAGTGATGAGCATCCTTTCATGTGTTTGTTAGCAATCTGTATATCTTCTTTGGAGAATGCAGAAGAATTCTCACCCACCCTGCCACAGTAGTCTGATTCAGCAGCTCTGAGTGGAAACAAGGGATCTGCATTTTAAATGAGGATCTGGATGATTCTCTTGCAGTTTGGACTACCATGAGAAAGTTGGTGTGGGGTGGGACAAGGCCTCTCCAAGGAAGTAAAATCTAAACTGAGACTTAAAGACTGAATAGAGCAAAAGTGGGCAGTTTGGAGAAGAGTGTTCTGAAAAGAAGGGACAGTGGACAGGGGCAGGAATTTCAGAGTAAGTGAAAGAAGTTAGGGGTTTCTGGAGCAGAGAGAGTGAAGTAAACAATGCAAGAGAGAGGAGACTGGGGAAGGAGTCGGGAGTTTCACTCCTAAAAGGTCTATCAGCCGTGTTATAGTTTTTGGACTTGATTCCAAGGACAATGAGGAACCACTGAATAAATGCTTTTAAAATAATTATTTTATATTTGCATCTTTATATATTTATATACACAGATGCATGATTTTATTTTTTCATTTTTATTGTCTCTTTTTAAAATTTTTTATTGGAGTGCAGTTGATTTACAATGTTGTGTTAGTTTCAGGTGTACAGCAAAGTGAGTCAGTTATACACATACATAGATCCACTATTTTTTTTTCAGATTCTTTTTTCCATATAGGCCATTACAGAGTATTGAGTAGAGTTCCCTGTGCTATATAGCAGGTTCTTGTTAGTTATCTATTTTATATATAGTAGTATGTATATGTCAATTCCAAGCTCCCAATTTATCCCTCCCCTCCTTATCCCCTGATAACTATGTTTGTTTTCTACATTTGTGATTTTATTTCAGTTTTTAAGATTTTACTTAAAATTTTTTTAAATTGAAGTAGTTTACAATGTTGCGTTAGTTTCAAGTGCACAGCAAAGTGATTCAGTTATACATACATATGCATATGTTCTTTTTCAGATTCTTCTCCATTATAGTATACTACAAGATATTGAGTATAGTTCCCTGTGCTATATATACAGTAGGTCCTTGTTGTTTACCTATTTTGTATATAGTAGTGTGTATATGTTAATCCCAAACTCTTAATTTATCCCTCCCCTGATATCCCCTTTGGTAACCATAAATAAGTTCATTTGTATCATTTTTTAAGATTCTATGTATAAATGATATCGTATGATATTTGTCTTTCATGTTTGACTTACTCCACTTAATATGATAATCTGTAGCTACATCCCTGTTGCTGCAAATGGCGTTATTTCATTCTTTTTTATGACTGAGCAATATTCCATTGTGTGTATATGTGTGTGTGTATGTGTATATATATATATCACATCTTCTTTATCCATTTGTCTGTCGATGGACATTCAGGTTGCTTCCATGTCTTGGCTATTGTACATAGTGTTGCTGTGATCATTGGGGTGACATATGAGTGATTTTGTGTAAGTGCCTGTATATGCATGACCTTTTTAAAAAAGTGTGGTCATTTTTCTTTTCTTTTATTACATGGTCTCTCTTATTCTCTCTCCCCAAGTCTCCCCAAGGAACCTATTGTTATGGACTGAACTGTGTCCCCTCCCACCTCAAATTTGTAGTTGAAGCCTTAAACCCCAGTACCTCAGAATGTGACTGTATTTGGAGCTAGAGCTTTTAAAGAGAGAATTAAGATCAAATAAGATCATAATGGTAGGGGCCTAATCCAATATGACTGGTATCCTTATTAGAACGGGGAGAGACACCAGGGCTGCACACACAGGGGCGAGGCCACGTGAGGACACAGTGGGAAGGTGGCCATCTACAAGCCAAGGAGAGAGGCCTCAGGAGAAACCAAACCTGCTGACACCTTGATCTCTGGCTTCCAGAGAAAATAAATTTCTGTTATTTAAGCCACTCAGTTTGTGGAATTTTGTTGTGGCAGCCCTAGCAGACTAATACATTCATATTACTATCCTGCATTGTATTCATCCATAATTTTCTCCTTGCTCATATAGTCCTGTACAGCTCTAATATTAATAAACATATACCTGTACTGCAAATTTCACTTAATTTAAGATGCTACAGGTAAAGACACACAATTATGTTCTATGTTGAAACAAAAAAAATGCTGCCAATTAAACCACGACACAATGCTTTCTTAACCCTTGTGACTTTTACTTTAAAACTTATTGAATTATTTCTTTTAGGCCTTTTTAGATATCACTCATTTGTACACATGAAAGGAAAACTGTAAGTGAAATAAAGTGGGCTAGATAGTCCTAAAACTTCTCCATATTCAGAATTTGACTCTTTGGAATCTCTTTTCAATTCACAGACTTTGGGTCTGTGATTTTCCTCACACTGCTGTCATCTGTGCCATCAAGAACATTAATGATGCAGCATTGCCTATCATGCAACATTGCTCCACTGTTGCATTTGGACTGTTCCTTGAAGCCCCCGACACCCATTACCTGTGGGTACACATGCTTTGACGTGCATTTGTAGGCAAGGACAACACTGTAATGATTGCCATATGTCATTTGGTGACTGAAAGATGCATCCTCATTTCAGAGATGTTATAGTGTGAAAAAAATAGGCATTTCAGAATCAAGGAAGTACAAACATATATTTTATACACACATATGCACACACAGACGTGTTTTGAGTAGTGTGGTTGCTTTTTTCTTTTTTACCAAGATGGCATTATATTATACACATTTTCCCGCATTTTGCTTTTCTCATTCAATACTGCATAGAACTCCCTCCAACTCACTTGGCATAGCTCTTTTTTATTCTTTTAGGTAGACATATACTATTTTATGATGTAGATGTATCACAATATATTTAGCCAGTTTCCCATTTGTGAACATTCATTTTGTTTATAAAGCTTTTTGCAACCGCAAACTATTCTGCAATAAGTATCGTGTACATATGTCCTCAGGCATTAGTGCTGTATATCACAGGACTGGAATTACTGAGTCAAAGGATACTGTTTATTTTAACATATGTTGTAAGATTTCTTTCCACAAATGCTAGGAAACCTCCTCTTTCTACTAGCAATGTATGAAAGTGCTCTGTTCCCCATAACCTGCATATTCATTTTGGGAGGTTTGACATTTGATGATAATAGGTCTTCCCATCCAAGAGAGTGGTTATCTTGTTTGTCTTTAATAATATCTCTTTTTTTTCTTTATACAGTTCTCACGCATTTCCTGTTAAATTTATTCCTAAGTATTTCACAATTTTTATTCCTCTTAAAATGAAATATTTTCCCTATTTCATTCCTAAGAGTTTATTCTAGAATAAAGTCATCGGTTTTTAAAATATTCAGCTTATATCCATTTCCAAATTGTCTTTTAATTCTGTTTCAAATATTTAGTCATATCACTGCCATTAAGAGATTTTTAAGTCACTTTTCCCACCCCCAGCCTCTGGAGGCTGTCAGCAAACTGTATTCCTCATGGCATTTTTCTCTTGAAGGAAGATGTGACACTTCTATGGCTGCCACAGCTACTATTCATTCACCTTTCCTTTGTGGAATGCTTTAAATTTCTGCTTATTTTTCCTCCTTTCTCTACTCTCTTGGGAGCACTTTTGCCTTCCTCCTCTCTCCACCCTCCACCTCCAAATCCTACTTTCTGAGATAGTGCTTCTTCTTAAAATATATCCCTTCTTTCAACCGTCCTTACTTATCATAAATTATACACTATATACTACACAAATAGCTATGCATTTTCTTTAAGATTTTAGTTTACATACATATACACGCATATCAAGTATTATTGCTCAGTAATTTTTGTTCCTTTTTATCTTCTCCCATCTTGGAGTCTCTGTTTTGATTCATTTATGAAAGTGTTCATTTTTTTTTTTTCTCAAGTATTTTCCTTATAAAGGGAACTTGAGTAATATCCTGTTTTGGTCCTTGCCTGTTTTCTAGTATCTTTCACTCATCTGACAACAGAATAGTATCTTGGCTGGGTATAGAATTCTTGGTTCATAGTCCTTACTTTCAGTTGTTTGTAGATGGTTTTCCTTAACTCCTAGCTTTCTAGGTTCTGTGTGACAAGTTGGATACTTTTTCCCCCGATGATAGCAGGTAGGTTGATTTTTTTTTTTTTTAGGTTGATTTTTAACTGTCTGTATGCTTATGAGATTTCCTCTTTCTCCTTAAAGCTCAGGAATTCTAAACTGCTTGTCTGTGATTTTTCTTTCTTGTCAGTCCAGCCTGAAACTCCATACATATGCTTCCAATCTGAGGATTTGGATCTTTCTTCAGTTCAGGGAAATTTTCTCTTACTCTTTATTGAATGATTGGCTTTCCTTCATCTGTTCCTTTTCCTCTTTTAGAAACACTTATTATTTTTATATTAACTCCTGATCCCTCCAGTTTCTCCTTTTTCTCTTGGATACTTTAATTTCTTTTATCATTTTGCTCAGTACTTTGAAGTATATCTTGCATTTGCTCTTGTAGAGCATGAGTTAGGATCTTAATGATCATCTTCTCCTTTAATTTAACTAATAAATTTTCCACTGAGAGATCTTATTTTTATGCAAGTAAGGTCTTTTAAAACTGCTTTTGGAACTCTTATTAACCTTATTTTCTATTCAGGTTTTTGTCTATTTTCTCCAGCAGTTCTGTCTCACTGAGAACTTGTTTTGATTGTTCTGCCTGATCTTCCTCTGTCTGGTTGCTGGGGTTTCTTAAATGGGTAGTTAGTTTTCCCCGTCTACTCTTTAGGACTCAGGCCTGGTTGTTGAAGTGTCCTTAACGGTGGGAATCCTACAGGAGGTGAAAAGAAAATGGATTTATGGTCCTGTAGGCCTGTAGTGCAAAGACAGATGCCAGCATTCTGCTGAGACACCTGGAAGAAACTTCGAGAAACCTTTACTCACTCAACTCAGGAGAAGGGAGGGTATATTCACCTATTCTTCCCTCTCTTGGCTTTGGAAGGGTTTGAACGACGTGCATATGCCTACTAGGTTGATGTCAACTTTGAGGAAGTGGAGGGCATAGTTGGGATCCACAAATCCCTGATGGACAAGCTCTTCCTTTTGTGTACCGACACCCATAAGTCCTGGCTACCAACTGTACTCTGCTGTTGATTGCCCAGTCCAGTGGAAGAGGGAATCCTTCACTAGCTCCATCTGAAGGGACTGTGAGGAACCCAGACTCTCACTCATAGGTCTCAGCACTTGCCTGTTGGAGAAATGAGTAGTTTGTTCTGGGAGTGCTGAGATGGGGACTTCACTCAGGCCACATGTTCCCAGAACCCCTGGTATGTGTCTCTTCTTGAAGGATTTTAAGCATAGAAGTGACATGGCCAGATTTGCATTTGAACAGGATTGTAACACTGGAGGCAGGGGAGCTAGTTAGGAGTTTGTTGCAGGGGTCCAGGAGGGAAATGAAGGTGGTTTGGACTATGACGTTGGCACAGCAGACGGAAAAAAAGTGACATATTTGAGACTTGATGAGAAGTCTTATTTAAGACTATAGGACAGATTGATTAATTGGAGATGTTGGCTAAGGAAGAGGCAGGAGTCAGTAATTAACATGATCAATTAATTAGAATTCAGAAGACTATCAATCAAACTTAGATATGCAGAGAATCTGCATGAACCTTGGCAAAAGGAATATGAAAATTTAGGCAAAACAGTTCATCCTCAGTGTTAAACAGGATCTGAATAAAAAAACTGTCAAATAAGAAAAAATAACATTTCTTTAGTTCATTTGCAAAATATTCATATAGCACCTCATATGTGCCAGTCACTGCACTAGGGGCTAGAGATATAGCTCCGAGTATAACGTTACCTTTCAGCAAGAGGCAGCAAGGTCATCTGAGATGCTTATGGCTGTTCTACCCTGTCAAAATTACTTGGCCACACAATTAGAAAGGGGAAGGGCTCAAAAAACCTTTTATAGTAGGGTATTACACTAGAATGGGAGAGAGGGAGCCTCTCAGATATTAATTTTGGTTTTTCCTTTTTTCAGTGAGGGCAATTCCAGCTGCTTCATTGTATAGGAAGATATATCACTATGGAATCTCTAAGTGTACATTCTGAAAGAAAGGCAAATGACCTTGAAGTCATCTAGAAGGGCTAGGGTAAGGCACCTTAGCATCACTTGAGGGGAGCTGACTGGCTCTTATCCAGTAGATGGTACAGAGGTACTCTCAAGGAAGAACTGAGCTACCCTGGGTCCTGGCTGGCAGATCCCTTGTACATGGTGGGGGTCTGAGGGCCACGGGCTCAACTATAGACTTGGCTCTTATTGGCACATCAGGGACTTGAGCGTGTACATTCTGTGGACAGAAGATGTATACAGGGAGCTCATGGTGACTCTCGGAAATGAAGGCACGAATTTTCTGTATTTCCACATTCTTTCAGGCAACTGTTAATGTAAACAAGAAAAGAACAATCAAAGTTGCGTCATTGCATTTAGAACCCCACCCCGTCACACTACTGAAGATGATCCTTAGTAATTAGAGCAAATATTCCTGAGAATCCACTCAATGGTTCTGGAAAGATGTAGCAATTTTCTGTTTGTGAGTTGTGATTTGTAATACACAGATAAGTGGGCATGAAACAGTCTCAAAACCAGCTGTGGATGGAGAGGAAAAAGAGGGATGGTAGTGATTTTACCAGCAACATGAGAAGTGACTCTCCTGCCCACATGCCATAGACATTTATACTTCTGTTCCTTAATCCCCACTTCTTCCCCCTCACCTACCATGTCACTCCTATGAGCTGTATAGACCAAAGCTGAAGACAGTGCCTCAAAGAATGTAAGAAGGCAGTAACCAGGGCACTGGGAAAAGATAGTTCAGGGAAGAAGAGAGATCCATCTCTCTGAGGGGTAAGGGAGTGAGTTGACTGTTGCCATGGTAGAGGCAGAGCCCAGCAGCAGCTCCAGCAGGGGACCTAGAGCCACTCATCATCTGAGAACTCCTCACCTCCCATTCTGCTCCCCTCCCACCCACTGCCCAGGCAGTGAGGAATATTGGCATGGCTATGTCAATAATGGGAATTTGAGTACCTTTCCAGTTTTGAAAGGTAATCTATAGAATTATATTTTTGTTCTCAAAATATTGGTAAATTGGTAAACATCTTTGTAGTATTTTTATAGATTATTTAGAGAGATTGTAGATTAAATGTTCACAAATTCTCCTTATAGTAGATATTCTACTGTGCGAGTCCTAAGCTAGAGTCCGGGGGACAGGGCACACACTTGATCTACTCTGTCTCTCATCCATGTGGTATCTCTTTCATATTTCTGTGGTATTTTTCTTGTCTTATCTCCTCCATGGGTAAGTAGGTCTGATTAGGGCTTGGCCCCCTGCATAAGTCTGTCTAAGTCCCTCTCTCTACTTTATAGACCGAGTCATTTTAGGGCCATGAGAAAAGGAGGAAGAAGCTCTTCTTAGGTGTTGAAGCCTAGATTCTAGCCTAGTTTACCAGAGAACCTATCGTGTGCTTGCTCTGCTATTAATAAAGTACTGCTTCATTTCCTTTTGTTGGACATGAAGTGTATATTCCCCGCAAGTCCAGAACTCTAAACAGGGTCTGTTATTCGTGCTCAGATGTAGCCAAGATATGTTACCAGCAAACATGCTTCAAGAGTGCTAAGGGGACAAATGCTTCCCTTTTTAGAAAGAGTCCCCCTTCCAAAAAACTACAGGAACTGGAGGAACAAAATCATGTACACTTCCCTATGATTTTAAACTTGTGGACCAAACCTGGAAGATTTATTTTCATCTGTGGAGTAGCAACACCAAAACATGGGAGCACAGTGATTCTAGAACCATATTTCTCCAAATACATTCCAAGGAATCCTAGTTCTGCAAGCTATTGGTGGATGTACAGAGAATTTCACGGTCAAATAAATTTTGGAAATTACACTTTAAATAGATGTAAATAGGTTTCTTCACTGAAGGACTTTTGAGAGCCTTTGACATGCAAGTAGGCATAGTGAATCTCCAAGAGGAAGATAGGACAGGAATCTTCTGACAAACTGATTGGACCACAGAATCAATCTCCTCCCTGGCTCAACACACACTTATTTTATTTGGTGAGGACATCTCACAGGAAGAAAGGCAACTCTAGATTTGGAGTAGAATGCTAAAGAGGATGGCAAATTCCTCAAGAATAGGAACACTTTTCTGTTTGGTCAACCTACTTTCCCCATCAGCACTGAGGGATAGATAATAGCATTACTGTCTTGAATCAGTGTCTTAGGGATAACCTGGCCTACATCCTGACGTCTCCTTATCTAGTTGAGAAACATACCTGCTTTCTTCTGCTTTTGCAAGGTGCTCTTAACCATTCATGGTGACATTCTTGCATTTTTGCAGTTCTTTTCCAAGCAATTCTTTCAACATTATCTCATTTTAACCTATTGGGTAATTTATTTTTAGCCTCAAATCCAATTAATTCCAAAGGTGTTAGGGGAACCTGATCCAAACATTTGTCTATTTAACCCTTTCTTAGAGGAAATACTGCATTTTCCCTCTTCTGTACATAATTGCTGCTCTGTAACCATGGCTAATTAAGGAGGAAGGGACATAAAATTCATGTGACAGGGTTGTGACACCACAGAGGTCACAAGATATTTTAGGGAAGACTAAAAGTTGGAGAGGTAAAGATAACAATAAAAAATGTGTTTCTAATTTAACATGTTCACAATAGTTTACACATGAGGCTGCAACTAGAACATGTTGGAAACAGAATAAGTAAAATAAAAACTTGAAAAACAATCTCAGTTTGTGGATTGAAGCATTTTAGGGGAAATATTTGCTTTAAATTAATTCCAAGTCCCCACAATGAAGTATGGATCTTTTCTCCATTTCTCTGTGGTGGGTGTGGTGGGTATATGGACCAGAGGAAAACATATCAAAAGAACTTTGAAGTGTTTCGATTCAAACGAACCCTCCGTGGAAAGGCTGAGGGAGAGGGGTGTGAAATAATTCACTATTTGGCAAATTCTCAAGGTAGTTTTTCTTTCATCTTTTTTTTCCTTCTCTCCCAGGTTCTTAATTCTGAGACAGGAATGATAAAGGAGCCCACAGCGCCTGCTCTTGGAACCAAATTCTAAAATGTGAGTGTTCAGAATCTTTTAAAAGCACTTGATCAATTAGATAGATTTTAGTGGCTCAGGCAGTGAGGACGAGGCTGGGGGAGTCATCAGATCGCTGTCACCAGGACCAGAGCAGGTGCTGTGCCTGCAGAGGGCAGAGATAGAAACACTTTGGCAAGAAGGTTGGTTAGGAAGGGTTTGTACCAGGAAGATGCCCTTTCCTCACTCCCTCCCTCCCACCCTTCTTCTGTCCTTTCTTCCTTCCTTTCTCTTCTTTCCCTCCTTTTTCTTTCTTCCATTCTTCTTCTTTTTCCTAGGAAAAAGAAAGCAATCCACAATTCTTTATCCAAAAGTCTGAGTCAAGGCCTGTTTTAGAATTCAGAATATTTCAGATTTTAGAAAGGTAATTCAGTGTATATATTGTGTAGTATGTATACCCCCCCCCCCCCCCCCCGCAAGGTCTGAGGAAGCACTCTGTGATCACTTTCACTTTAATGCATGAATATCATGACTCAATAGGATAAATACAGACTATGAAGAGCTTCATGTTTGGCTAGGTCACATTTTGCACTCACCAAATCTTTTGATTTTCACAGCTTTTGGATTTTGACATCTTGGATAATGGCATGTGGACTTTTAAAAATCAACTTTGTTGAGGTGTAACGTACATACTGGTAGGAAGTATCCATTTTACTGGTAGGAAGTATGCATTTTACAGGTACAGTTTGATGAGTTTTGATATATATACTCACTCACAAGCAAGATACAGACCATTTCTATCACCCCCCCCCAAATTTCCCTCATGCCCTCCCACTCCAGGCCCTGGGCAACCAAGTGCATTTTTTCACCGTAGACTAGATTTGTCTCTTTTAGAGTTTCCTGTAAATGAAATCATACAGTATTTACTCGCTTTCTGTCTGGCTTCTTTTTGTCAGCTTAATATTTGGAGATTCATCCATGTTGGTACATATGTCAGTAGTCTGTTCCTTGCTGTTGTTGAATAGTATTCCTTTGCACTGAACTACCATAGTTTATCTGCTTACCTGTCAGTGGGCATTTGCATTGTAGAAACAATGCAAAGGTTTTGGCTATTATGAGTAAAAGTTCTATGAAGATTTGTGTACAAATTACTCAAACAATTTATTTGGATAAATACCTAAGAATAGAAATGCTTGATCAGATAATAAGTGTATACTGTACTTTTCTTAAAGGGTACTTGATGGAGGTTCAAGAGAGGTTAAAATAGCTTGCTCAGAGTTACACCTAATGAGCTGCTCAGTTGAAAAGATAGGATTTTAAAGTAGGTCTTCTGAATAATAATAATAGCTTCCATTTATTGAATACTTAACCCATATCTTGGCTATTGTAAATAATGCTACAATGAACATTGAGTGCATGTATCTTTTTGAATTAGTGTTTTCATTTTCTTCAAATATATATACCCAGAAGTGGAATTGCTAGATCTTATGGTAGTTCTATTTTTAGTTTTCTTAGGAACCTCCATACTATTTTTCATAGTGACTGCACCATTTTACATTCCTACCAAAAGTGTACTAGGGTTCACTTTTCTCTACATCCTCACCAACATTTGTTATTTCTTGTGTTTTTGATGATAGCCATCTGACAGGTATGAGGTGATATCTCATTGTAATTTTGATTTGCATTTCTCTGATGACTAGCGATGTTGCGCAGCTTTTCACACGCCTGTTGGCCATCTGTCTGTCTGCTTTGGAAAAATGTCTATTTAGGTTTTCTGCTTATTATTAAATTTTTTTGATATTGAATTGTATGAGCTATTTATATATTTTGGATGTCAACCCTTTATCCATCATATCATTTGTGAATATTGCCTCCCATGAACTAGGTTGTCTTTTCATTTTGTCAATGGTTTCCTTTGCTGTGAAAAAGCTGTTTTAGGTCCCATTTGTTTATCTTTGCTTTTCGTTTGCCTTGAGAGACAGATCCAAAAAAATATTGCTATGATTTATATTAAAGGGTATGCTGCCTGTGTTTTCTTCTAGGACTTTTATGACTTCCAGTCTTACATTTAGGTCTTTAATCCATTTTGAGTTTATTTTTGTATAAGG
This sequence comes from Phocoena sinus, assembly GCF_008692025.1. Lineage (NCBI taxonomy): Eukaryota > Metazoa > Chordata > Mammalia > Artiodactyla > Phocoenidae > Phocoena > Phocoena sinus. The sequence continues at coordinate 39,399,825 of NC_045779.1, forward strand.
AAGTCAATTTCTAATCCCTGCTTTCCTTCCACTTGTATTTGTTTTCTTCTAACACTCCCTGAGAACTCACTTACACTTCTGTTTATCCCTCAGTATGCCCTTACTCTGGTGGATTGTCCCAGAGTGTAAAACTCTCTGTGGCCAAAGTAATAATAAGAAAAATTGATTTTGGAGAAGGCTCCTTTAAAGACCAATCAAAGTATCTCAGTTTGATTGGACTTTTTGTCTTTCCCTGTTTTGTGCATAGTTCTGTTTAGGATGGGGCTGGATCTTTACTGGGATGTTCTGAGTTCAGAACACCAAAATGCTGTACTACTAATTCTGAGTCTTCTAAATGTATATTTAATCTTTTAAATGGAATGTTTTCTGGGACTACTGAATTTTTCAAGATACATTGGCTAACACCCACAGATAAAAGCTATGCATGAATTCTTTTGAATTTGTCATGTTATTGCATAAGGTAGTAAAAGCTTATTTTATCACATATGTAATGAACTATTAACTCTGATAACATTCAGTCTTCATCATATTTCAACTTACAACGTTTTAAAGATTTTCTATTTACTATTACAAATATATTTTCAAATGTATGATGAAAATTTTAGATTTCAACTGAAAAGATGTGAAGGGATACATAGTTTTTTGAAGTTATTTTAGGGGATATGTGAGCAAGAAAGCCTGAAGACTGCTGTTGTGAGAGACCATGATAGAATGGCCAGCACTGCCTGACCTTGGGAGAGGTCCTTGGTGGAAATGATTCACCTGGTGACTTGCCATGCACTTGTATATAGACAGGTGATCCAATGATTCAGTGAGAAAACAATGACAAATAGTCTGGTAAGTCTTTGAGAAAGAAAGTACAGGATATGTGAGAGCACTAGTCAGCCACCCCCTCCAGACATAAGAACCACAGTTTGACGTTCCAGGCAGCATTCTAGAACAGATTATCAAAGGACTGATTTGGAAATAATGAAGTAGTGATCATTGGGATTCTGATATCTTCAGCAAGTCACCATCACCAACCTTGTTTCCTTCCTCGACAGGGGATAGATTGGAAGATCATTCACTCATTCAACAAAACCAAACGAAGAAAGTATTTTTAGCACCTATTACGCACCAGAAACTGTTATAGGCACTAGATATACAGCAGTGAATAAAAGAGTAAAAATCCCTGTTTCCTTGGAACTTACATTTTAGTAGTGGATAAAGACAAAAGACAAGATAAATAAGTAAAATATTTAGTATGTAAGAGATTGATAAATTGTAAGACTTAAGCAGAGTAGAGGGATTTGAGGTGTGTTTTTGCAGGAAATTGCAAGTTTGCTGGTGTGACCAGGCAAATTCTCACTTACAAGGTGACTGTGAAGTAAAGACCAAGAAGTCAAGACAATGATCACTATGTGACCATCCAGGGGAAGAGTGTTTGAGGTCAAATGGCAAGTGCGTTGGAATAGCAAGTGCAAAGGCCCTGAGGCAGGAATACTAGAGAAACAGTGAGGCTGCCAGTGGGGCTGAACAGAGCAAGCAAAGCTGGAAATAGAGGTGAAGTGAAAAATGTAGCCAAGGGCCAGATCATACTGGGTCTTTGATCGTTGCTAGACCTTTGGTATTAACTCTGAGTGAGGTAAGTTTTGAGTAATGAGGAGGAATGAGGAGTGATGAGACTTGACATATTTACAGGAGCACTCTGACTGAGAGTTGGGTACAGACTGAGAGGGCAAGGGTGGGAAAAGGTGAAAGATGCTGCTGTCTTGTACCTGGATGGTGGCAGTGGAGATGCTGAAAGTGATCAGATTCTGAATATATTTTGATGTTAGAGCTGCAGGATTAGCTGACCAAGTTGGTGTAGAATGTGAGATAAAGAGAGGAGTCAACTATAATGCCAAGGTTCTTAGCCTGAGGGGATAGAAGAATGAGTTTTCATTTCTTGAGATTGGAAATCTGCAGGAAGAGCTAGTTTATACTGTTGGTGGTGGTAGTGCAGTTATCAGAAGCTCAGTATTCAACACATTAAGTTTGGAAACCTTATTAGACATTCAAATGGAGATGCCCAGTAGACAGTCAGATATTCAGACCTGTTGTTCAGGGGAGAGCTGGGCTGTGAGCATCAGCCACTGCTGCCCAAGCCATGAGTCTGGATGAGATCATCTCGGAGTAGGTGTGGTTAGAAAAGAAACGGAGTCCAAGGACTGAGTTCTGGGATACTTCAAAATTCAGATGTCAAGGAAATGAAGAGGAACTGGAGAAGGCATCGCCAGAAATGTAAAAGGAAAAGCCAAGTGGGTATGGTGTCCTGGAAACCAAATGAAGAAAGTGTTTAAAGGAGGAGTGGGAGCTCAGGGAAAGGCAATAAACATAGAGTAGCTGGATTTCTGTAAAGCATGTGGCGAAGTCTAATAAAATCCTATCAACAAGGAAAACAACCAAACTGGGTGGAAAAAAGTAAACGAGATTTTTAGCTACCTGCCCAGTTGTATTCAAAGATCCTGATTAATGGAATATTATTAATTCAGGCAATATGTCTTAAAATTGCAAAATCCTTGGCCCTAATTAGTAAACTTGGAAACTCCTGAAGTTCTTGCAGTTTGTTAAGGGAGACCGATATTTTTTTCAATATTAAGTTATATTGTGATATGTAATATGCTTTTCAACCCTACACATTCTCCAAGCCTCCAACATGTGGATTCTGATAAACCTCCCAGGGAGTCCTACCCTGCTTTTGAATTGGAAGAATTCACAGGGGTCTTTAAGTGCCTTAGGATTCTGTTCTCAACCCAGATTTTTCAAAATTAAAAAAATTAAATCAACATTTTTAAATTTTATTTAATTTTTAAATTTTTTATTTTTTGCGGTACGTGGGCCTCTCACTGCTGTGGCCTCTCCCATTGCGGATCACAGGCTCCGGATGCGCAGGCTCAGCGGCCATGCTCACGGGCCCAGCTGCTCCGTGGCCTGTGGGATCCTCCCGGACCGGGGCACAAACCCGTGTCCCCTGCCTCGGCAGGCGGACTCTCAACCACTGCGCCACCAGGGAAGCCCTAAATCAACGTCTTTGATGGCAGCATAGAGCAAATCATTACATTTATGAATGTTTTACAGCTTTAACTAATAGCAAATACATCACATAATGAGATCTGTATTCAAAAAGAACCTGAATAAGCATTGATGGTTTTTTGGCAATTTTGGAGTACAATTTGATGTCTGAAGGCTGGAATATTGAAAATGTAATCTTGACTTAAAAAATTAAAGAATCAGACTACACACAACAGACCACTGAGTTTGAAGTCAAGTATGGGCAAGAATCAGGAGTGAATAATTAAAAGGATGGTTTGTAACCATTTGAAAAGGAGACAGCATGACTTAGCAGGTCATGCTGCCCTCGTTCTATCCCAGGGTCCAGTTCCTACACTGGCAGAACAGGGAACTGTAATTTTTGAAGTTCTGCCTTTGACAATAATCTATCATCATATCACTGAAGCATCATCAAAGAGTCTAAAGTAGAGTAATATAGTCACAAAGGCACATGATTTATAGTCAGAGGACCTGGATTTGGGTCTTAGCTGTGCAACTTATTTATGTGGTACAGGAAAAATTTACCTACCCTCTGTAAATCTTAGTTTCTTCATCTGAAAATGACACAAATAATACCTTTATTACACATTGCTGTCAGGTTCAAATGAGCTATATAGATGAAACAATTTCTAAAGCATAAAGTACTAATTAAGCATCAGTTATTCTATATTGGAGAACTGTTGCTCAAATGGTAGCAGCTACCAAAAGTGGTGATGAGATCTTTGCTGAATTACAGAAAGAATAGCCCATAGAACAAGAGAAATGATAGTCAGTTTTGTCTCTGCCCTGTAACAATTATACAAGGAATTCTATATTCAGGTCTCTATTTTTAGAGGGACATAGGCAAATTGAATTGCAACTAGAGCGCCTCATCAGAATATTGAGAAGATTGGAAAATTACCCCATGAGGAATATTTTAAGGGACTGAGAAGACTTGGTGGTATGATGATACGGGTGAGATAACCATCTTCAAATAGCAAAGGAATGTTAGGTGGTGGAAGGATTTGGTTTGTTCTGTTTGGTCTCAAGGGCTAGCAATAGGACAGAATGGATGAAGCCTGACCCCTAATTACAGCATAAATGGCAGTGGCGATTTTTCCTTTTATTTCTGTGGACTTGTTTGATTCCTGTTCACTGATGTCCTTTTAGAGACCAGGGCCTTTAATAAAGAGTGACTTACTCAAGGTCATCCATCTGTTCACCAGAAACACACACTCTGCACAACCACTGCCTGGACAGAGTCATGCCCTCTCAGGCTGCTCCTCTGACACTTGAATGCTTAAGTGTGGAAAGAGCGCACTTTTCCTCCTAGTTTTCTAGGACATGATTCTACTGTGAGTAGTACTTCACAGTGAAATGACTATGATACTTAAAATTGCTGTTTGGTTGAATGGATGAAGCCAGACGCCTAGTCACAGAGAGAAACAGCTTTTTGATTAGAGCTATGCATGGCTACAGCAGGACTGGAGAAATCCCCGTCAACAGAGGCTTTCCAGCTATGGACTGGATGACTACCTGGCAGGGAAGAGGATTCATGAATCAATGGGTAGTCTGGCACAATGACCTCTTACTGCCCTCTGACCTCATGAGTCCATCATTCCATGACGATCTTATTTATCTTTCTGTGTATCCCTGTACCATATGATATTCACAGTAATAGTGTGCCATAATATGTTATGACTGCATTTCCCATATTATTTAATCCTGGATTAAAAAACATCATTTAAACTGATATGTACCCGTTAATTTTTCTGACACTCTGCCTTGGCTCCCTGGCACTTGTTATGACCATTCATGTGCCTTAGAAACAGCAGATCCCAGAGAAACTTCATATGTGACAGGATTTTCCAAGGCCAAACTAATGGCATTTAGTCTTTATCCCAAATGAAGGAATGACTTTGATCTGTCAACTGTGAAAAGTAAACTGGGCATGACCTTCACTCATCACCAATCATCTCACTTAATGACATTTGTTAACTTTATTCTGATATTAGATCACGGTCTTTCTTTGTTCTGTCAGGTTTTTTTTTTTTTTTTTCATCCGAAGTCTAACTATTTCCATTTATATGTATATGGAAAGCTCGGAAGTCTGAGTAGTGAATGTGGAGTTTATCCCTGTGTGGCTCAAACTTTGAAGACAATTCGTGTATTTGCTAATATTTGCCCAATTAAGAGCAGAAAATAAAGAAATAAGCTTTAAAGTCAAATATACTTTAAAGTATTCACTTCATTGCCCCTGAGACCTTGAGCATTTCTTTTGTTGTGAAGATTATATATTCTAGCTCCTTTGGTTCTGTTGTGCCTTTTCACCCGGAAGGCCCCCCAAATGACAATTATTGTTTCTTAGAGGATGCAACTTCAGAGAAGCTGTCACAGTGAATCAGGCTGAACCTGACTTGAAGAAACCTTCTGGGATGTGAAATGTTGCAAGTGTTTTATGTGATTGAAACTCTTATTTGATTAAAAGATATCAGAGCACCAAAAGCAGGTTAATCTTTTTACAGCATGACAGAAGATAGGCTAATCAGTTTTCTCATGATCATTCTGAAATAAGAGAAATATAATTAGTGGTGTAGCATTTTATAGTAATTCTCAAGTATCTCAGTACTTCTTAAAACACTTTCCTTTAAATTAATATTTAAATTTTATAATCCAAACTGATAGTTTATTTAAACATAATTATACCATACATAGATAAGAACTAGAATAAATTAATCTTGAAAATATTTGGTCAGAATCATTGGTCTAGGTAAGAAAATTGTGTCTACCATAAAACTGGGATTGACTCCCTATTCATCCGCTGATTGTTGCCCTTGAATACTGAGCCACATTGGTCAACCTCCGTCCCATCTCACATCAGAAGGCTAAAATAACTCGGGCAGAGAGTACATGTAAAATTCCTTAATTCTCTTCTTTATCCCAGGCATCTCTGAATGAGTAGTGAAAGGGAACAAAAAGAGAAACAATATGTGTTAAGTTTATTTTTAAAATTTATTAAAAAAATTCTTTGCCTCAGAGGGGTAAGAGGGCAGGTGATTATTTTCATGGCTACATTCCTGTTCATTGAATTAATTGACTCATTAAAGGATAGTATAAATCAAATTAAGGTTTCTAATCAATTTCATTCCATTAAAGTATAAAATTATACTTAAAAAATTTAACAAAGGACTTGAAAGACCTGTACTCTGGAACCTATAAGACGTTGATGAAAGAAATTAAAGATGACACATATAAATGGAAAGATGCATTGTATTTGTGCATTGGAAAAATTAATAAATGTCCATACTCCCAAAGCAATCTACAAATTCAGTGCAATCCCTATCAAAAATTGTTAATATCCAAATAATTATAAAGAACTCACAACTCAATATCAAAAAAAAACCAAACTACCCAATTAAAAAAATGGGCAGAGGACCTGAATAGACACTTTTCAAAGGAAGACATATAGATGGCCAGCAGACACATGAAAAGATGTTCAGTATCACTAGCCATCAGGAAAATGCAAATCAAAACCACAGTGAGATATCACCTCACACCTATGAGAATGGCTATTATCAAAAAGACAAGAAATAACAAGTGTTCTTGAGGGTGTGGAGAAAAGGAAATCCTTGTGCACTATTGTCAGTAGTGTCAATTGACACAGTCACTATGGAAAACAATATGGAGGTTCCTCAAAAAATTAAAAGTATGATATGATCTAGAAATTCCACTTCTGGGTAGTTATCTGAAGAAAATGAAAACACTAACTCGAAAAGATATATGCATCTCCATGTTCATTGCAGCATTATTTACAAAACCAAGATATGGAAACGATCTAAGTGTCCATTGATGGATGAATGGATAAAAAAATTGTGGTATACACACACACACACACACACACACACACACACACAATGGAATATTACTCAGCCATAAAAAAGAATGAAATCTTTCCATTTGCAACAACAGGAATGAACCTAAAGGGTTTTATGCTAAGTGAAATTAGAGAAAGACAAATACCATATGGTTTCACTTATGCATGGAATCTAAAAAACAATAAATGGAACAAACAAAACAATATATAGATAAAGAGAACAAACTGATGGTCACTAAAAAGGCAGGGTGTGGGGGGTTGGGTGAAGTGGGTGAAGGGGATTAAGAGGTACAAACTTCCAGTTATAAAAAAAAAAAGGCTGGGTGTGGGGGGTTGGGTGAAGTGGGTGAAGGGGATTAAGAGGTACAAACTTCCAGTTAAAAAAAAAAAGGGATTTAATATACAGCATAAGGAATATAGCCAGAAATACTGTAATAATTTTGTATGGTGACAAATGCTTACTAGACTTATCATGGTGATCATTTCATAATGTATTTAAATGTCGAATCACTAAGTTGTACCTAAAACTAAAATAATATTGTGCATGAACTATACTGCAGCAAAAAAGAAATGTAATGCCTATCAAATTGCTTTTGTTAGAATGTCTTTGAGAGTAAGTCCCTTTTATTTAATAAACATAAATTCAAATAAACTGCTAGAATTATTATCAGTTATATGCTAGAAATAATGATCTTCAGGGTTGGAGTTAATAACCTGTGGAAGTGACTGGATTTGATACCTCAGTTCTTAAATCCGCCCAGCATGTCACCAAGAATGACAACCATTTTAGACATTTTGACTTGAAATTAGGCTTGAAAATAGCTACTCTCTAGGGGTGAGTTAACATTTAATGTTGGGCATGTAGAAATGACTGCTGATTTTCATTCTTTGTATTAATTCCATGGGGAGGGTGAGCTAGTAAAACATTTGTGTGAGCCGGTCATTATTTGAAATTTATTTACCAAAGTGGCTTACGTAATAATCATCCCTGTGCTAAATCAGTCAGTCAACAAGTTTTTACTGAGTCCCTACTGGATTAGAGTAATGTACAGTAATGATGTATTCAGTAGTATACAGATGTTTGAAGCAAAGATTAGACATGAGCTTGACCCCCAAGGCCTTACAAGCCATTAGAGGAGACAAACAGACACATATCATCAACTGAAATGTAACCAGATGACTTAACTCCCAGAGCGTGGAGGAGGAATGGCTGGGCTGGGATTGTTCTGGTGGGTGATGTGTGGGAAACTTCCATGATGTAGGTGCCTTGGTCTGGGTTAGGTAAAAAGCAGTTAGTGGCTTGGTAGATGAGAAAAGCAATTTGGCTTAGTGAATACAGTATAATTCAGACAAAGACTGAAGTAGAGAATGGAAGTCTTTTTAATTTATCTGGAGGTATAGCAAGACAGACAAGCATACAAGTAAGAGAGGTAATGGATAAAGTTATTTGAAACCAAGTTTGAGCAGGGATGAGATTGGAAAGGTATGAGTTGCATATCAGAATAATAAGCTCCATTTTAACTTTGTTAAACTCGGGGCCCTTCATGAAAAGAAAAGTGATTAAATGAGAGGCTTTTATCTGGGGACTGTTCACGTGGGGATCCTCCCCATGCTTACCATGTCTGGCTAATTTAAGACAGACCCAAACTTGACGAGCATCACAGAATGAAAAATTTGCTATCTGGAAGTTTCTGAACAAATGTCCCTTGCTCAAGCAAATATTCTGTTTTCTGACCGATCACTATCATTCAGCGTCATGTGAACATTGTTGGTTGACTTTCCCTTTTATTATTAGTTCCTTTCCACACTTAAATACTGTCACCATAGCAGTATGTTCAGTTAGATCCCATTTTTCCTGGCATTCTACCTTTTATTATAATTTTAAGGAAATAGCCAATTTTAGTTAAGAATACTTTCTAACTTGTTCAGTTATGGAATGAATGATGACAGCTGCTCCTTTAGACAGCACAGGCTTCTCAGCACACTTTATGGTAAGGTCACCCAACCAAGGAGGGCAGGGTCGGCAAAAAATACTACCTGTGGTAATGACAAATTTGCACTGGTAACTGAGCCAGGTAACTCTAATCTGAGCCTCATGTCCTAACAAGGTTCAATAATCACTATGCCTCTTTTTCTTTATTAGGTGTAAAATGGATATCAGTTTGGCCTGTGACAATGCTAGTAAAATCATTCTCTAACTTCTTAATCTTCAATTCAGAGACTCTCTTCTGACTTTTAATGAGATCTATGATTTATGGGTCACTTAATATTAACAGGCGGCTTTCTTGGGCTTTACTTTTATTATCTCATTTAAACTACACAGCAGGTCTATGAGGTATTATACATACTGTTAGCTCTGTCTTAGGATGAGAAAACTGAGGCTCAAAAGAGATGTGGTATTTCTGTGGTCACAGAGCTGGGCTTCAAACCCAGATTGGTTTGACTGCAGAGCTTATGCTCTTTCTGTTATGCCACAAGAACTGTCTAGATTTTTATAAATGGTGGTCCTCAATCAACCACACCTGACTATTCTAGCCCTGCTCTTGTCAATCTGAGTATGGAGATCAGAGAACATCACAGTCCCTTCTTGCTTATGATATTTATTCTAGTCTAATAAGCAATTATTAGTGACAGTTAAATCACATGTGTTGAGAAATGTGTACTGGAAGAATGTAAATATTAAGGAAATAAGATCCTTGCTGTAGGAAGTTCCTAACTGGCACTGACATCCTCTAGTCATGTAGAACACATTCCCTTGGATCCTTAGCTGCTCCCTGTGCTTGGAGCCCCCTATCCCACTTCTTTACCTAGTTAGTTTCCAAACTTTCTTCAGATAGAGCTCAGGAGAAAAGTAAACCTCATCTTCCTGGGATATTTTCTCTGATTCCTCAGATTTATTTGGATGTCTATCTTCCAAGAACCAGCAATACTCAGTGCATAGTTCTGTTGCACAAAGTATGTTGTCATGGATTTTTTTTTACTTCTCCGTCTTCCTCTCCACACTAAGTACCCATAACCTAGTCTTATTCATCTTTGTATTCTTATCACTTATCAGAGCATTGAGTGAACAAGAGAAGGGGCCAAGACAATGCTGTCATTTGGGGGAGATGGTGAAGTAGAGGCTTCTAGTTGGGAGAAGTCATTGAATTTCAGTCTTGCTGGAGAAGGAAACATCTCCAAGGAGCTAGACCTTGTTCTGGACTTTGAAAGATGCTCTGAATTTGGAGGTGGTGAGAAAGGAGGAGGGCACAATCAGTGGGAGAGATGGAGAGTGCCTGTTCTCTCTAACTTTGAACCCAAATCTGCTTCTCTGTGGCTTCTACTTGTTGTTCCTGGCTGAATACCTTCAGATCACACATAACCAATCTAATCCCCTTCCCTAAACAGCCTTGCAATGTCTGAAAACGTTAGGTTTCCATGAGGCTTCTTTTTCTATGGCAGGACTTCTCCAACACTCTAATCGTGACCCACATCCTTTTCTGAGCTGCTCACCATTCAGGTGCCCACAGCATTGGGCAACACAGGAGGTCAGGACTAATACTTCCATGCTGAGATGGAGGCTTCTGTAAATACAGGCTGTACTGTACCACAGCTGGTAGGTGGTCACATCTACTCACTTGCTCATGTCAACCTTAGTGTCAGTGAGGACCACTGAGTCTTCATACATGTGAAACCATGTCTGCCCTTCTATTAGTGTCACTTACCATTCACTCACTCTCTCCCTCAGTCATTCCACAAACATTTATTAAGCATTTACTATGTGCTGAGGACGTAAGGTCTAGAAGAGTTCCTGACGTAAATGTAGGAGCTTGCCTTTGCCTCTGCTTAATATTATCTTGTCACTTTGCATCTGGCGCGTCAATCTTTCTTTTTTCTCTCTCTCTACCTCTCTGTCTGCCCCCCTACCCTTACCCTTGCATAGAGAGATAGATACAAATATAGATAGATAATATATATAGAGAGAGGCATAAAGTATATGTAGTATATATATATGTGTGTGTATCAAGTGTTTGTGATGCTTTCCGGTTGTATATTGGTGAGGCTGATTATGGTATAAGGAAGAAAGTTTACAATGGACATAAATTGTGGAGTATAATCTTAGATAACATTAAAAATCACAACTGCTACAAGATGCTGAGATAGAGGAAAACAGTATTTGTGGGGAGGGAAGGGGTGGGAGCTGGGTAACAAATCTGTGAAAAGTGTGGGCTTTGAATCAGACTCTCTGAGGTCAAATGTGGACTCCATCACTTACCAGCTGCATGACTGACTGCAAAAATGTTTAATTTCTCCACGTCTCAGTTCCTTCTGCATATATAATGAGTATACTCAGGCATAAATAATAGTTTCTGTTCAAAGGGTTCTTGTGATAACTAAACAAGACGATGTATTTAAAGTTGTTGTGCCTGAGGCATATCAAAGACACAATAGATGATAGAAAAAATATAGAAGAAAAATATTTCTTTATATTGCCTGAAAAATATCAACCTTCAAGGAAGCAAAATGGGACACAATAATGTCAGGGTCCATTATAACCAAGTTTAGAGATTGTTTGAATGCAAATTCTACTGGAATGTGACATTGAATTTTACTGGGCTTTAGCCAGTGTTGAGAAGTATTTTTACCAGTGTGAAATGGTTGTTGTAATAGCATTTGCTGCCATAGGATTTGACTTGGATTACTAAGAAGTTCAATTAATAGTGAAAAAAATTAATTAAGAAGCTCTGAGTCTTACATATACATACAAAAAAATACCATGAATCTTTTGCTCTAGGGTAAGATTAGAAAAAGAAAATATTATACATCTGCAAATTTTCGAGGACTAGGTGATTTAAAATTCGAGTTTAATATTTAAAAAAATATATATTTAAAAGTTGAAAATTTATTAAGATTTAATTTTTCAGATTTATTTTCTAAACTCAAAACAGAACCAAAAGTGGACCTGGTATTTAATAAGCAGACTTTTCTCAGTAGCTACATGGTTAAGATACTACTAGTACATACTCTAAGAAAAACTAGAAAGTAAGACACTTAGGTCCTTTAACAAATATTTTCAAGGACTGTAATGAAATTTGATTGCAAAGTATGCTGACAGAATACAAAATAGAATTAAAAAAATTCAGACTTTCACTGAAAAAGCAAACCAAAACCAAACCAAACCAAAACAACAACAATGAAAAAAAGAATCTCTGAGTCTTAAATGTATCTTCTTTACCTACTTTTTACACATTTCACTTTCCACACCAATTCAAAATAGAGGGCATTCGTTTTCTACAATATCTAAGAGGCTTATGCTTCTACCATATTATTCAAGTTAGTTAAATAGCTGTGCATAACTTGTAGATTATTGAAAATGGTTTGATTTGTTCTTGTATACTCATTTGAAGGACTTTTAAATAAGCCATGGGAACAACAATTACTGGAAAATAACAGGCTGCCTCATCTTTGGCTCAGGTGGTTTCAGTATTTTCAATTTCTAGTCTGTTTCAGAGTAAACCAAGGGAGTCTACCATTGAGGCAAGATTTAAGGATATTTCCAAACTTGGTTTTGAAGGTAGTTGGAATATTACTTATAATTTCTTAATGAATTCCAGCAGCTCTTTTTGATAATTAGGGAGTAAGCAAAGCCCTCAGCGGCATGCCAGTACAGTGGAGTAATGGCCGTTAAAGACATGAGCTTTGGGGCTATTTGGAAACACATGGTCATTTCACCAGAAAAGTAAAACAAACTGAGCAGTTTTACTCAGCTTTCCTTCTTCGGCTCCATGCCATATCTATAGGTCAACTCCAGCTAGTCAGTCCTGGAGAGTTTTTTATTTGTCAGCTGTAGGAACCTTCTCTATGGCAGAACCTAGCTCTGTTCTAACTCTCTGCCCTGATATCAGGGACATGTTTATTTTCTTTACTTGAAGAAAGTGCCCCACTAATTTCTTTTATATAAGATAAAATTCAAAATCAATTATGTAGAATCAAAGCCAGTCAGCTCCAGCTCGCCCTGGATGAAGATGGCAAATAAACTCATGTGGATTTGTGTCTCCCTGTTTGGCCTTTTAAGTTTTAGTAGCATTGTGATTTAACACATTTATTTCATACTAAAGGAAGCATTGTAAGTAATTTTTAAGTGATAGATATTAGCTCCTCTTCCTCATTCAGAACATCGCTTTCTGACTATTTTATAAAATTGATTGTCTCATGGTTCCATAAGAAAAAAGGCTCACTTAATATGTCTCATAATAACCTACAAGGTGTTGAGGTGTGATGAAAACAAAACAAGAAGGGGAAAAAAATCTCAGTAAAAAAGACCCTTTTTCAGTTGATCAATTAGAGTGAATCTTTTTGCCTTTGTTGAAAATATGCTGAGTAATGAAATAATAAAGCTTTGACTAAAGAATTGGTGTGTGAGGAGGCAGGGAAAATAGAAAGCAGGTGGACTGTGTTTGTGTTAGGTTTGTACACTGCGCTTGGTGAATTTAGTTTTCTTTTTTTTGTGGGGTGTCTTAAATTGCTATTGTAATTTTTGGTTAACTCTAGCTGTTCTCAGTTACATAACTGCTCCTTTTGGCCTCTAAAAAGGACAGTCTAAGGTCAAGAAAGAATCATGGTGAAAAGAACAGAGCATGAAGTGACTAGGTTCAAAGATTCAGGTGATGGCAGCACTCCAGGCACTGGTGCTAAGCCTGGGTTGGAAAACATCAAGAAAGGTGGCTGGAAAGAGGTCTAGAACTTGAATTAGGCATACTTCCTTCATCATATTCTCATAGACCCTTAGGCTCATGAAACTGTCAAGAGTAAGGACCTTAGAGATCCTCTTCATTTTGGAGATGAAGAAATTGAGTCTGCACATGAAAATGCTCAAGGCCAGAGGGGTGACATGAAGGCCACCCAGCAATTTAGGGAGAAAGCTGGTGTTAGAATGTAGGTCTGAGCCTGGCTTTCTCACCATCACAGTGTCATAGCTGACATTTTAACTCCTACCACAGTGGGGACCAGGAATACCTGTAGAGTTGTAGAGGCTTATGGTAAAAGAGATGAAACACAGATCACTGGACTTGGCAACAGAATACCTAGGTCAAAGTTGCTTCCCTGAATCTCTGGATAAGTCATCAATGCTCTAAACATCAGTTTTCTCATTTACAAACTGGGCACATGACTATTTTCCCAGTTATCTCAATGGATCAAGTGAAATGTTGTTTATCAAAGTGCTATAAATTGGGAGATTGGGATTGACATATACACACTACTATATATAAAATAGATAACTAATAAGGACCTACTGTATAGCACAGGGGACTCTACTCAATACTCTGTAATGACCTACATGGGAAAAGAGTCTAAAAAGTAGTGGATATATGTATAACTGATTCACTTTGCTGTTCAGCAAAAACTAACACAACACTGTAAGTCAACTGTACTCTAATAAAAATTAAAAAACAAAAAGTGCTATGACCACTAATGGCAATTCACATGTAAGGCATTACGGAATACCATTGGCCATTCTTTCCCTACAGACTTCTCAACAGCTACCCAGGGCTACCAAAATATCCCAATTGACTACCACCCAGAGGACATAGGGAATCACAAAAACTTATCTGGTATCTCATATGAACCTGCAGCTCACCCAGAGTGAAATCTCCAAGAAGCCAGCTTTTAACTCAGCAAGTTGTGAACATTCATTTCATTTATTTATTCATGAACTCATTTACTGGATAAACGAGGCATATTTAAAATATTACATGTAGTCCTCACCTTTCTCTAAAGGGGTCAACAGACAGATAAATAAAAGTGATTCAATATGGAAAATGTTGTATTTTAAGGACTGGGGAAGAGTAAAAGAGGAAGTAAAGGGTTATGAAGAGGTTTATAAAAAGAAGTGGTTTGAAGGTTGAGTAATACTGGGACCTGCTGAGAACATGAGGACATGCTGAGAAGATTTTTACAGGGGGAGGGGCCTCAATGAAGTCATAAGAATGTGACAAAAGAGACATGTGTGGGAAATGTTGTGTTGTCAAGTGAACCAGAGGGTAAGGAATATGGGGAGACTGTTGTGAAATGGGTCTAGACAGGTAGGATGAGGTCAGATCATGAATGTCCTTGGTTAACAGGCTAAGGAGATTGTTCTTTGTTCAAAAGACATAGGAGACACTAACATTTATTTTATAACTATTTTATTCCAGTTAAAAATGAGACAAGGTAATTATTGAAATATTCGAACAATTTGCACCTATACAAAGAAAGTTAAAAAAATCAATGAATCTGAATTTCTGGAAATAACAATCATTACCATTAGGTGAACATTGTTCTAGACTGCTTTCTATGTGCACATACAAATAGTTTAAAAGAGAGAAATACTTTTTAACTAACAAACTCCACCTACTCTTCAATTCCACAGTTATGAAACCATAAACATACTAGATACAATGTATAAGAATAAAATCTAAATATATAAATTGATTTGAATAAAGATAACTTCTGGCATGATGACATGTCAGAAATAAAGGCAGTGTTAGATTTGAGCAGTAAACTTTTGAGCAGACACTGTGATGGTTTTGGAAGATATTAGATTGGATAAGGGTATTAGAGACTGAGGTTATATTGCCCATGTAAACATGGGAAATATGGCATTGGGCCCGAGTGAGGCAGAGATATCTACTTAAAGCTGGGATCCTGGAAAGAAAAGGCCGCTTCCTTGGTAAAAGGAGCAAAAACCTACTTACTGGTTCAAGTAGGGTGACTAGAAAGTTTGTTATTTTTTGGAATTTTCGATGGGAAGATAAGAGAGGAATTAAAGCCCTTGGACACCAAAAATCATGTGAAGTTGGAATTTACAACTCTGATTTAATGCTGGAATGTCCAAGCTGAGAAACAAATATCAAAACTAATTCCAGACCAAAAGCAAAAGTAAAATGATTTTGTAGCAAGACTTTTACACCTCAGAGTGCACAGGTATTTTGGGGGTAGAAGAAGGAAGGTGGGGAAAACAAACCTTATAATTCGATGGGGAAATAATCTATCACAAGAGTCAGTAGACACTATAAATAGGAAAACTACTATTCCCATGAACTTGATATAATAGAGAAATTTAACAAAGAGTATAAAATAATTATGCTTCAAAAGGCTAAAGTGATAAAAGAAAAACTGGAAATTATAAGGAGAGAACGGCACACTGTGAAGAGATAGATTTGAAGAACAAATAGAGCTTCTAGAAATGTAGACATATTATTGATATCTCTATGGATGAGTTAAACACTGGATTGTATTATATACAGCTGAAGAAATAATTAGGGACTTTGAAGACAGAGCTGAGAAAATTACCTAGAATGCAGCAGAGAGAGAGATACACAGAGGTGGAAAAAATGGACAAGAGTGTAAGAGATATAGAAGACAGAAGAAGAGAGACAATGGAGAAGGGGAAATACTTGAAGAGGTAATGGCTTAAAATTTTCCAAACAGATAAAAAAAAACACACCAGCTCTTAATTTGAAGAACTATATACTCATTAGTATACTGATAAATGTTTCACAACCAGTTGCCAAGATAAAGTTAGCACTGATTTATAGTGTTTGGTGGCTGCTGTGCTGTAAATACTGTCATCATGGCTGCTTTCAGATTACCAGCTCAATTTAGGTGAATTACCAGCTGAATTCAAGTTTCTTCATTGAATGTGGTATTGGGAAGAAATATGCATAACCGGCTTTTGTGAGCTGGTCTGAGCTGAGTCCAGCACACAACTGCATATGCTGAATCTTTGGGAAATATAAATAAAAATAAATCAGTACATAGGTGCATTGTTCTGAAAGTTCAGAATACTCATGAATAATATAATACCTTACTTATGAACACAGAAAACAGGTTCTCTTCCAAGAAAAAAAAATGTCTGACAGCAGACCTATTGGCAATGTTAGCTGGAGGACCGTGGAATACCATCTTCAAAGTACTGACTCAAAAAATCAACCTAAAATTCTATACTTACTTTTATAATTTTTTGAGAAGTGAGGTGAAAGTAAAGAAAAATTTCAAGCAATGGTGTGAGAATTTACCAAGTACTTATTCTTACTGAAAGAACTAATTAAGGGGTGTATTTAAGGAAAAGAACCAAACTCAGAACGGAAGGTCTGGATGCCAGAGCAATGATAAACAAAGAAACTCATAATCATGGGTAAATATAAATAAGCATCTTCTTACTTTATTATCTATAAAGTACATAACCTGTTAAAATAATAATAAAAATGACTAATTTGGAAGGAGATTTAACAACAAAGATAGAATTTAAATATTATACTACAATTAAATGAAAGATGAGGAGATCATTGGAAAGGATTGTAATGATTGGTTGGAGTGCAGTCTAACAGAAAGCAGGAAAAGAGAAATAGGGGAAAACACCGATTTAAAATAGAAAAGGAAAGTAAATATAAAACAAAATAAGATAGTAGAAATAAATTCAAATCTATCAGTTATCCTAATAACTGAAAACACTTCGAATTCACCAGAGATTCTCATATTGGATTTAAAATATCCAGCTATATGTATGTAGCTTACAGAAAAATACAAATATATAACACAGATTTGACAGCAAAGGGATAGGGAAAGATATACTAATATCTAATACTAAACATTAAAAACACAACATACACTCTCACAAACACAAAGCAACATTATAGTAGTAATATTGCTGTCAGACCAAATAAATATCAAGACACAAAGCATTATTATGAAAAAAGAGGTCCTTATACAATGGTAAAGGTATAAGGAAAAATTCACTAGGAAAATATAATAATACTGAACCTGTATCCCCTTAATAACTCTGTGTTGCATAAAGCAAATTGAATGAACTGTATTTACCATTAATAGCATGGATAAAATTATTTTAAAGATGATTTAAAAAGAGAAAGACAATAATAGTGACATGAGATTATATATATGTAAAAAATTTTAAATGCACAAAATAACACTAAATTTTACTGTGGGTGATCAATTTATTGCCCCTTAGCTTCAAATTCACTCTTTTAGATTGTTCTGTGAAAATTGATCTGGACCCTTTAAACATTCTCCTTTGCCAGCTGGTCCTAAAGCTTTGTCAGTAGATGGTTCTGGGCAGTCATTGGAGGAGAAGAGTTTTGCTTGCTGGTTCTGGTGGTCTTTTTGGCAGATGTTCTCTGGCACTGGGCTGTTGCAGTGCTGGTAGCTTCTCCAGGGCCATATTCCTGCAATGCTGGGTAGCAGCAGCACCCAGCTACCAGCAGCTATTCTGCATACTCCCACCCTGCACACCACCTTGAGAAGTCTTGCAGTGGACTGCTGTCAATGTTACACCTACCTGTGAATAGCTTTCTCCAGTATCCTACAGCCTGGATTTCCAGCAAGTTCCCAAATTATTTTGAAATATAAAGATTTAATTTAACATATACTAAGTTTATCAGGAGAGAAAGTGAAGTGAAGTGAAAGAATTGCTGTATATATTAATATATGTACATACATACGTATATATGTATGTATATACATACACACACATTTATGGTAGACTCACTATAAGAAATATTTCTAAAAGTTCTCCTAGAGTTCATATTCCCTGAAATATAGAGTAATTTTTCTTCAACATTCCAAACAAAAATCCTAAAATTTACCTGATTTGACGTATTTAGTATCCATGCCCAGACCTGAATCAACACCTGGGGCCAGGGCAGTGGAATTTGCAAGATTGGTCTAAACCAATCAGAACTAACCCTTGGCATTGGGCACCAAAGCACAGGAGTCATGTGGAGGAAGGGTGGATGTCTAAATGAAAACTTGTTCTTCTTAGGAAGGGGGAAGGGAAGTGGATAGCAGATGGACAAACTAGGTATATCCACAGCATGGTGTATATTTCTTAATCTGCAGACTCAAGGTTTTCTTCATTTGGGGGGAAATTTTTCTTCTCATAATCTCTGAGTGATTTTCTCTTCCATATTTTGGATTCTATACCTAAGGGACACCAAAAACTTGTCTTTATTCTGGGTTATCTTTGTCATTTTTATATATTTTACTGTTATTGTTTTAATCTCTGCCCTTTTCCTCTGCATTTCCTGGGATTACCCAAAGCTTTTTATTTTTTGGCTAGTAATTTGATATTCAGCTGAATTGGTCTTCAATTTATTTTCTTAACCTTGCAGTCTCCCTTTCTTCTTGTTCACCTGGTCTTATTGAATTATCACACCTATGAAAGTATTATATAGATTAAAGTGCTCATGAGGAACTCTCTTCTCTTCCATGATTATGTTTTTGTGCAAGCTAGGCTCTTCACCTATCTTGCCTGTTGTGTTGCTTCCTTTCATTTCTTTCCTCTTTGTAATATGTTTTCATGGTTACCACACCATGTTTTCATCTTGATCATGTTCTACACAGGGAGTTCAGTTCAGATTTTTTTACACTGATATATTATAGATGAATTATTTTGACTCATTCTTTTTTCCTCACTCTATTCATTGTATCTAGTTGTAGGTGTATCCTTTTTCATTGAGGAAATACCTTTGGTCTTTGGAATATTTCCCCCAATCTAGTGTAGAGTCCTAGAGTCTTCATTCCCACCAAAGAGAGCCAGCCTTGTTTATTTACCCAGGTTTTTTTTTTTTTTTTTTTTTTTTTTTTTTTTGTGGTGCTCGAGCCTCTCACTATTGTGGCCTCTCCCATTGCGGAGCACAGGCTCCGGACGCGCAGGCTCAGCGGCCATGGCTCACGGGCCCAGCTTCTCCATGGCATGTGGGATCTTCCCGGACCGGGGCACGAACCCGTGTCCCCTGCATCGACAAGCGGACTCTCAACCACTGCGCCACCAGGGAAGCCCCAGCCTTGTTTATTTACTTCTTACCATTATCTCCCCAACAAGCACTTTTCCTCCTCACAACAGGAGTATAAGTAGAAATTCCTTTCCTTCTCACATTAGCAGTATCAGTAGAAATTTCCTACTCACATCAGGAGTATCAGTAGAAATTTTCAAGATTTTATTAAATCACCAGTACTGTCTCTGGGAGACTTGGGCACATTTTGTGTCAGAATATTGTTTCTTCAGCTTTTAGTTTTTGATAATTATAGCTGTAGGTTTTCCCCCTTTGTTTACTTGGTTGGTGTTGATGTTTACCTTACACACTGGCCCTCATTTTTGTTCATTTTTGTTAAGAGTTATAACAGAGAATCATGTGATCAGCTTTAGTTCTCTCATTTTTCTTTTTTTTGTGGTACGCGGGCCTCTCACTGTTGTGGCCTCTCCCGTTGTGGAGCACAGGCTCCTGATGCGCAGGCTCAGTGGCCATAGCTCACGGGCCCAGCCGCTCCGCGGCATGTGGGATCTTCCCAGGCCGGGGCGTGAACCCGTGTCCCCTGCATCGGCAGGCGGACTCTCAACCACTGCGCCACCAGGGAAGCCCAGTTCCCTCGTTTTTAATCAGAAATCCATTGAAGGGTTTTAATCAGGGGAGAGTCATGTTTTAAATCATGATGGCAGGCATATGGAGATTATTAGAAATGTTCATGAAATAAATGAATGAATGAATGAATGAATGAACAGTAGAGGTACATAAATGAAAATGTGGGTAGAGTGAGAAGACATAATGGGTGGGATGGGGGAAGAAATTGGTAACTTGACTTTGGAACTCTTTCCAGCTAGATGACATTCATTTAATCTGATCTCTGCCTTTGGGTAGATAGTAATGATTTGCAGAAATATTAACCCACAGAGCCAGTTGTTAGAGAAGCGAAACAACTAGTAACATAAATGGAAGCTCATGGACCTAGTCACACTTTCATTTTGTTAGTTGTATGATAGGCCAAGTTCTGGCTTTGAGCAGGGCCCTTGGTTATGCCTTGCCTCCTCTCTCCCCACCCCTCATCCTCTCCTGTCCGACTGTCAGCATGTGGACCTTGATTGACAGATCCACTCTGCACAGAAAAGAACCTTAGGTTCTAATAAATTGCTTCCATAAATTTGGTGCTATGAATCTGACAAGCCATAAAGAAATTAATTGGCTAGAAGTAGGCTTCCTTGAGTTGGAAAATCTGGCTCCCTCTCATCCTCCTGGATATTATTTGAATTTACTTGATGTCCAGCAGGTTGTAAAAATGCAGCCTTCCAAGTAGGTAATGAATTGATCAGAACTCTTTTCCTTGAAAGTGCCAGAAATCCAATTTGAACTAGCATAAACAAAGTAAAACATAAAAGAGAGACGCCCTAGTTTATGCACTGAAATGATGGGCTGAGCAGAGGAGAGACTGGCCGCTACAGGATTTGATCTATCAGGAAAACCAGGGTTCCGTCATCATCTCTCATTTCTGCTTCACTCTGTTTTTAGCCTTGTTCTCTCCAGCTGACGGACTTCATGAGACTCCAGGAATCCAAGATCCTGTATTCTTACAGTCTAGTGACCTTAGAGGAAGGGAAGCCCTTTCCCTCCAGATCTCGTGAGAAATCTGGAGGAAGATTCTGATTGGCTCGTATTGGTCATGTGTCCGCCTGTGGTGTGGGATTGAGGGATAGTAAATTGGCAGCTCCCACCAGAAATAGATGTTCTCTAAGAAAGCAAGGGAGGAGGTGATAGTCTGAGCACATAAAATAACACATTTTCTTTGAGGGGAGGAATAAAACCCTCCGTATGCTTTACAGGAACTAAATTCACCCCTGCCGAGCTGTCGAGGGATATGACCCTTCAATCATGTCCAAATATATGAGTGCCATTTGATACCTTTACATTGCTCTGTTTTGCCAAGCCCAGAAAATGGCACTTGTTGATTTTGTAACATCAAATAAAAATGAACCCCAGGATGTTTCCAGATTCAGCTTAATTCCAACCAGTTGTGACTTCCTCAGCCCAGGAGCTGGTATGGAAGTAGGTATTAGGCATCTGTTGCTTTGTGTTATGGCTAATGCATGAGAGAGATGCTTTTCTAGAACCAAAGAGCCCTAGCTACGCCACTGAGAATGAAGAAAGATTGTAGGGGACCAACTGGTTTTCGTTTGGACCATGATTAAGAGAAGGCTCCCTTGCTCTAATGCTTTTAAAATCAGCTCCCCTCCAAAGCACTTGGGTTACATATATGCCATCTTGTAGAAAGACTCAGCATTTGAGATTCAAGCCAAATGCTTTTTAGCCCACTTAAAAAACACACTGCTGCCTTGGGCCCTGCCGGCTGCAGGGGCTGACTGGGCCGGAAGCCAGCTTTGAGGCTGACCATCATAGCTCTTGCCACTTAGTACAAAGGGAAGATTGGTGACATGGTTTATATTAGTAGCAATGCTAACCGTTTACTGGATACCTTACACATGGCCCAGGCACTTTTTTTAAAAGCCAACTTTCTCTCATTATTAAATAGTAAAATATGACTTTTTTTTTTTTTTTTTTTTTTTGCGGTACGTGGGCCTCTCACTGTTGTGGCATCTCCTGTTGCGGAGCACAGTCTCCAGACGTGCAGGCTCAGCGGCCATGGCTCACGGGCCCAGCCGCTCCGTGGCACGTGGGATCTTCCTGGACCGGGGCACGAACCCGTGTCCCCTGCATCGGCAGGCGGACTCTCAACCACTGCGCCACCAGGGAAGCCCTAGCATTTTGCTTTTGAGTAACCTGAGAGTTATGATATCTAGGCAACTTAAAATGTCTTTGATAAGTTTCATTCATTCTAAGTGTAGTGATTGCAGTCTGTTATACTACCATACTGTATGGCTTTATTTTCTAATATTAAACAACTCTACCATTATGGACCAGCTGAAACTACGCTTGAAGTTACTTTTCTTAGATTTGGCCTCATCTGATCGTACCTTATAAAAGTTTATTGAAGAAGACTGAAGCATATCCTACTGGCCCAGAACTGAAGAGAAATGAGTTTTTTAGGCCTGTAGGCTAGTAATACTCAAGAAATGCTTCTTGCATAATGAATGCTAACGTGTCACAGGCAATTACCATAGATGCTGATCAATGACAGTAATACTAAATGATGCCTCACCTTTTAACAACTGTGGTGAATACTTTAGAAGTATGTATTCTATTAATCTGAAAATTTATCACTAAAACATTTCAAAAATTCAAATAATGCACCGAATTTTGCCCTGATTCAATTTGAGTAATTTCATTAAAATAATGATTCACAAGATTTATATGCAATTAATTTTGGATTTATTGTGATGCTTGTTCTTTTGGTTTATTGAGATATAATTTACATATAGTAAAATTCACCCTTCTTTGGTGTACAGTTCAGTGAATTTTCACAAACTTACATAGTCATGTAATTGCCTCTACAATTAAGAGAGAACATCTCCATCATCCCAAAAGTTTCCTTCAACTCCCTTTGTAGATAAGTCCTTCTCCCCACTCCAGTCCCTACACACCACTGATATGATTTCTGTCCTTCTAGTTTTGCGTTTTATAGAATGTCATATTAAAGAAATGATTTGTATTATTTAACTTATTTTGAGTTTGTCTTCTTTTACTTATCATTATGCTTTCCTTGCTCCAGCAGTATTTGGTAATTATCTTGTTTTTAAAGCCCATCTAATAAGTATGTAGTGGTATCTCATTGTGGTTTTGATATTAATTTCCCTAATAACGAATGATATTAAGCATTTTTTCGTGTATTTGCTCCACATATCTTCTTTGGTAAAGTATCTTGTTCAAATCTTTTCCTTGATAAATGGAATATTTATAAATGGAATGGAATATTTATAAATGGAATATTTCCTGCCATATCAATAAACAAAGGATGTCATAGTCACCAATGATTGCAGCCCTCCAACGTGAGCTGGTGAGTCCTGAGGAAACTCAGGGCTGAAAAGAATAGCAGCCATCAGACTGCAGCCACTCCCTGCGGCGAGCCCTGTGGAAACTCAGGGTGTGAAAATACAGGCCCCAGATAGCTAAGGTGCCTATCAAAGGAATGATTTCAGTGAGCCCAGACTCTTGCATCTTCCCAGACACAGAAAAGCACTAAATCCCTTAACTTGAGATATCTGGTTTTCTTTATTTAACAATAATCTTTTTTTTTTTTTTGACAACTGATTATCAGTTTATTAAAAATGTTGATTTAAGCATCTGCAGTGGTGACTTCAACCTCGGCTCCTGGCTCAATACTGATGGACGTGATCTGCTTGACAATCTCAGAGGACTGTGCAGGTCAGTAAGTCGCTTGTGGATCCTCATCTGGAAACGATCCCAAGTCAACCTTCAACACAAGGAGTTTTCCTTGTAGTTATTCTCAGAGTCTTGGTAGGCATCCGAACCCGTCCTTTCACCTTGAGATTCTTTTCCTTTGCGCCTCTGATGAGGTCAGCACATACCTTCTCCAAAGACTTCACGTTCCGGCTGATGAGGGTGATTCGAATCCGGTGAATCGCCACCTCGGGCTCCACGGGAGTCTTCGGTATCTGTAAAAGCCATGGCTGCGGCACGGCTTCCTGACCGACTTGTTCCTCAGCGAGGGCGAACAGCGGTGAGTCAGGAGCATGAGTGGTGGCCTGAGGCTCCGCTTAAGCGGCGACCGCGTCTTCCTCCAAGAGCTAACAATAATCTTTTGACTTCCGACTACCTGCTCTTTGCTGCAAAACTCCTCTGTATCCTGGCTCCTCCCCTCGTCTCCTCGGAGCAGTTTCTCAGTTATCTGAAACGCTGTCTCCCAGGCTGCAGTCCTCACTTTGCTCCAAATAAAACTTAACTCGCAACTCTCATGTTGTGCATTTTCTTTGAGTCAACATCCTGTTACTTTCTTTTTATTTATTTATTAAGAATATTTTTTGAGTTTAAAATTTTTTTCCAGCTTTATTGAGAAGTTTAAGGTGTACAACATAAATAAATAATTGATATAAGTTTAAGGTATACAGCATAATGATTTGATATACGTATGTATTGCAAAATGATAACCATAATAAGTTTAATTAACATTCATCATCTCACACAGTTTCAAAATTCTTTTTCCTATGATGAGAACTTTCAAGATCTACTCACTTAGCAACTTTCAAATGTACCATACAGTACCGTTAGCGATAGTTATCACACTGTACATAACCTTATAACTGGAAGTTTGTACCTTTTGATCGCTTTCGCTCAGTTCTCCCACTCCCCACTCCTTGCCTCTGTTTTCTTTATTTCTGTGAAAAATGATATTGGAGTCTTGTTAGGGCTTGCATTGAATCTATAGGTGGCTTCAGGTTCTATGAACATTTTAACAATATCAATTGTATCAATACATGAATATAGGATATCTTTTGATTTACTTGTGTCTTCAATTTCTTTCATTAACATCTTATAGTTATTAATGTAGAGATTTTTCACCTCCCTCGTTAAATTTATTCCTCAGTATTTTATTTTTTTGATGCTATTGGATTTTTTAAAATTTCTTTTTAGATAATTCATTGTTAATGTATAGAAACACAGCTGATTCTTGTATGTTGATTTTGCATCTTGCAACTTTACTAAATTCACTTATTAGTTTTAACAGTTTTCTTTTTGTAACATCTTTAGGATTTTCTACATGTAAAATCATGTCATCTGAAAATAGAGATAATTTTGCTTACTTCCAGTTCTGATGCTCTTTATTTTATTTTAGTTTTTACCTGATTTTTCTGGCTAGGACTTCCAGTACTTGTTGAATAGGAGTGGTGAGAGTGGGTAACCTTGTCTTCTTCCCAATCTTAGAGGAAAAGTTTTCAACCTTCACCAACTCTATGTTAGTTGTGGACATGTCATATATGGCCTTTATTATGTCAAGGCATGTTTCTTCTATATCAATTTGTTGAGAGATTTTTTTTTAATCATGAGTAGATGTTGAATTTTGTCAAATGTTTTTTCTGCAACTATTGAGCTGACCTTATGATTTTTATCTTTCATTTGATTAATGTGATGTATTACACTTATTGATTTGTGTATCTTTTTTCTTTTTTTTTTTTCAACTTTTTAAAACTTTTTATTTGGAGATAATAATAGATTCACAGGAAGTTGTAAAAATAATACAGAGTGGTCCCACATATCCTTCACCCATTTTCCCCCAATGGTTACCAGATGCTTTTAGACCAAAAAATAGAAAAAATTAGAATATGAGATGTTTTTAATTCTTGCATTTGTACTTTTTTAAGTGGTTTATTTTTCAACTTTTCTGTCTTGTTTCTAATTTTAAAGACTATGAGATATATCCCCTCTTTTTTTGGATTTCCTTCCCATTTAGGTCACCACAAAGCATTGAGTAGAGTTCCTTGAGCTATATACAGTAGGTTCTCATTAGTTACCTATTTTATACATAGTAGCAATAGTGTATATATGTCAATCCCAATCTCCCAATCCATCCCACCACCCCCCACTTCCTCCCTTGGTGTTCATACGTTTGTTCTCTACGTCTGTGTCTCTATTTCTGCTTTGCAAATAAGATCATCTATACCATTTTTCTAGATTCCACATATAAACGTTAGTATATGATATTTGTTTTTCTCTTTCCGACTTACTTCACTCTTTATGATAGTCTCTGGCTCCATCCACGTCTCTACAAATGACCCAATTTCATTCCTTTTTATGGCTGAATAATATTCCATTGCATATATATACCACATCTTCTTTATCCATTCCTCTGTCCATGGACATTATATGTATACATATAGCTGATTCACTTTGCTGTACAGCAGAAATTAACACAACATTGTAAAGCAACTATACTCCAACAAAAATTAATTTTTAAAAAAGTTAGAAAGATAAATAAATATAAAGAACTTACAGAAATAAAAGGCATTGAAGTTAAAAAAACAAGCAAAACAAAATACAGACTGTGAGAGATTCCAAGCATGCCATTTCAAGCTACCGTGTCCCTAAAATAGCACATGCAGATATAAATAACCTTTATTCTCAGTAAATGGAAAATATGACTTAATATGTTTCTACAGAATTTTGAATAGATGAATTCAACATATAGGTGTGAGGCTTGTTTTTTAGCCTAATTTGCATAATTATTCTCATGTTTTTTGTTTCTCATTTAGTTGATGTAGTTTAGCATTTGTATTGTTTAGGTTTTCTGTCATTAGCCATTCATTATGGGCATTAATTAAACAATGCACATATCACTAAGAATACATATTTTTAGCTCTACAATGGTGAAACTATCATGAAAGCTAAAGGTTTGATGTTGTGATAAGCAAATTGAAGCCAGGTATTTAGAAGGTCTGCAATAAAAAGAATCTTAGCATTTAAATGACTTTAAAAGCACTGAAATACAGGAATCAGCAGATCAATATTATACTATCCATCTCGAAAAGAAATGAAAGAAGGTGTGTGGAGAAACAGCACTCTCATTTGTCTGGAAAAACCTCAGTGAAGGTCAATTCAACAATACAAACGAAAATTACAAACGAACATAACTCTTTTGTCCAGCAGTTCAACTTCTAGGACATATATATGCATACACTTGCACATGTATGAAATGACATATATGATTACTTATCGCAGCATAATTTGTAATAGTAAATATGTGGAAACCAGCTAAGTGTCCACCAATGAGGGGTAAATTATGGCATATCCATCATTAAAAAAAAAAGTTGAGAAAGCTTTTTATGCATTTGTATGGAAAGATATCTGAAATAGATTACTAAGTGAAAGACAAGCAAGGTGAACAGGTATATACTGTAATACTAATTAAATAAAAGTAAGAGACATAATATACACCCACATATATTATTTATTTTGTATTTAAACCTATTAACCTTTTAGTGAAGTATAACATATATATATATATACACAGAAAAGTGCACATTGTGTAACGTCAAAGAATTTTCATAACTGAACATACCCATGTAATTGGCACCAAGAGTCTAGGTCCTAGATCAAGAAACAGAACATTTCTATCACCCCAGAGGCCTCATCCTGTCCCTTCTAGTCACTATGACCACTCTACAAGAGTAGACATTATCCTGATTTCTAAAAGCATAGGCTAGTTTTGCTTACTTTTGTACTTAATAGGAATTGACTCATAAAATATATACTCTTCTGTGTCTAGCTTTTTCATCCAGTATTGTATTTGTGCGATTCATCATATTGTACACTGCTCAATATCATTGCTGTTTAGTATTCCATTGTGTAAATGGGCCACAAATCATTTACTCATTCTACTATGTATGGATATTTGGGTAATTTCCAGTTTGAAGCTATTATAAATAGCACTACTATGAACTTTCTAGTATATGCATATGCATGTCCATATACCTAGGCAAAGAATTGCTGAGGATCTGCATATCTACAATTTTAATAGTACTGCCATACAGTTTGCAAAATTGATTGTACCAATTGACACTCCCACCAGCAATGTACAAGAGCTCCAATTGTTACAAAACCTCACCCACACTTGCTATATTCTGTCCTTTTAATTTTAGTTATTCTTGTATTTGTGTAGTGATATTGCACTGTGGTTTTAACTTGTAGTTCTCTAATGACTGATGAGGTCGAGCACCTTTTCACATTCATGTACTATTTGCTATTTACATATACCCTTGTGTGAAGTATCTAGGTCTTTTGTGTAATTTTCTATTGAATTATCTGTCTGTTACACTTTTAAATTTTGAACCATGTGAATACTAATTTTTAAAAATTTTAAAGTAATGTAATTAAAAATATAAATAAATTTTAGAGTGCTCTATTGATTTGTGTATCTTGAACCATTCCTGCATCTCAAGGGTCAATCTCTCTTAATCATGGTATATGATCTTTTTAATGTGCTATTGAATTTGGTTAACTGGTATTTTGTTGAGAATTTTTGCATCTATATTCATCAGGGATATTGACTGTCATTTTCTTTTCTTGTAGTATTCTTGTCTGGTTTTGGTATCAGGGTGATGGTGGCTTCATAGGATGACTTTGGGAATGTTGCCTCCTCTTCAATTTTTTGGCAGAGTCTGAGAAGAATTGACATTAATTCTTCTGTAAATGTTTGGTAGAATTCACCAGTGAAACCATCTTGTCCTGGGCTTTTTCTTTTCTGAGGTTTCTTTTTTGGTTTTTTTTTTTTTGCGTTACGCGGGCCTCTCACTGTTGTGGCCTCTCCCATTGTGGAGCACAGGCTCCGGACGCGCAGGCTCAGTGGCCATGGCTCACGGGCCTAGCCGCTCCACGGCATGTGGGATCCTCCCGGACCGGGGCACGAACCCGTGTCCCCTGCATCGGCAGGCGGACTCTCAACCACTGCACCACCAGGGAAGCCCCTGTGAGGTTTTTGATTGCTGTTTCACTCTCCTTACTCATTATTGGTCTGTTTGAATTTTCTATTCCTTTATGATTCAGTCTTGGCATATTGTACGTTTCCAGGAATTTAGCCATTTCTTCTAGGTTGTCCAGTTTGTTGGCATATAGTTTTTCATAGTAGTCTCTCATGATCCTTTGTATTTCTGTGGTATCCGTTATAATTTTATCTTTCACATATTATTTTATTTATTTGGGTCCTCTCTCTTTTTCTCTTGCTTAGTCTAGCTAAAGGTTTGTTTATTTTTTTTATCTTTCCAAAAAGCCAACTCTTGGTTTTATTTTTCTTTTCAATTGTTCTCACATTCTCTATCTTTTTATTTCTGCTCTAATCTTTATTATTTCCTTCCTTCTGCTAACTTTGGGCTTAGCTGGTCCTTCTATTTCTAGTACCTTGAGGTGTAAAGTTAGCTTGTTTATTTGAGAACTCTCTTTTTTCTTAATGTATGTGTTTATCACTATAAATGTTCTTATTTCTGCTTTTGCTTCATCCAGTAAGTTTTGGTATATTGTGTTTCCATTTTTTTAAGTCTCAAGATGCTTTAAAATTTTTCCTTTTAATTTCTTCTTTGAGCTATTGGCTGTTCAAGAGTGTGTTAATTTCCATATTTTGTGATTTTTCCAGTTTTCCTCCTGTTATTGATTTCTAGTTTCATATTACTGTGGTCAGAAAAGATACTTGGTATGATTTCAGTCTTCTTAAATTTGCTAAGATTTGATTGTGGCCTACCATGATCTATTCTAGAAAATATTCCACATATGCTTGAGAAGAATGTGTAATTTGCTGTTTGTAAGATGGAATGTTCTGGATAGGTCCATTTGGTCTATAGCATTGCTCAAATCTAATGTTTCCTTATTGATTCTCCATCAGGATAATATATCCATTGTCAAGAGTGGGGTATTAAGGCCCCCAACTATTATTGTATTGCTGTTTATGGCTTATTTTAGGTCTGTTTAATATTTGCTTTATATATTTAGGTGCTCCAATGTTGAGTGTTTAAATATTTAAAATTGTCATATATTCTTAATAAATTGGCCCCTTTTTCATTATATAATGATCTTCTTTGTCTCTTTTCACCATTTTTAGCTTAAAGTCTATTTTGTCTAATGTGAATATAGCTACCCCCACTTGCTTTTGGTTACCGTTTGCTTGAAATATTGCAATCCCTTCACTCTCACTGTGTGTGTTTTAAAGCTAAAGAGTATCTTTAGTAGGAAGCATATTGTTGGTTTTTTAAAAACTTTATTCATCCATTCTGTGTCTTTTGATGGCATAATTTAGTCCATTTACATTTAAAGTAACAATTGATAGCTAAGGATTTACTATTGTCATTTTGTTAATTGTTTTCTGAATGTTTTGTAGATTCTTTGTTCCTTGCTTCCTATTTGCTCTCTTTTTTTGTGATTTGGTGATTCCTTGGAGCAGTATGCTTTAACACCTTTATCATAATCTTTTGTGTAACTACTATAGGTTTTTCCTTTGTGGTGCTATGAGGCTCACATAAAATATATAACATCCTATTTTAAGCTGATAACAACTTAACTTTAATAGCATTTCTAAACTTTACACTTTTATTTCCCCACCCTACTCATATTTTAGGTTATTATAGTTACAGTTTACACATTTTTATTTTGCATATCCAATGAAAAATTATTGCAGTTATGGTCATTTTTACCACATTTGTTTTTCTAACTCTTCAACTAGAGTTGCAGGTGAATTATGCACCACCATCACATTATTAGAGAATCTGACTTTGAGTATATATTTACTATTACCAGTGAGTTTTACACCTGCATTCATATGTTTTTATGTTAATTAGTATCCTTTTATGTCTGCCTGAAGAACTCCTTTTAGCATTTCTTGTGAGACAGGTCTAGTGGTGATAAATTCCCTCAGCTTTTGTCTGTTTGGAAAAGTCTTTATCTCTCCTTAATTTCTGAAGGATAGCTTTGCCAGGTATTGTATTCTTGGTTGACAGTTTTTTATTTCAATATTTTGAATATATCCTTTCATTCTCTCCTGACCTGAAAATTTTCTGTTGAGAAATCCACACATAATCTTATTGGGGCTGGGGGCAGGGGTGGTGTGTGGAATTTCCCTTGTATGTGACATGTCACTTTTCTCTTATACTTTCATATTTCTCTCTTTGTCTTTGACCTTTGACAATTTAATGTGTCTTCCTGTAGCCATTTTCAAGTTCAACCTATTTGGGGTTCTCTGGGCCTCATGAATCTGGATGTCTATTACTCTCCCCAGGTTTGGAAAGTTTTCAGCCATTATTGATTTAAATATCTTTTTTGGTCCCTTTCTCTTACTCTTGTCCTTCTGGGATTCCCAAAATATGTATATTATTTTCCTGATAGTGTTCCACAAGTTTCATAGGCTTGCATCACTCTTTTTCATTCTTTTTTCTCCTCTGACTGGATAATTTCAAATGATCTTTCTTCTAGTTCTCTGATTATTTCTTCTGCTTGGTCAATCTATTGTTGAAGCTCTATTCAAGTCTTCAAGTCAGTCATTGTATTTTTCAGCTCTTGTAGTTCACTAAACTTCTTAAGAGGTTGTTTTGAATTCTTTATCAGACAGTTTATAGAGCTTCATTTCTTTAGGGTCTGTTATTGGTGCTTTATTAGTTTCTTTTGGCGGTGTCATGTTTACCTGATTCGCTGTCATCCTTGATTCCTTGCATGGGTATCTGGACATTTGGATAAGTGCACCCCTCCTCCAGACCTTACAGGTTCACTTTGGCAGAGACAATCCTTCACTAGTCGGTTCTGCTTGGGGTTCTGGACTGGTTAACTGGCAGTGTCTTTGGGCAGATGGGGCTTGCTATTGGGGGGGCGGTCTCTATTTGGTGAGGTCACTGCCCACACACTAAAGTCCAGGGAAGTGCTACTGGCTGGGAATAGCTGGATAGGACTGCTGGTTTAGTTTTCTGTCTTAGCTAGGCTATATGATGGACTCCATGGTTGCACGGATTCTCTGGTTGGGCTTCCTAGTCAGGTAGGACTGGATGCTATACTTGGCAGTTGGGCAGGGCTATGAACTTGCTTTCCTGTGCAAGCAGGGCTGTAGAATATATTCCATGGATATTACTGCTCAATGGCTGGGGACCTGAATCTGACAGGGATGCCCACCAAACTTCCTGGCAAGATGGGACCACTGGCTCAGCTCTGCCAATGGGTAGGGCCATTGGCTGGGCTCTCTGCTCAAGTGACAATGTTGGTGAGGCTATAGAGGGCTATACAGCTTCCATGTGCTCTGGTTAGGATTTGTGGCCGGGTGGGACTGGAGGGTATATTTAGCCCTAGGCAGAGCTTCAAATTTGTTTCCCAGCTCGAGTGGAGCCATATAACAGATTCCATGGCTGGCATGGCTCACTGACTGGGGAACAGGATCAGGTAGAACTGTTCACTGGTCAGATAGGGCCAACAGCTAAGCTCTGCAGATGGGAAGAGCTTCTGGCTGGACTCTCTGCTTGGGTGACTCTGCAGCTGGTTATAGGGTGCAGCCTCCTGGGTACCTTGGTAAGGCTTCCTCATTGGGTGAGACTGAGGGCTATATTTGACAGTAGGTAGGGCCATGAACCTAATTCGCTGCCTGGGTGGGGCAACAGAACATGCTCCAAGCCCAGCTTGGCTTGCTGGCCAGGAACCCAAATCATGCAGAACTGTGCACTGAGCTTCCTGGCCAGACAGGGCCACCAGCTGAGCTCTGCAGACAGGCAGAACCACTGGCTGGGCTCTCTGCTCAAGTGCTGCTGGGCTACATTGCTTCCCAAGTTCTCCCCCCAGGTTTCCTGGTCAGTCAGGGTGAAGTCTGCACCTAGTGATGTGTGGGGCTATGAATTAGCTTCCTTGCCTGGGTGGTGTAGCAGCATAGGCTCCAAGCCCAGATAGGCTCATTGTTTTGGATCCTGAATCAGACAGAACTGCACACCAATTTTCTTGGCCAAAATGAGGCCACTGGCTTGGCTCTGTAGATGAGCAGTTGGCTGGGATCTCTAATTGGGCACTGCTGTGAGAAGGAACTTGATCTACCAAGATCTGAACTCTGGTTGCTGTAAGCCTTGCCCTCTACTTCATCACAGTCTGATCTCCAGTGGGCAAGCCCTGCAGATTTCCCCTGTGATTCCTGTGAAGTGACACCCAAATGGGCCTCCTGGGAAAGGGCCCACAACACATGGGAAGCTGAGTGTCCATCTTGGGCTCTCCTTTTCCCACTGGAGAAACCATAGGCCTGGGGGGGGTCCCCTCAGTGCAGTGCTATTCTGGCCTGGGTGAGGGGCAATGAAATCAGAGTGTAGCTGCTTCTCCTACCCTTCTCAGTCTCTGTGGTCCAAGGGGGTGCTTCAGCCTCACTTCCATGGTCTGGGATATTTACAGTGGTGTCTTGTCTATGGACAGTTGCTAGTTGGTCTTCTTATGAAGGGGACTGAAGTTGGGAATAATCTGTTGCCATGTTGATAATGTTACTCCTTTTTTAAAGAAATGGGGTAGTTTTCTTATTGAATTTTCTTATTAAGAATTCTTATATATTCTTATTATTAGTCCTTTATCAGATATATGTTTTGCAAATATTTTCTCCTAGTTTATGTCATTTTTTTTTTCATTTCCTTAACTTTATCTTTCAAAGAGAAGATGTTTTTGTTGGTGGTAATGTTAAGTTGGTGCAGCCACTGTGGAGAATAGTATGGATGTTACTTTAAAAGCTAAAAATAGAGCTACCATATGATCCAGCAATCCCACTCCTGGGTATATATCCAGAAAAGATGAAAACTCTATTTAGAAAAGGTACATGCACCCCAATGTTCATAGCAGCGCTCTTTACGATAGCCAAGACATGGAAGCAACCTAAATGTCCATTGACAGATGAATGGATAAAAAAGATGTGTGTGTATACACACATACACACACACACACACACACACACTCACTCATACATAAAGGAATATTATGCAGTCATAAAAAAGAATGAAATAATGCCATTTGCAGCAACATGGATGAACCTAGAGATTATCATACTAAGTGAAGTAAGTCAGACAAAGACAAATATCATATGATATCAATTATTTGTGGAATCCCCCAGAAATGATACAAATGAACTTATTTACAAAACTGAAACAGACTCACAGACATACAGACATAGAAAACAATCTTATGGTTACCAAAGGGGAAAAGGGGGTTGGGTGGGGTGGGATAAATTAGGAGTTTGGGAGTAACATATACACGCTACTATGTATAAAATAGGTAAAAAACAAGGACCTACTGTATAGAACAGGGAACTATATTCAATATCTTGTAGTAACCTGTAATGGAAAAGAATCTGAAAAAGAATATATATATATATATATAATCTCCTTAGCTGTACACCTGAAGCTACACAACATTGTAAATCAACTATAGGTCAATAAAAAAATTTTTAAAAACACAGAGAAGATGTTTTTAATTTTGATGAAAGCCAATTTATTAGATTTTTTCTTCTTTTATGATTCATGGTTTTATTTTTATTTTTGGTTCTATGTAAGAAATCTTACATAAACCAAGGTCATAAATATTTTCCCTATGTTATCTCCTAGAAGTTGTAGTCTCATGTTTTACACTTAAGCCTATGAATTTTTAAAGTTAATTTTTCTACATGGAGCAAAGTATGGGTCAAAGTTTATTTCTTTACACTTGGATATCCAATTGTGCCAGGGCTGTTTGTTGAAGAGACACTTTGTAAATACCAGTTGTCCATATATGTATGGGTCTATAGTTGGACTCTATTTTGTTCCATTGACCTCTGTGTTCATCTTTTTTTTTTTTAAACATCTTTATTGGAGTATAATTGCTTTACAATGGTGCGTTAATTTGTGCTTTATAACAAAGTGAATCAGCTCTACATATACATATATCCCCTCCCTCTTGCGTCTCCCTCCCACCCTCCCTATCCCACCCCTCTAGGTGATCACAAAGCACGGAGCTGATCTCCCTGTGCTATGCGACTGCTTCCCACTAGCTATCTATTTTACATTTTGTAGTGTATATCTGTCCATGCCACTCTCACTTCAGCCCAGCTTACCCTTCCTCCTCCCCGTGTCCTCAAGTCCATTCTCTACATCTGCATCTTTATTCCTGTCCTGCCCCTAGGTTCTTCAGAACTTTTTTGTTTTTTTTTTTAGATTCCATATATATGTGTTAGCATACAGTATTTGTTTTTCGCTTTCTGACTTACTTCACTCTGTATGACAGTCTCTAGGTCCATCCACCTTACTACAAATAACTCAACTTTGGTTCTTTTATGGTTGAGTAATATTCCATTGTATATATGTGCCACATCTTCTTTATTATGTGTTCATCTTTTCACAAATATCACGATGTCTTGGCTATTGTACCTTTATAGTAAGTCTTGAAATTAGGTCCTACAAGTCTCCCAACTTTGTTCTTCTTTTCCAAAATTATTTTGGCTGTACTAGATCCTTTTGCTTTTCCTGACACATTTTGTTTTGGAATTCGTTTTGATTTCTAAAACATTCTGTTGGGATTTTGATTAGGATTGCTGAAATTCTTATTAGTTAGAGAAATTGTATTGCCTCTCTTAAGAGACATTTTTGCAATTATTCCCTGGTGTTTACTTCTTTTTCCCATTTATATTTACCCCTATACCCTGAAGCTAAAGTGCAGTTGACCCAGAATGACATTCAACCTACAAAAGTAGCATGAAGGTCTTACAATTGGGATTGTGGTCTCAGGATTCAGGCTGCCTTTAAATGTGGGGAAGTTAGTGCTGAATAGTAGTCCTGGAGGCAGCCAGAGGTGGGCATGTGCAGGAGGGAAACCAACTTTGTGTTGTTTCTTTGAGCCTTGAGTAGATTGGAGCTAACTTCTTTAGCTTGTGTTACACTCCTCAGAGGAACGGCATGACTGAAATGTGAGAAAGAGTACTAGTTTCTTTGATTATTTTAAAGTCTTCTCTTCTTCTTGTTTGTTGCTATTTTGGAAATCTCACTCATTCATCATTTACTCCAGTTGTCTCTTATTCTATCCCCTTTATCTTTTCCTTCCCTCACTCCAAAGTCTTCCTTAAATTTCTGATGCTCATTAAAACGATGATTCTCTAGAGAGTAATAATGTAAATATATTTTGGTAGAAGTTTTGAGATAAAAAATTAAGCATAAAATTAATCAAAGTTATTGGGATGTGCTGATTATGATTAATTGTTGGATAAAATGTTCTGACAACCTAGGAATGTTTCCCCTGGTTTGACTCCAGTGTTAATCCACAACTTCATCCCCAAATAACAGTGTCTCTGTAGTGTATCTTTTACAACTTAGTGGAATTACTGAGTTTCAGATTTTCTTTCTTCTTCGTGCCTGGCAGCCATGGACCAATTAATCTGAAAATATGAACATTTGAGGAGGATATTTTTCAGTGACTAAGCAAGGCAGCAGATGGCAAAATGTTTAATGTTTATTTCAAATCCATTTCCATATTGGATTCACATCCAGGAGTGCTTAAAAACATTTTTATTTGGATAGAGACTGCTGTTCACTCTCAGACAACAATCTCTGTTGAAAAAACCATCATTTGAATTTCAACTTATTTGACAAGTATGAGGCAGACATCGCAGCTTCAACGATTATGAATGTGGCACTCTATCTTTCCTACCTCACACTGTATTTTACTTACCATGGATATATTTACAAATGTTGGTTTTTAACAGAATTCCTTAATTCATGTATTTGTTCATTCATTAATTTACAAAACTTGTATTGAGCACTTACTATATTATATGGGTATTTATCTACAGATGAAAAAACGCAATCAAATGGTCTATAATCAAGGACTCTAAAGTCTATTGGGTTTAGTAGCTTCATCAATAAGATTTAATTCCATTAAAACATTTATTTTGCTA
Organism: Phocoena sinus; assembly: GCF_008692025.1. Taxonomy (NCBI): domain Eukaryota; kingdom Metazoa; phylum Chordata; class Mammalia; order Artiodactyla; family Phocoenidae; genus Phocoena; species Phocoena sinus. Next base: position 39,436,864 of record NC_045779.1, read on the forward strand.
GATAACCCTGCTTTTTTTTTTTTTTTTTTTTTTTTAACATCTTTATTGGGGTATAATTGCTTTACAATAGTGTGTTAGTTTCTGATTTATAACAAAGTGAATCAGCTATACATATACATGTGCTCCCATGTGTCTTCCCTCTTGCGTCTCCCTCCCTCCCACTCTCCCCCTCCCACCCCTCCAGGCTGTCCCAAAGCCCCGAGCTAATATCCCTGTGCCTTGCGGCTGCTTCCCCCTAGCTATCTACCTTACTACGTTTGTTAGTGTGTATATGTCCATGACTCTTTCTCGCCCTGTCAAAACTCACCCTTCCCCCTCCCCATATCCTCAAGTCCGTTCTCCAGTAGGTCTGCGCCTCTATTCCTGTCTTATCCCTAGGTTCTTCATGACATTTTTTCCCCTTAAATTCCATATATATGTGTTAGCATACGGTATTTGTCTTTGTCTTTCTGACTTACTTCACTCTGTATGACAGACTCTAGGTCTATCCATCTCATTACAAATAATTCAATTTCATTTCTTTTTAAGGCTGAGTAATATTCCATTGTGTATATGTGCCACATCTTCTTTATCCATTTGTCCGATGATGGGCGCTTAGGTTCTTTCCATCTCCGGGCTATTGTAAATAGAGCTGCAATGAACATTTTGGTACATGACTCTTTTTGAATTTTGGTTTTCTCAGGGTATATGCCCAGTAGTGGGATTGCTGGGTCATATGGTAATTCTATTTGTAGTTTTTTAAGGAACCTCCATACTGTTCTCCATAGTGGCTGAACCAATTCACATTCCCACCAGCAGTGCAAGAGTGTCCCCTTTTCTCCACACCCTCTCCAGCATTTATTGTTTCTAGATTTTTTGATGATGGCCATTCTGACTGGTGTGAGATGATATCTCATTGTAGTTTTGATTTGCATTTCTCTAATGATTAATGATGTTGAGCATTCTTTCATGTGTTTGTTGGCATTCTGCATATCTTCTTTGGAGAAATGTCTGTTTAGGTCTTCTGCCCATTTTTGGATGGGGTTGTTTGTTTTTTTGTTATTGAGCTGCATGAGCTGCTTGTAAATTTTGGAGATTAATCCTTTGTCAGTTGCTTCATTTGCAAATGTTTTCTCCCATTCTGAGGGTTGTCTTTTGGTCTTGATTATGGTTTCCTTTGCTGTGCAAAAGCTTTGAAGTTTCATTAGGTCCCATTTGTTTATTTTTGTTTTTATTTCCATTACTCTAGGAGGTGGGTCAGAAAGGATCTTGCTGTGATTTATGTCATAGAGTGTTCTGCCTATGTTTTCCTCTAAGAGTTTGATAGTTTCTGGCCTTACATTTAGGTCTTTAATCCATTTTGAGCTTATTTTTGTGTATGGTGTTAGGGAGTGATCTAATCTCATACTTTTACATGTACCTGTCCAGTTTTCCCAGCACCATTTATTGAAGAGGCTGTCCTTTCTCCACTGTATATTCCTGCCTCCTTTATCAAAGATAAGGTGTCCATATGTGCGTGGGTTTATCTCTGGGCTTTCTATCCTGTTCCACTGATCTATCTTTCTGTTTTTGTGCCAGTACCATACTGTCTTGATTACTGTTGCTTTGTAGTATAGTCTGAAGTCAGGGAGCCTGATTCCTCCAGCTCCTTTTTTCGTTCTCAAGATTGCTTTGGCTATTCGGGGTCTTTTGTGTTTCCATACAAATTGCGAAATTTTTTGTTCTAGTTCTGTGAAAAATGCCAGTGGTAGTTTGATAGGGATTGCATTGAATCTGTAGATTGCTTTGGGTAGTAGAGTCATTTTCACAATGTTGATTCTTCCCATCCAAGAACATGGTATATCTCTCCATCTATTTGTATCATCTTTAATTTCTTTCATCAGTGTCTTATAATTTTCTGCATACAGGTCTTTCATATCCTTAGGTAGGTTTATTCCTAGATATTTTATTCTTTTTGTTGCAATGGTAAATGGGAGTGTTTTCTTGATTTCACTTTCAGATTTTTCATCATTAGTATATAGGAATGCCAGAGATTTCTGTGCATTAATTTTGTATCCTGCTACTTTACCAAATTCATTGATTAGCTCTAGTAGTTTTCTGGTAGCATCTTTAGGATTCTCTATGTATAGTATCATGTCATCTGCAAACAGTGACAGCTTTACTTCTTCTTTTCTGATGTGGATTCCTTTTATTTCCTTTTCTTCTCTGATTGCTGTGGCTAAAACTTCCAAAACTATGTTGAATAAGAGTGGTGAGAGTGGGCAACCTTGTCTTGTTCCTGATCTTAGTGGAAATGCTTTCAGTTTTTCACCATTGAGGATGATGTTTGCTGTGGGCTTGTCATATATGGCCTTTATTATGTTGAGGAAAGTTCCCTCTATGCCTACTTTCTGGAGGGTTTTTATCATAAATGGGTGTTGAATTTTGTCGAAAGCTTTCTCTGCATCTATTGAGATGATCATATGGTTTTTCTCCTTCAATTTGTTAATATGGTTTATCACATTGATAGATTTGCGTATATTGAAGAATCCTTGCATTCCTGGAATAAACCCCACTTGATCATGGTGTATGATCCTTTTAATGTGCTGTTGGATTCTGTTTGCTAGTATTTTGTTGAGGATTTTTGCATCTATGTTCATCAGTGATATTGGCCTGTAGTTTTCTTTCTTTGTGACATCCTTGTCTGGTTTTGGTATCAAGGTGATGGTGGCCTCGTAGAAGGAATTTGGGAGTGTTCCTCCCTCTGCTATATTTTGGAAGAGTTCGAGAAGGATAGGTGTTAGCTCTTCTCTAAACGTTTGATAGAATTCACCTGTGAAGCCATCTGGTCCTGGGCTTTTGTTTGTTGGAAGATTTTTAATCACAGTTTCAATTTCAGTGCTTGTGATTGGTCTGTTCATATTTTCTATTTCTTCCTGATTCAGTCTTGGCAGGTTGTGCATTTCTAAGAATTTGTCCATTTCTTCCAGATTGTCCATTTTATTGGCATAGAGTTGCTTGTAGTAATCTCTCATGATTTTTTTTATTTCTGCAGTGTCAGTTGTTATTTCTCCTTTCTCATTTCTAATTCTATTGATTTGAGTCTTCTCCCTTTTTTTCTTGATGAGTCTGGCTAGTGGTTTATCTATTTTGTTTATCTTCTCAAAGAACCAGCTTTTAGTTTTATTGATCTTTGCTATCGTTTCCTTCATTTCTTTTTCATTTATTTCTGATCTGATTTTTATGATTTCTTTCCTTCTGCTAGCTTTGGGGCTTTTTTGTTCTTCTTTCTCTAATTGCTTCAGGTGCAAGGTTAGGTTGTTTATTCGAGATGTTTCCTGCTTCTTAAGGTGGGCTTGTATTGCTATAAACTTCCCCCTTAGAACTGCTTTTACTGCATCCCATAGGTTTTGGGTCGTTGTGTCTCCATTGTCATTTGTTTCTAGGTGTTTTTTTATTTCCTCTTTGATTTCTTCAGTGATCACTTCATTATTAAGTAGTGTATTGTTTAGCCTCCATGTGTTTGTATATTTTACAGATCTTTTCCTGTAATTGATATCTAGTCTCATGGCGTTGTGGTCAGAAAAGATACTTGATACAATTTCAATTTTCTTAAATTTACCAAGGCTTGATTTGTGACCCAAGATATGATCTATCCTGGAGAATGTTCCATGAGCACTTGAGAAAAATGTGTATTCTGTTGTTTTTGGATGGAGTGTCCTATAAATATCAATTAAGTCCATCTTGTTTAATGTATCATTTAAAGCTTGTGTTTCCTTATTTATTTTCATTTTGGATGATCTGTCCATGGGTGAAAGTGGGGTGTTAAAGTCCCCTACTATGAATGTGTTACTGTCAATTTCCCCTTTTATGGCTGTTAGTATTTGCCTTACGTATTGAGGTGCTCCTATGTTGGGTGCATAAATATTTACAATTGTTATATCTTCTTCTTGGATTGATCCCTTGATCATTATGTAGTGTCCTTCTTTATCCCTTTTAATAGTCCTTATTTTAAAGTCTATTTTGTCTGATATGAGAATTGCTACTCCAGCTTTCTTTTGGTTTCCATTTGCATGGAATATCTTTTTCCATCCCCTTACTTTCAGTCTGTATGTGTCTCTAGGTCTGAGGTGGGTCTCTTGTAGACAGCATATATAAGGGTCTTGTTTTTGTATCCATTCAGCCAATCTGTGTCTTTTGGTGGGAGCATTTAGTCCATTTACATTTAAGGTAATTATCGATATGTATGTTCCTATTCCCATTTTCTATATTGTTTTGGGTTCGTTATTATAGGTCGTTTCCTTCTTTTGCATTTCTTATCTAGAGGAGTTCCTTTAGCATTTGTTGTAAAGCTGGTTTGGTGGTGCTGAACTCTCTCAGCTTTTGCATGTCTGTAAAGGTTTTAATTTCTCCATCAAATCTGAATGAGATCCTTGCTGGGTAGAGTAGTCTTGGTTGCAGGTTTTTCTCCTTCATCACTTTCAGTATGTCCTGCCACTCCCTTCTGGCTTGTAGGGTTTCTGCTGAGAGATCAGCTGTTAACCTTATGGGGATTCCCTTGTGTGTTATTTGTTGTTTTTCCCTTGCTGCTTTTAATATGCTTTCTTTGTATTTAATTTTTGATAGTTTGATTAATATGTGTCTTGGCGTATTTCTCCTTGTATTTATCCTGTATGGGACTCTCTGTGCTTCCTGGACTTGATTAACTATTTCCTTTCCCATATTAGGGAAGTTTTCAACTATAATCTCTTCAAATATTTTCTCAGTCCCTTTCTTTTTTTCTTCTTCTTCTGGAACCCCTATAATTCGAATGTTGGTGCGTTTAATGTTGTCCCAGAGCTCTCTGAGACTGTCCTCAGTTCTTTTCATTCTTTTTTCTTTATTCTGCTCTGCAGTAGTTATTTCCACTACTTTATCTTCCAGGTCACTTATCCGTTCTTCTGCCTCAGTTATTCTGCTATTGATCCTATCTAGAGTGATTTTAATTTCATTTATTGCATTGTTCATCGTTGCTTGTTTCATCTTTAGTTCTTGTAGGTCCTTGTTAACTGTTTCTTGCATTTTGTCCATTCTACTTCCAAGATTTCGGATCATCCTTACTATCATTATTCTGAATTCTTTTTCAGGTAGATTGCCTATTTCCTCTTCATTAGTTAGGTCTGGTGGGTTTTTATCTTGCTCCTTCATCTGCTGTGTGTTTTTCTGTCTTCTCATTTTGCTTATCTTACTGTGTTTGGGGTCTCCTTTTTGCAGGCTGCACGTTCGTAGTTCCCGTTGTTTTTGATGTCTGTCTCCAGTGGCTAAGGTTGTTTCAGCGGGTTGTGTAGGCTTCCTGGTGGAGGGGACTAGTGCCTGTGTTGTGCTGGATGAGGCTGGATCTTGTCTCTCTAGTGGGCAGGTTCACGTCTGGTGGTGTGTTTTGGGGTGTCTGTGGCCTTGTTATGATTTTCGGCAGCCTCTCTGCTAATGGGTGGGGTTGTGTTCCTGTTTTGCTAGTTGTTTGGCATAGGTTGTCCAGCACTGTGGCTTGCTGGTCGTTGAGTGAAGCTGGGTGCTGGTGTTAAGATGGAGGTCTCTGGGAGATTTCCACCGTTTAATATTATGTGGAGCTGGGAGGTCTCTTGTTGACCAGTGTCCTGAAGTTGGCTCTCCTACCTCAGAGGCAGAGCCCTGCCTCCTGGGCTGGAGCACCAAGAGCCTTTCATCCACACGGCTCAGAATAAAAGGGAGGAAAAGTAGAGAGAATTATTAGAAGTATGAGGAAACAAAGAAGGAAAGGAGGAAAGGAAGGAAGGAAGAAAGAAGCAAAGAAGGAAAGAAAGGAGGGAGGGAGGGAGGAAGGAAGGAAGGAAGGAGGGAAAGAAGGAGAAAATGTAGAGAGAATTAGTAGAAGTATGAGGAAAGAAAGAGGGAAAGGAGGAAAGGAAGGAAGGAAGAAAGAAGCGAAGAAGGAAAGAAAGGAGGGAGGGAGGGAGGAAGGAAGGAAGGTAGGAGGGAAAGAAGGAGAAAATGTAGAGAGAATTAGTAGAAGTATGAGGAAAGAAAGAAGGAAAGGAGGAAAGGAAGGAAGGAAGAAAGAAGCAAAGAAGGAAAGAAAGGGAGGGAGGGGGGAAGGAAGGAAGGAAGGAGGGAAAGAAGGAGAAAATGTAGAGAGAATTAGTAGAAGTTTGAGGAAAGAGAGAAGGAAAGGAGGAAAGGAAGGAAGGAAGAAAGAAGCAAAGAAGGAAAGAAAGGAGGGAGGGAGGGAGGGAGGAAGGAAGGAAAGAAGGAGGGAAAGAAGGAGAAAATGTAGAGAGAATTAGTAGAAGTTTGAGGAAAGAGAGAAGGAAAGGAGGAAAGGAAGGAAGGAAGAAAGAAGCAAAGAAGGAAAGAAAGGAGGGAGGGAGGGAGGGAGGAAGGAAGGAAAGAAGGAGGGAAAGAAGGAGAAAATGTAGAGAGAATTAGTAGAAGTTTGAGGAAAGAGAGAAGGAAAGGAGGAAAGGAAGGAAGGAAGAAAGAAGCAAAGAAGGAAAGAAAGGAGGGAGGGAGGGAGGGAGGAAGGAAGGAAAGAAGGAGGGAAAGAAGGAGAAAATGTAGAGAGAATTAGTAGAAGTTTGAGGAAAGAGAGAAGGAAAGGAGGAAAGGAAGGAAGGAAGAAAGAAGCAAAGAAGGAAAGAAAGGAGGGAGGTAGGGAGGAAGGAAGGAAGGTAGGAGGGAAAGAAGGAGAAAATGTAGAGAGAATTAGTAGAAGTATGAGGAAAGAAAGAAGGAAAGGAGGAAAGGAAGGAAGGAAGAAAGAAGCAAAGAAGGAAAGAAAGGGAGGGAGGGGGGAAGGAAGGAAGGAAGGAGGGAAAGAAGGAGAAAATGTAGAGAGAATTAGTAGAAGTTTGAGGAAAGAAAGAAGGAAAGGAGGAAAGGAGGAAAGGAAGGAAGGAAGAAAGAAGCAAAGAAGGAAAGAAAGGAGGGAGGGAGGGAGGGAGGAAGGGAGGAAGGAAGGAGGGAAAGAAGGAAAAAAGACAGAAAGAAAGAAGATACAGTAAAAATAAAATAAAGTATAATATAGTTATTGTACTAAAAAATATTTAGAAAGAAAAAAAAAAGAACAGATAGAACCCTAGGACAAATGTTGGAAACAAAGCTATACAGAGAAAATCTTACATAGAAGCATACACATACGTGTTCACAAAGAGAGGCAAAGGGGGAAAAATCATAAATCCTGCTCCCAGAGACCACCTCCTCAACCTGGGGTGATTCGCTGTCTAAAGGAGGGAAGGAAGGAAGGAAAGAAAGAACGAAGGTAAAGTACAATAAAGTTATTACAATTAAAATTAATTATTAAGAAAAAAAATTAAAAAAAAAAAAAAAACCATGGACGGATAGAGCCCTAGGACAAATGTTGGAAGCAAAGCTATACAGAGAAAATCTTACACAGAAGCATACACATACACGTTCACAAAGAGAGGCAAAGGGGGAAAAATCATAAATCCTGCTCCCAGAGACCACCCCCTCAACCTGGGGTGATTCGCTGTCTAAAGGAGGGAAGGAGGGAAGGAAAGAAAGAAAGAAAGAACGAAGGTAAAGTTCAATAAAGTTATTACAATTAAAAAAAATTTAAAAAAAAAAAAAAAAAAAAAAAAACCATGGACGGATAGAGCCCTAGGACAAATGGTGGAAGCAAGAGTATACAGACAAGATCTCACACAGAAGCATACACACACACATTTACAAAAAGAGGAAAAGGGAAAAAAATCACAGATCTCGCTCCTAAATTCCCCCTCTTCAATTTGGGATCACTCCCTGTCTATTCAGGTATTCCACAATGCAGGGCACATCAAGTTGATTGTGGAGCTTCAATCCGCCGCCTCCGCGGCTGCCGGGAGAGACCTCCCCCTCTCCTCCCTGCTCTCACAGCTCACAGGAGCTCAGCTTTGTACCCGGCCCTGACCCTGCGCGCAGATCGCTGGAGGGCGTCTGTTTTTTTGCTCAGACAGGACGGGGTTAACGGAGCCGCTGATTCGGGAGCTCCGGCTCACTCAGGCCGGGGGTTGGGGGATGGGGGAAGGCGGGGCACTGCGTGCGGGGCGGGCCTGCGGCGGCAGAGGCGGCGTGACACTGCGGCAGAGGCCGGCGTGACGCTGCACCAGAGGCCGGCGTGACGCTGCACCGGCCTGAGACCCGCCGTGCGTACTCCCGGGGAAGCTGTCCCTGGATCCCGGGAACCCGGCAGTGGCGGCCTGCACAGGCTCCGCGGAAGAGGGGCGCGGAGAGTGACCTGCGCTCGCACACAGCCCCCCTGGTGGCGGCAGCAGCAGCCCCAGCGTCTCCCGCCCGTCTCTGGGCTCCGCGGTTTCAGCCGCGGCTCGCGCCCGTCTCTGGGGCTCGCGCTTCCCGCCACGGCTCGCGCCCGTCTCGGGGGCTCGCGCTTTTAGCCGCGGCTCGCGCCCGTCTCTGGAGTTCCTTTAAGCAGCGCTCCCAAACCCCTCTCCTCGCGCACCAGGAAACAAAGAGGGAAGAAAAAGTCTCTTGCCTCTTCGGCCGGTGCAGGCTTTTCCCCGAACTCCCTCCCGGCTAGTCGTGGCGCACCAACCCCTTCAGGCTATGCTCAAGCCGCCAACTCCAGTCCTCTCCCTGCGCTCCGTCCAAAACCGAAACCCGAGCCTCAGCTCGCAGCCCCGCCCGCCCCGGCGGGTGAGCAGACAAGCCTCCCGGGTTGGTGAGTGCCGGTCGGCACCGATCGTCTGTGCAGGAATCTCCCCGCTTTGCCCTCCGCACCCGTCGCTGTGCACCACTCCGCGGTCCCGAAGCTCCCCACTCCGCGGTCCCGAAGCTCCCCCCTCCGCCTCCCGCAGTCTCCGCCCGCCGATAACCCTGCTTTTGTTTTGTTGGGCATACCTTTCATTCTGGAGTGTCTTGAAGATTGTTTAGGGGAGCTGGTTTGGTGATGAACTGCCAGAGACAGATGTACCTAGAAGGGTATAAAACTTATATTTGAGTCCCTCTTGCTTGCACAGACCACTTCCAGGGCTCTGAGAGGGGACCTACAAGTGTGCTTATATGGTCATAGTTTTTGTAAAACTTGCAAAGATAAGATATTTTAACTGCAATTGGTTAAGACGACTGCCTCTTTCCATTCTGAATTTCCCTCTGTCCTTCTTCTCACACTAGATAATGGAGGGGCCATGGGCATTTTTGGGGATCCATCGAAGCGGAAGTTGAGTTAAGGTTCACTTAGTTTGGGTTTTGTAAGATATGTTTATGGTTGGTATGTCTATTCCATGAACAGTTTCTAGCTGTCCCATGTAGGAATAACATAGAAATACTGCTCACTGAAATGATTCCCCCAGTGTTTTAACTTGAAGCTGCAAGAAGAAAGTCATAGTGCCCAGCACTGCCTAACATGTTAGGTGGAGGAGGAGCAGTTTAAAGTGTGAACAGCTAGAAGCTAGGGTGGAAAATTCTTTCACACTGTAGATGTGCAAAATCGTAAACCATAAATTTAATTCTCATCAATGCTTAAACAAAATGGAAGTTTTCTTTCTTGATGAAATTATATTCCTAAATGCAGTACCTGCAATTGTAAAAACACTATACAACCTCTTCTTTTCATTAATGAGAACTACATGAAATAGAATTCATCAGAATTTCTATATTTGTAGGGCACAAGCTGAAGCTGTGCCATAGACAACATTTATGTAGCATTGTACGTGCTATGCATTCTAGCGTATTGAATAGCATCTTAGCATATTATTACCAGTAATATTATTAAGCCCAAATAAACTATATTAAGCTATCAAGTATGAAAAATAAATTTTGAACAATTATTATAGAGGAATTTAAATTTTTTCTGAATTAAAAAAGTTTTATATAGAAAATAATATTACAATACTTTTGTCATATGAAGAGACAATCAAACTAACAGCCAAAAGATGTAGGACAAAAAGTATTGTACAGATATGCCCAGCTCTATTTTTCTTTCTCAAGATTGCTTTGGCTATTCAGGGTCTTCTGTGTTTCCATACAAATTGTGAAATTGTTTGTTCTAGTTCTGTGAAAAATGCCATTGGTAGTTTGATAGAGATTGCATTGAGTCTGTAGATTGCTTTGGGTAGTAGAGTCATTTTCACAATGTTGATTCTTCCAGTCTAAGAACATGGTATATCTCTCCTTCTGTTTGTATCATCTTTAATTTCTTTCATCAGTGTCATAGTTTCCTGCATACAGGTCTTTTGTCTCCTTAAGTAGGTTTATTCCTAGGTATTTTATTCTTTTTCTTGCACTGGTAAATGGGAGTGTTTCCTTAATTTCTCTTTCAGATTTTTCATCATTAGTGTATAGGAATGCAAGAGGTTTCTGGGCATTAATTTTGTATCCTGCTACTTTACCAAATTCATTGATTAGCTCTAGTAGTTTTCTGGGAGTGTCTTTAGGATTCTCTATGTATAGTATCATGTCATCTGCAAACAGTGACAGCTTTACTTCTTCTTTTCTGATTTGGATTCCTTTTATTTCTTTTTCTTCTCTGATTGCTGTGGCTAAAACTTCCAAAACTATGTTGAATAATAGTGGTGAGAGTGGACAACCTTGTCTTGTTCCTGATCTTAGAGGAAATGGTTTCAGTTTTTCACATTGAGAACGATGTTGGCTGTAGGTTTGTCATATATGACCTTTATTATGTTGAGGTAAGTTCCCTCTATGCCTGCTTTCTGGAGGGTCAGTTTCTTAGTTAATAAAAATATTATGTTGAATTTCTAGATTTTGTGATTTTTTCCTAGCTTTGTAAATTTGTAGCTTGTTGTAATTTCTTTTCTCATTTTAAATAAATACTTACATGTCTGCCTAATTTTATATTAGTAATTTTGCATTATTTCTTTTAAAGATATCTCTCAGAATATATATGCTTCAGGCTTCCCCAAACCTGGGTCTGCTCTCTATCTGCTCCAGATTTCATTTTGTTCATCCAGTGATTCCTCAAGGAAGAGTAAATTTGGGGAACTGAATTATCCCTATGGGAGGAAATGAAGAAAGGAATTGGGGAGGGTTCAGTAAAGGGTGAAGGTAGGATAAAAATGAAGAAAAAGGGAAGTTAATGTGTTGAACACTTACATGGTTGAGTTAAGATTGGTAGTGAATTCAGAGAAGGGGAACATGGGAAGAAGAATAGAAACAGGGACAAAAGAGAAGACGAATGAGATAGCACGTCTCTTTCATTTAATAGAAATAACACAGAAATTGGAATCAAAAACAGTTTCCTTAATCTGTCCAGCTGTAGGTATGACCTTGATCAATTCCCTTATTTCCTCTGGGCTTTCTGCTCCTTCTTTGTAAAGCAGAGATAATAATACATATCCTGTGGCTTATCAGGATTAAAAACAGCTACATCAACCCCCCAGCCCACAGCAGGGTCTCATAGCTATTATCACTGTTGTTGATTCAATCAAATGTCGTGAAGGAGGCTCAGCAAAATGTAGAATCCCAGATCTCAAGAAAAACCTGAGGGACGAATGTATAGGCATTGCCTGATTATGAAGGGAAATATCAGGAAAGTTAAAGCATGAAAAGAGACACAGATTAAAGGAGGCAGAAGAATGATTTGGGATATATGAGGTTAAAAGAGGGGGACTGAGAAAACAGATTCCTCATAATCTAATCCCTACATGATGGCAAGAAAAGAAAAACAGATGCCTCCTAGATGGAAGTGGTAGAGGAGGCACAGGAAGAAAATGGGCAAAGTCTTACAGGGCTCTTAGGTTAAAAAGTTTGAAATTGGTACTGACAAGTATGTGGCCATTTGGCCAAAATTGTGTTGTCAATGTATCTGCGTCTATTAGGCTGATGAATGGTCAACTCCAGGGCTCTTGGACCCTTACTAGGAATATCTATGGGCCCAGGTCTAAAGGAAAACCCAGAGACTCCGTTCAGAAAATGAAGACTCTGGGTTACTATGGAATTTTCAATGAAATAATGGAGTTGGCAAATAAAACTTTCAGTTTGTATCTGATCAACTGTCATTTTGCTGGGTTAGGGAAAATAATACTAGACTTTAAAATAGTGAAAAAGAAAAAGAAAGAAGTTCATTACAGAAGAACAACACATTATCTTTGGAATTAAAAAATGTACTCCATGTGGCTTCCGCTTTGAGGAAAATTAAGTTTGAAATGTCGACTTCTCAGTCTATAAATTAGAACCTACATATTTACATGTTCCATTTACAAAGAGATGGAAGACTGAATTCCACCTTGCTCACAATGCTTAAAATGTCATTCAAATTCTGAAATTTCAGTTCATGGTTGGCTCTCTGGGTGACATGTGTTGCCTAAACTAGGGCCCAGGAAACATATATATATATATATATATATATATATACATATATATATATATATATTTTTTTTTTTTTTTTTTTTAAATGGGGGGTGGTGAGAAGTGGCACAAGTATGGCCAAAACTGGACACCTGAGGAGAGCCACAGGCTAAAGCTGAGTGTTAGTTAGTAATGTGACAAAGACCCTCTCCTTGACCAAATTTTAGTTGACACCTCTGAACCCTATTCTCCATTAGGCCTGAACTTTGGGCCCTGTCCCTATCCCTATCCCAGTCCTTCCTGGTCCTGTATAGCCCAGTTTTAGCAAGAATCCTGTTAAGTCAGTTTAGAGAGAATCCCCCATCTTCGATATCTTCTCACCCTGACCTGCCTGCAGCAAGAATCCCATTGGGTCAGTTAAGCAAGAATTCCCCCTATCCTTGATGTCTTCCCTTAGTAATTTTCCATCCATCAACCCTCCCAACCCTCTCCTTGGCTATAAATCCTCACTTGTTCTTGTTTTGGGAATTGAGCCCAGTTCTATACTGAGGTCTCTTTTCCTCTATTGCAATAGTTCCTGAATGAAATTTGTCTTTACTGCTTTAACTACTGTCTGGTTCTGGTTTTCTTTAACTGACATAAGATTGTGACTGGAAACCATCATTCTGCGCTGGTAACCACTGGGTGGGCAAGCAATCCGCTGTGTTCGGCAGTAAGTACACTCTACCTGAATAATTTTAGTAACACTCATAATTGCCACTTGTATACAGCTAAGAATTTCAAAGGCTTTCGCATATGTTATTTTAGTTTTTCCCTCACAACGGCCCTTGTGAAATAGGCAGGGATCTTACGGAAGAGGAAACTGAGGCTCAGAGCAGTTGCTTATCTTGCAGGGGGGTCACTCAACAAGCAGAACTAGAACTGAAGGTTTCAAAATCCTCACTCAGTGCTCTGAGTTCAATTAGAATTTAAAACTTCAAAGAGAAATACAGTACATTGTTCTAGGAGAAAATGAATTGTTATGAAGATAAAGAGTTTGCTGACTTCTAAGCAGGGCAATTAAAGAATCAGGTGGTGAATAAATAACTTGTCTTAGACATTAGAATGAATAACCATTTCATGGATATCTTTGAACAATTTACTTCTTTCATGTAGAGCCAGAGTTTCAATAGATTTAAACTATAGCAGAAAATACTTAGACACACCAGGAACAAATCTTGGCTGTAAAGCTGGTTATAGGCTCAATGTACGGTATATTCATTATCCAGCAAACTCATTGAAATATCCACGGTTCTCAGACACTGGGTAAAATGCTAGAGGGACAATGATGGACAAGACGTGGTCCCTGCCATCTGAAGCTCTTGGCTAGTTTGTGTAGGAGACACATGGTCAGACATCTAGTTACAGAACAGCCAGGAAAGGTGAGCTATTTGTGAGGGTGGAGCATGCTGATTGAAAGCAGTCCTTGGTCTGCTTAGCTGTATACCTGTCTATGACAGGAGCCTGGACCTGCAGTTCCCTGAAGTTCTTTTCAGTTCTCTTCTTTCAATGACTCGTGAATCCTGTTTTCACAATGGCTGCTGTTTCTATTGCTATGGAAATGGCAGTGATGTATATCACAAATTCAAATATGACATGACTACAGGACTCAAGAGGAGGAAAAGATGAGCTGTAAGGGGCACAGTTTTCCTCCAAGCCAAATAACTTTGCTAATGAGCAAGTATGTTAACAAAAAAAAAATATGAAAAACATGTGAGAAGGCCATCGGCTGGGAGAATAGGGTATGTGAGTGAGGTTCTTCAACAGATGTGCCTCGGGTGAGCTCAGTAGATAAATCTTAACACCTCCACTGGAACATTTCTCAAGCCAAAATGCTGCTCCCTGGACGATCCAACAGCTGCAGTCTCCTGTTCTGATGTAGGAGGAGGCTGATAAGTCTCTCCCTGGATAAAGAGGGAGATTAGTTACCCTTTGCCCCTGGGCCATCTTCCCTCCAGGGGGAAGGTGATACCTAACTTTAGGAGAGGCTGAGTTGGCATCAAGACAAATGCTGGTGTGATGAGAAAGACCACCCTCTCTCTTCAGCGTTTTCAGATGCATCCTCCTTGGCCTGGGTTTGGGGAGAAAACTGTCCAAGCACAACTGTGACCTGCTCTATCCTTGCCTGTCCCCTGTGAGAGAGTTTCAACCCCATTTCTGGAACCCCCACACCCCTGCATGTGCAGAGAAATTCCCGTGTGACTTGGCTTTCCGTCTGAGATGGGTTTTGGGAGGTGGCCTGGGGATGAGGCTCCAAGGTCAGCAGCAGAGCTTTCACCGTGAAGCAGCAGCCTCTCTTTAGAGCAGAGTTGGCTGTACACTTTCATCTTCCCCACCCTCTGGCCTGGTCTTTGAGGATGTCATGGTAAAAGTAAAGGAAACTGTTTAGTCTGCACCACAGCCTTGAATAGGCCATAAAAACTCCCCAGGCTGTGACCGACCAGACTTGGAACGCAGACCTCCACTCGTCACTTACGTACCTTCTTTGTCACTTTGTATTTTGTGTGTTGTCTCTCTCTCCACCCTGGTGGCCTGTAAACACACACATACCTGCCATCTGGAAGTTGCTGTGCTGATGTTGTGTTCTCCAAAGCCCCATGCATGTGTTGATGAGACTACAGGATATATGCTATTGCTTATATGGGATTAATATGGACATTTGGAGCTCAAGAAATCAGGTGAAACATTTCTAAGATAAAATCCCCTCTCCGGAAAACTCACCCCTTCAAAAATGCTAGTGGCTGCTTCCACATCTTTATTATGATTCTAAGGACTATGACACAGGCCTTGATTCGAAAAGTCTTGATTTCTAATAGTTTCTGAAAAAAACCTCTCAATACCTGAGCATTAAAAAGTGTGTTTCAATATGAAGTGTCTGGAAGATTCCCTATGTGCAAGTCCTCCTTTAATTTAGTTAATGTAGAGCAATGATTTTTTGTTTTTTTGTGGTACGCGGGCCTCTCACTGCTGTGGCCTCTCCCGTTGCAGAGCACAGGCTCTGGACGCGCAGGCTCAGCGGCCATGGCTCATGGGCCCAGCCGCTCAGTGGGATCTTCCCGGACCGGGGCATGAACCCGCGTCCCCTGCATCAGCAGGCGGACTCTCAACCACTGTGCCACCAGGGAAGCCCCTAGAACAATGTTTTTTTAAAAAACTTTCACCATGGAGAAAAAAGAAGAAGGAGAAGGGAAGGAGGAAGAGGAGGAGATGATGGTGGGGGCAAACAGGAGAGGATGGAGATGGAGAAGGAAAAGGAAAAGGAGAAGAAGAAAAAAGAGTTTGCTGCTGAGCTGAGAATCCAACTACAAAGCCAAGGCCCAGCTTGGAGCAGAGTTTTATGTTTGAGTTATAAACTTTGAAAATAGAGCTTTATAATGGAAATGTTGACAGACTCTCTCCTATAACTGGGCTAGCGGATGCCCGCTGTAATGTACTGTGTAATTTATAGGAGTCACCTGTTAAGCCATCTGGGAAAGAAAAGTTCCCTTCTTTTAAAATGTTAATAACTTGATTAACCTTCTGAACTTCATCATTATTCCAAGTGGAGTCCATGCAAGCCAATTGCTGCTAGCCATCCAATTTATATTTGTAGATAAAATTTGGGATAAAAAGATCCATACCGAGTGGATTTCTTATTCTTACCCTGTAGGAAAATGAGTTGTTAAGAGAGAAGCTGCAGCTTGATGGACTGGATTCTGCAAACTAAAGCCTGCCCCAAGTTAAAGCAAGCATTGGGTCTCTTTGTACCTGAATCCATACATGCGTTTATCTTCCCTCCTTACCTTCCTCTCCCATTGGTTTTTCAGGCAAGAAACCAGGAACTGAGATCTCTCCTGCCCTTGGGGAGAATAGATATTATTCACTCTGGGAACCTTGACTCTATAATTTTAAATCGTTGCTAAATGGCTTGTATATATGTTTTATGTCTTCTACATTTGTAGAGTTGTAGGTTCCCATACATCAGCTCCCCTGTTTTTCTATTTTCTTTCACTTTTAGTACTGCTCTTATTCCTTATCAAAACATTCGTATGGAATCTCTCTGTTCTCAACATTCATTCCATAAATGACCAGCACCCAGGCTGGGCTCTACTAGCTTGCCTCTGTTATTCTCGGGATCTATCCACTGGGCTTTTGACCCTTTTGGAACAAATCTATCTCACTGAATTAATCTAATAGGGTTAGAATTCCCTCAAACAGCAATGAGACACTTTAATGAATGCTAGATCTATCTTTGTTGTAGGAAGATTCAGTACTTTCTGAAGATGAAATTGCTCAGTTGGAATGTTCTGATTTGAGAATGTTATTTTAAATACAGACCAGGGTCCTTGTATATATGTTTTTCCTGTTTAATTTCTCTGGACTGATTATTTTACTGTTAACCTGGGTTACAAGTGTTTTTGTATGAGGGACACATCGTTGTCTATAGCACATTGTACTGCCATGTGATTCTCATTGATTAAATCAGGAGATCCTTTTCTGTCTTTCCTGCAGAACACTAAAGCAGTCGTACCCAAAGTAAGTCAAATAAAAATGATTATCCTAAGAAATGTAATCCTGGAGGAGCCAATCATGTTAAGCCACAATTTCCTCCAACCCTTTGATCTGAGAGACAATGCTTACCAAAAGGATATACTGCCCAAGAAGTTAGTTGTCTGATGGGAGAGTAAATATATGAAAACCTTTTGCACTTTCTGGTAAGTTCATCTCTTGTTCTTAATTAAGGCAACCAATCATCCTGGTTTACCTGTGATGCTCCTGGTTTTAGCACCAAAAGCCCTGCATCCCAGGAAACCTCTCAGTTCCAGGAAAACTAGGACAGTTGGTCATCCTATTCTTACTGAACAATTTTTTAAAGTTTCCTTTATTACCAGATAGTAATAGCACGAAGAGAAGCTAGAACTGTGTAAGACTTAGTATAAAGAATTGTTTTTTTTATTGCTACAGTATTCACAAATGATTGGGCTTCCTGGAAATATAGTAAGCTCTCTGTCACTCAGAATGTTCATGCAGAAGTGGACTGGCTACCTGTAAGGAGTTTGTGGGGAGGATTCCTACTTTGGCAGGAAGACTGGACTTTATGATCTCTAAGCGTGTTTCCAACTCTAAATTTTAAAAATTCTAGATGGCTCCAAAAGACAGAAACATGACAGCTACAGGTAGACATCAGGAATCTTGAATTCTGGTGTCTTTATGTACTCTGTATAGGTTTTACATTTTTATGTTAACCTGGTTTTGTATCTTGCCTGATACAAAACTCTACTGTATAGGTGTGCATAGTACTATTTTATTTTGTAACATAGTACACACCACTTGGATTCTAATGGTCTCTTCTGTGATTTTCAAACACTCACCCCTTGATGGGATGGAGCCTAAGTTCTTCGTTGGAATATAATGCTCATTAATTCCTTGAGCATTTATCCCCTGGAAACATGGTTCCTGCTTGCAGTTTGATGTCATCTACCCTTCACATGCTCTGACACTCATATACATTTCACAGATGTGTCAAGAGAGGTCTCAAGATGTTGAGAGGAAAAGTTTGCCAAGGCTACAGTGAGATTGTGTGGCACAGCCAAAAATGAAAAAGTCAAAAGTCTGGCTCTGAGTACTGTTTTCTAATGACTAGACACCACTCCCTCTTTGGAACAGATTTGATTTTAATGCTTTAAAGGGGCATAGAGAGCTGGCTGGTTTACAAAACTGAGAAATATTCTTCTTGCTGAAGCCACACCGCTTTCCCTGCCACCATCTTGAGGGAGTTTTGACCTTCCATAATAGACAAAGTCCCTATCCTTCCCTGTCCTTTCTTCCCATACCTCTTCCTCCCTAAATTCCTCCTGAATTCTCTAGATGGAAGCTTATTCTGATACTAGTTACTTAAGAGCAACAGAAAATTCTGAAGTACACAAAAATGTTTACAAGTACATAGAATGGTACAGAATCTAGATTAGGAGGTGATTCTTAGGAGTTCATATCGCCTTGATGTCTCTATTGAGATCTCAGAGAAAAGGATCTGGAAACAAAATACTTTTATTCTTTCTATGTTTAAGTTGAGCCTGCCCTCCTTGAATTGTCAGAGGAATCTCTTGCTTTACTGAACCTAAAACTTCCTGAACTCAATTCTTTCTCTTTGTCACCCTTTGTCTTCCCACCCTAGATCATGGGTTCTCTTTGATATTAGCGTAAGCATTTTCATTTATTCATTAAGTATTTATTGAGCACCTACTACATTCTGTGTAGTATGCTGGTTTGAGAAAGTGAAATAAGTCATGTCCCTATTCTATCCTTAAAGAGCTCACTTTGTATATAATGATGGTGAGAGATAGAAAAACCTCTCCAAACAACTAACAATAATATAATTAGATGAGTGTTCAAAGCTTTAAACTGAAAGGCATTTAAACTTTTCTAGAACAGGTGGAGAAGCAGCTGTTGTTTGTCCATTAACATGATCTGCTGGTCTTTTAATATGTTGCCCTGATGATACAAACTAAACTATGCAGTAGGTGAGCACATTCAAGCTCATATCTGCCCTTCAACAAACCAGATCATCGGAAACACTTGTACTGGACTGTATCAGTATTGGCTTTCTTTAGACCTGATTTCTGACCTTTGCTTTGGTGTGATGCCATGAGCTCATATTTTGGGACATCATTTTAAAAATCCCATGAAACTTATCAGTGTGCTTATTGTAATAAGATCTTAAAAATACTTTATATAGTGTTTCTTCTATCAGGACCCACGGGAGAATGTTTTTCCAGGCTCAGGATTAGAAATTGTTACATATCTTTTGAGAACTGATTTCCTTTTAGCTTATGGAGATTATGACCCTCTTAACTGACTGTTTTCCTTTTTGGGCTGGGTCTTAATAGTCATATAGTTCAATCGCTCCTATCTGATTACATCCTCTCTGCTAGATGTCTAAGGCAGTGTTTTTCAACCTTTTAGTCTGTAGCCCGGGCTAAAAACATGTTTTGTGTTGTGACCAAGTGCACACACATAATTAAAAATAAAGTTTCACAAAACAGTACTAATTTCTATTGCAATGCCCTATTTTTAAATTCTATTCTTTTCTGTTCCATCCTATTCCATCCCAATGTTTTAAAAAATGCTGGTTACAACTCACTAAATTGATTTCATAACTCTTTAGTGAGTTGTAACCCAGACTTTAAGAAAGACTGATTCATTCCTTTCCTTGAACACTTCCAGCTACAGAAAACTTAATGCTTCGCGAGGAAGTCCATTTTATCATTGGAAAATTTGGAGAACCTCCTTTAACTGAGCTTAACCCTGACTTGGTAGATCTTGCCAGAATCCTCCTAATTCTTTCTCAGTTTCATGAAGAATAGTCCAATCCTTCTTATTCCTGACCACCTCTCCAATAGTGGAAGAGAATATGTCCCCCTGAAAACTCCTTACCCATTTATATTTGGTTGTGGCTCCTGCAAAAAGCTTGGTGGCCAGATGTCAACAGCTGAAGAAAAGTCTTAGGCTAGGGCAATTAGAAATGTTCCCTGAAGCATTTGAGTAATTTGAAGGAAAGTGTTGCTTTTTAAAAATGTTCTCAATTTAACTGAACAATTGCCCCAATTCCCTATTTTACTTCAGCTTTGGAAAACCTGGCCCAACTTCTGCTGCACCATTGATTTTGCTCAAAGGTGGCAAGTGACAACACAGCCATTACATAAATGACATGAGAAAACAGCCTTCTTCCCCTAAGGTATTTAGCACACTCCACAGATGGCAACGAGCTAATTCAGTCCAAAGAAGAAACAAGTGAAATCATTCACTCAATTACCTTCATTGGGTAGAGGCAGTGTGGCTCTCTCAACTCCCCCAGAAGAAAAAAAAAACCTTCTGAAACTGCCATGCATGGGCAATTTCATTACAACAGAGTTCCAGTCACCTCTTGTTTTCTTAAACTTGTATTATTGAATGATTAGTCTTCTGTTTATGGTTACATTGCCAAGTATCCAAAGCAGAACTCTCTCCTTCATTCGAAGTTAATCGAACTGAAATGGACATGGCATTACCAAGGCCCATGGCCCTATGAGATCAGAAGAATTACTCAATCTGTACCACTTAGGATAGAAATCTTTGAAAGACGTTAGGATAAATTGACAAAGATTACTTACCTCAGAATACAGAGCTCAAAATGCAATTCAGAAAGACTTTATTATAATTACATGCTGTAATGGGAAAGATTAAAATGCTGTGTGGCTGGATAATAGTACTCACTTAAGTAATGGCTAAATCCAGAGTTGAGAGGTGATCACGGGTAATCACTTTGTTCTTGATTCCTATGTACAAAAGTAAAGAGCAAATCTGTGTCCTTGACGGGAAGCCTTGGAGTAAATGATTCCCTAAATTGATGGCAAATTCCCTAAAATATGTTGATATTGAGAGGAACATCACTGTCCTGTACAATTGTTTAGCTAGATTTCACAACTAAAGCTCAAAAATAAAACATAAACATTTAACCAAACTGATGAGGATGACCTAAGTTAAGAATTAGCCTATATTTTCTGTTTTCATAAGATTTCAGTTCTGTAATAGTTCTTTGGTATTTTCAGATGGCTTTATTTTAAGTTGGTTTCATTCAGAAAACATAGAGAGAGAGTAATCATCCCATGAAAAATCTTTTCTTGGTAGTTCTCTGTTTCTCTCTCTCATTTCTAGTTTGCATCATATTTTAGTCTTTCTCAGTTTAGTCTATTCTTGGCTAAGATTTCTTATATTTAATTTCTTTATTAATTTGCATTTAGGCATTTCAACTTAGAGCTCTTGTGAAGAGTGGCAACCAAGAGCCTTGCTCAAGTCTTGGGTAAGGTCTAAGGCTTTTGACAGCAGAAGGCCAAGGAAGTGGGGGAAAGGTACTAAGTGGGAAAAGAATCAAAATAGTTGTTCTTTCCTCGATATTATTTCACATAGGGGAATAGTGTTCCCATGGGAATGGCAAGAGATGACTACCTTAGAAGGGGAGATACTGCTATTTGAACATACAAGGTACGGTCAACTGTGTGGCACTTTCAATAAACATGAAGGATAAAGCCATATGGTAATTAGGAAGGGTAATGAATATTATTATCTTCCTCTGCAGTTACTAGCTCCTTTCATTCCATCTTCCCCTCTTGCTTTGAAATGGTTGGGAAAAATCAAGTTTTGGACAAGATCATTGTAGGGGTTGCAAGATGCTGACCTGGAGGCTGAAAATATCCTACGGATGGATTTTGTTTGTCATATACAATGTTAAAAAATATACACTCATTCATAAAGTGTTTTTGTGCATAAATAACATGTACAAAAACCTACAGCTAACAGTATACTTAATGGTGAAAGACTGAATGCTTTGCTCTTCAGATCGGGAAAAAGGCAAGGATGTCCACTCTTACCACTGTTATTCAAGGGAGAACTGGGAGTTCTGGCTAGTTGAACAAGGCAAGAAAAGAAAATCAAAGACATACAGATTGGAAAGAAGAAGTAACACTGTCCCTATTTGCAGATGATGTGATTGTCTATGTAGAAAATCTAGAGAAATCTACTAAAGAACTCTTAGAACTAAGTTTACTTAGGTGATAGGATACAGGATAAACATACAGTAGCAGTGGACATGTGGATACTGAAATTAAAATACCTTTTACAATTGCTAAAAACTACTTAGGTGTAAATCCAACAAAACATAAACAGGACTTATAAGTCGAAAAGTAAAAAATGTTGATGAAAGAAATATAGTAAGACCTAAATAAATGGAGACATAGTGTGTTCATGGATTGGAAGCCTTAAAATACTAACCATGCCAGTTCTCATCAAATTGACATACAGGTTTAATGCAATTCAAAATGCCAGCATTATTTTTTTTTAAATATTTCACAAAAAATTTATTAGAACTAATAAACCAACTTAGCAAAGTTTGCTTGCAGAATATGAAATCAACGTATACACATCACTTGCATTTCTGTACATTAACAATGAACAATCTGAAAAAGAAATTAGGAGAACAATTCCATTTACAATGGCATCAAAAAGAATAAAATACTTAGGAATAAGCTTAACCAAAGACAGCATTATTTTTTGAAGATGTAGAAAACATTATTTTAAAATTTTATGGGAAGGCAAAGTGACTAGAATATCTTAAATTCCTTGAAAAGAAGACCACAGTAGGAGGAATCAGTCTACCCAATTTCAAGACTTATTGTTTAGTTACAGTAATCATGACTGTGTGCTATTAGTCATGGGATAGACACGTCAATAAATGGAATAAAATATAGAACCTGGAAATAGACCCACATAGATATTCCCCAGCAAGTTTTTGACAAAGATGCAAAAACAAATGGTGCCAGAGCAAGTAGATATCCAGACACACAGAAATAAACCTCACCCTAAGACTCACAGTTTATATAAGAATTAACTCAAAAAGACTTAACTGTAAACTATAAGCATCCAATAAGCTTAGAAACAATGTAGAAGAAATCTCTGGAAACTAAAGCTAGGCAAAAAGTTCTTAGACTTGACATCTAAAGCAAGATCCTTAAAAGGCAAATTGGATAAATTGGACTTCATCAAAACTAAAAACTTATGCTCTGTGAAAGACTGTTAGGAGGATGAAAGATAAGCTAAAAATTGGCTGAAAAGTATCTTCAAACTACATTTCTGACAAAGAACTAGTATCTAGAATATATTTTTAAAAATCTCAAAACTCAATATTTGTAGTGAGGTAGATGGACCTAGAGTCTGTCATACAGAGTGAAGTAAGTCAGAAAGAGAAAAACAAAATACCCTGTGTTAACACATATATATGGAATCTAGAAGAAAAAAAAAAGGTTCTAACAAACCTAGGGACAGGACAGGAATACAGACGCAGATGTAGAGAATGAACTTGAGGGCATGGGGAGGGAGAAAGGTAAGCTGGGATGAAGTGAGAGAGTAGCATTGACATATATACACTACCAAATGTAAAATAGATAGCTAGTAGGAAGCAGCTGCATCACACAGGGAGATCAGCTTGGTGCTTTGTGACCACCTAGAGGGGTGGGATAGGGATGGTGAGAGGGAGATCCAAGAGGGAGGGGATATGGAGATATATGTATGCATATAGCTGATTCACTTTGTTATAGAACAGAAACTAACACACCATTGTAAAGCAATTATACTCCAATAAAGATGTTATTAAAAACAAAAAAGCATGGCGAATAGAA
Organism: Phocoena sinus; assembly: GCF_008692025.1. Classification (NCBI taxonomy): domain Eukaryota; kingdom Metazoa; phylum Chordata; class Mammalia; order Artiodactyla; family Phocoenidae; genus Phocoena; species Phocoena sinus. Next base: position 39,460,326 of record NC_045779.1, read on the forward strand.
AGTACAACATAAAGTTGCAAAAAAAAAAAAAATCTCAAAACTCAACAGTAACAAAACAAAACCCCAAAAGATCCAGCTGGAAAATGAGCAAAAGACACAAAGAGACATTTACCAAAGAGGATATACAGATATCAAAGAAGCACACTGAAAGATGTTCAACATCATTAGCCATTAGGGAAATGTAAATTAAAATTACAATGAGATATCTCTACTTACTTGTCAAAGTGGCTAAAATGAAAAATAGTGACAGCAAATGCTGACAGGATTACAGAGAAACTGGATCACTCATACATTGCTGGTGGGAATGTAAAATGGTGCAGCCATTCTTAAAAATAATTTGGCAGTTTCTTAAAAATATAGCCATACAACTAACATATAACCTGGCAATTGCACTCCTGGGCATTTGTTCCAGAGAAACAAAACATTTTGATCATACAAAAACCTGTACATGAATGTTTATATAAGCTGTATTCAAACTTTAAATGGATGAATGGTTAAACAAACTGTGGTACATCCATACCATGTAATACTACTCAACAATAAAAAGAAACAAAAATATTGATAAACGCAGTAACCTGGATAAATCTCCAGAGAATAATCCAGAGGTTTTAAAAAAAAACAATCCTAAAAGCTCATATGCTCTGATTCCATTTCTGTAACATTTGTGACATGACAGCATTATAGAAATGGAGAACAAATTAAGAATTGCCAGGGGGGCTTCCCTGGTGGTGCAGTGGTTGGGAGTCCGCCTGCCGATGCAGGGGACGCGGGTTCGTGCCCCGGTCTGGGAAGATCCCACATGCCGTGGAGCGGCTGGGCTCGTGAACCATGGCCGCTGAGCCTGCGCGTCCAGAGCCTGTGCTCCACAACGGGAGAGGCCACAACAGTGAGAGGCCCGCGTACTGCAAAAAATAAAAAAATAAAGAATTGCCAGGCATTCAGGAGAGAGTGGGAGCAGGAGGTGTGTGTGACTATAAAAGGGTAACATGAGGGATCCTTGTGGAGATGGAAATGTAGTGTATTCTGACTATACCAATGAAACTATCCTGGTTGTGATGTGAAAAACCTTGTTTTTCAAGAGGTTACCTTTGTGGGAATCTGGGTAAAGGGTACATGGGATCTTTGTATCATTTCTTACAACTGTAAATGAATATATAATTGTCTCAAAAGAATAAAAAAGCCTTTAGACAGGATCTTCAGTTCACCAGAGACTCTACTATTTTCAGTTTAATCTATTAAATTAAATTAGTCCCCATTAACTTCAACTTAATTTCAACTATTTTCAATTTAATTTCAAATCTAATAATTTGCTTTACATAGTTTTGTTTTCTGTCTGGCACATATAGGCATGAGAGAGAAAGAAAAAGAGAAAAGGATCTTGCTAACAAAATACAAAGAAGAAATGTCATGTGGTATTCCTCTATTGGGGACAGATGAAAATTGGGTGGGTTTTAGCATTTGGAGACATTGTGTTCTCACACTTGTTCAAAGACCCACGGTAGATAATAGGACCCGTTGTGCTATAAGGATCTCTGCGTGTCTCTCTCCTCCATTAAATTCCTTGAAGGCAGGGACCATGACTTGCTTGTTCTTTTTACTCTCTTCCCCCCTCCTTTCTTCCCTCCACCTAGCATAGAGACTTAATCTAGAATTTAATAGGGGAGAGAATAGATTTCTAAGTTGATTAGTAACATAGAATGATCACAATACTAACCACATATACCCATGATCTGGTAACTACCTTTCTAACCTTAATTTACTTCCCTCCAGGTGCCTAATGATTTAGCCAGCCTGAACTGCTCCAGCCTGCATGCATGTTGGGGAGTTTTCAGGGCCGGCCTTTGCCCACACCCCTTCTATTGTCTGGTGTTCCCTCTTCCATCCCCACAGGTCCAAATTATATTGATCTTTTACTGTTCAGTCAAAAGGATGCCTATTCCAAAAAGTCTTCTGTGCTGAAAATATTATTTCACAGTTTGTCTGTATCTCTTGTCACTTTCAACCTTGTAGGAGTATTGGGCTTGCTCTATGCCACTGCAAGACACTTGGGACTCACTATGTCCTGGTCCTTCTAGAACTTCCCACAGAAATGGGTTCAGTGAACTGTGTACAGCAGACCCAGTAAGTGTGCATTAAAAGAGCAAAGCAAAGAAAAGTAAATAAAAGAAAGAATTTAGAATGCTTAGGCTAATGTAAGGAGGCTCTTGGGGTAGCCAAATAAAAATGATAGGAAGCTAGAAAGGGAACTTGAGAGTGTATCAGAAGCAATAGCAGACAATGCTAAAATGTTGCAAGACTGATTTTACATGGCATTGGTAAAGATTAGGCTGCTCGCCACAGCCAGTTTCACTGTAAATCATGTAACAGACCTTGTAGAAATGCCAAGATAGTAGAAGTCTGCTTAAAATGCTGAGCTCCAAGACACGCTCGACTTGAAACATTGTTTACTTTCTTCATTAGGAACTAAAGGGAAGAAAGTACAAGACAGCGAGTAGCAATTACCTAATATCTTTGCAGAAAGAGAGATTTTTCAAAATGTGCTTTTCTCACTAATCCTTGAGGGGAAATGAGGTTTATTTATGGTGTCACGAGAGAACAAGGCATTAACAGTAAAAGACTTTATATGATTTCATGTTTTTAGGAAAGTCATTTGTTTACAAATCCGACTCAATCAAACCGAAAGGTATTTAATATAGTCCAGATTTGAATGTCACCTAATTTTGCACCCAAATTTCAGACTAAAGGAAGTAATTACGATAGAGTGTATACATTGATGTAAGAAGATATAGATTATAAATATTTCCTTACCATAGATGAAAACCTTAGAGTTAGACCATCCTATAGTCCAGGGAAAGAATGGAATAATTAAGTACAATTTCTTCCCTCTCTAGCTTTAAATAAAATTGTATGGGGCTAATGGAGATATCTAAAGTTACTTAACTACTTTGTTTGATAGTTCATGTCTTTTGACCAAGAAATAATTATGTAAATAATACAAATGGTTTGAAGTCCAGTTATATGAAAATAATTAGGACCATGGGCAACCTAGAAAAAAATGGATAAATTCGTAGAAATATACAATTGTCCAAAACTAAATCAGGAAGAAATAGATAATCTGAACAGACTGATTACTAGTAATGAAATTGAATCAGTAATCAAAAAAAAAAATCCCCCAAAAGAAATTCCGGACTAGACAGTTTCACAGGGGAATTCTACCAAACATTTAAAAAATAATTAATACCGGTCCTTCTCAAACTATTCCAAAAAATTGAAGAGGAGGGAACACTTCCAAATTCATTCTATGTGGTCAGCATCACCCTGATACCCAAACCAGACAAAGACACTACAAAAAAGGAAAATTACAGGCCAATATTCCTGGTGATCATAATTGAAAAAATCCTCAATAAAATATTAGCAAGCTGAATTCATCAATACATAAAAAGGATCATACATCATGTTCAAGTGGGATCTATTCTAGGGATGAAAGGATGGTTCAATATCCACAAATCAGTCAACATGATACACCACATTAACAATACAAAGAATTAAAAAATCACATGATCCTCTCAATAGATGCAGAAAAAACATTTGACAAAATTCAACATTCATTCATGATAAAAACTCTCAACAAGGTGAGTATAGAGGGAACACATCTTAACATTAAAAAGGCCATTTGTGACAAATCCACAGCTAACATCATATTCAAGAACAAGATCAAGAACAAGACAAGGATGTCAACTTTCACCATTTCTATTTAACATAGTTTTGGAGTCCTAACCACTACAATCAGACAGGAAAAATAAATTAAAGGCATTTAAATTGGAAGAGAAGAAGTAAAACTCACTATCTGTAGATGACATGATACTATATATAGAACACCCTAAAGACTCCACCAAAAAACTATTAAAGCTAATAAATGAATTCAGTAAGTTTGGAGGATACAAGATTAACATACAGAAACCTGTAGCATATTTATACACTAATGATGAAAGAGAAATCAAGAAAACAATCCCATTTACAATAGAATCAAAAAGAATTAAAATCCCTAGAAATAATATTAGCCAAGGAAGTGAAAGACCTGTACTTTGAAAACTATAAAACGTTGATGAAGGAAACTGAAGATGTGTAGATAACCAAGAAGGACCTACTATATAGCACAGGGAAATCTGCTCAATATTCTGTAATAACCTAAATGGGAAAAGAATTTGAAAAAGAATAGGTATATGTATACGTATAACTGAATTGTTTGCTGTACACCTGAAACTAACACAACATTGTAAATCAGCTCTAGTCTAATATAAAATAAAAATTGTAAAAAGTTAAGAAAAAAAAGGAAATTGAAGATGATGCAAATTGATGGAAAGGTATCCCATGCTAAAGAATTGGAAGAATTAATATTGTTAAAATGTCCATACCACCCAAGGGAATCTACAGAGTAAATGTAATCCCATGACATTTTTCACAGAATTAGAGCAAAAAATCTTAAAATTTGTATGGAACCACAAAAGGCGCTGAATAGCCAAAGCAGTCTTGAGAAAAATGAACAAAGCTGGAGTTATCAAGCTCTCTGTCTTCAGACTAGGCTACAATACAAAGCTACAGTAATCAAAATTATGTGGTACTGGTACAAAAACAGACACATAGATAATGGAACAGAAGAGAGATTGCAGAAATGAACCCACACTAATATGGTAAATTAATCTATGACAAAAAGGCAAGGATATACAATGGGGTAAAAACAGTTTCTTCAATAAGTGGTGTTGGGAAAATTGGACAGCTGTATGTAATAGAATGAAACTAGAATATTTCTCACACCATATACAAAAATAAACTCAAAATGGATTAAAGACCTAAATGTAAGACCCCAAACCATAAAACTCCTAGAAGAAAACATAGGCAGTACACTCTTTGACACTGGTGTTAGCAATAATTGTTTTTTGGATCTGTCTCCTTAAGAAAGGGAAACTAGCAAAAATAAACAAATGGCACCTACTCAAATATAAAAGCTTTTGCATAGTGAAAGAAACCTTCAACAAACTGAAATGGCAACCTACTGAATGGGAGAAGATATTTGCAAACTATATGTCTTATAAAGAGTTAACATCCAAAATATATAAAGAACTCATACAATTTAATATTTTAAAACCCCAAAACAATCGATCTGATTATAAAACTAGCAGAGGACCTGAATAGGTATTTTTCCAAAGAAGACACACAGATGGATGACAGGCACATGAAAAGATGTTCAACATCACTAGCCATCAGGGAAATGCAAATCAAAACCACAATGACATACCTCATACCTGTCAGAATGGCTATCATCAAAAAGACAAGAAATAAAATGTGTTGGCAAGGATGTGGAGAAAAAGGACCCCTCATGCACTGTTGGTGGAAATGTAAATTGGTACAGTCACTATGGAAAACTGTATGGAGGGTACTTCCCTGGTGGTCCAGTGGTTAAGACTCTGTGCATCCAATTCAGGGGGCACAGGTTCAATCCCTGGTCAGGGAACTAAGAGCCCGCATGCCACCTGGCATGGCCAAAAAAAAAAAAAAAAAAAAAAAAAATTAAAAAAAGAACTATAGAACTACCAGATGATTCAGCAATTCCTATCCTGGGTATTTATCTGAAGAAAAAAAAAACCCCACTAATTTGAAAAGATATATGCATTCTAATATTCATAGCAGCATTATGTACAATAGCCAGGATAAAGAAGCAACCTAAGTGTCCATCAACAGGTGAGTGAATAAAGAAGATATATACACACCTCTATATATAAAATAGATAACTAATAAGAACCTACTGTATAGCAACAGGGAACTTTACTCAGTACTCTGTAATGACCTATATGGGAAAAGAATCTAAAAAAGAATGGATATAAGTATATGTATAACAGATTCACTTTGCTGTACAGCAGAAACTAACATAACATTGTAAATCAACTATACTCCAATAAAAATTAATAAAAAGAAGATATGGTATATATACATATATATACAAACACACATACAAATGCACACACAATGGAATATTCCTCAGCCATAAAAAATAATGAAATTTTGCCATTTGTGACACTACAGATGGAACTGCTCAGTGAAATAAGTCAGAGAGAGAAAGACAAATACTGTATTTTTTCACTTATCTGTGGAATTTAAAAAATAAAATAAATGAACGATTATAACAAAACAGAAACAGACTTACAGATACAGATAACAAGCTAGTGGTTACCAGCAGGGGGTGGAGGGGTGGGAGGAAGGGCAAAATAGGTGAAGGGGATTAAGAAGTACAAACAACTAGGTATAAAATAAATAAATTACAAGGATGTAATGTACTACATGGGGAATATAGTCAATGTTTTATAATTTATATTGAGTATAATCTATAAAAATATTGAATCACTATGTTGCAACACCTGAAACTAATATAATATTGTAAGTCAACTATACTTCAATTAAAAAAAACACTTTGTACTTTTCAAAATATATTTGCATAGTTTATTTTATATAATCCTCTTTACAATAATCTTGTGATTCAAGCAGGGATTATTATTTTCGTTTTATGCAAGAGCAAACTGAGACTCAAAGCAAAACACAACTCACCAGTAAATGATATATTAGATTTTAGAACTGGACGGCATCTTATGAGATTACATCTGTGAAATTATTATCGTATACAGTATAATGTAGTTGATTCTGCAGGCTTTTGGTCTAGCTACTTAGCTTTAAGCTGTGTGGAGTTACTCTCCTGTTTTGTAGATAAGGCATCTGAAGTATGACCGGATTGTGTCTTGGCCAAGGTCACATGGCTGAGACATTGTGGCAACAGTATACACACTGGACAATGGGCTAGGGAGCTGTTCACAGATTTTACTTTGAATCAGTTAAGGTCCGGTTCCAGGACATCCAAATTCAATTGTGTATCACAACTTCCTATTTGTATCTATGGGACGATGTGACATGGAAAAAAGCACCTTGAACCTATAGCAAACAGCGATAACCTTGGATATCAGAAAAGTGGTGATACATCATCGTGAAAGGAATTCTATGCACTAAAGCAGGTGACACAGCTTTGCATGAGATCCCAAGGCAGGGGAGCCACCGGATAACTCATTCTTTAAGCAGGGTCCTCTACTATCAAAGATAGCACATCTTGACTGACAATTCTTGGGGTGCTGATGAATGTACCACAATTCACTGAGAGCAGAGACGTATCACAGAATCGCCTACAGAAAAGCTGGCACAACAAGCTTAAGTATAAGTGAGGGGTAAAGAACAGTGCATTCTTTTGGAGCAAAATTCCTTCTTTTGAACAGGGAGCACCCAAGACAACAGATTTCTTCAGTGATTTTAAATCCTATTTTAAGAAGAGAATCATCTAGTCAGAATTGCATGAAGCTATTTTTTCTACCATGATAACTGTAGCAAGAATGTTGGAAAGAGTTACTTTACATTTTGAACTAGGTGAGCCCTCTCACGGGTCCTTTTCAAATTCTTAAGCTATAGTTTTGGGAGTCATTTAAGAGAAAGCTTTCACAGGAATTGTAGTCAACTGCATTATAATAGGTTTCCTATTATTCCTCTATCCTGATTATTGTTTTAATAATGATAAGGTGTCAGACTAATTTCAAGGGCTGTTAATGTTTGCTCTGTCCTTCTTTTGGCTTTAGGAAGGTAACCAGATCTTTGTGTTCCCTTGTCTCAGGGATCTTAGAAGTTGCTTGGAGACTTGTCTGTGAGGAGATTGTGCTATGTTTGTTCAGAGAGGGAGAGAAGCATGCTGACAGGATGGAGATGGTGGTCAACTTGGGAAAGGAAGAACTATTTCCAAAGCTGCCAATGGGTGCCAGCCTATGGGTTCTTCAGCTACGAACAGCATCCTGGCTCCTTACGGTGCTGCCAGGACCCTAGAAGGGAAAGCTTCATGGACCACCTGGTCAGTTTGGCCTCCAGATGCCAGAGCTCCCAGCCGGGGCAAAACTGCATGTCCCAGATTGGCATGGAAGCACAGGGCCTCCTGTCTACATGAGGACCTCCTGGGCTTGGACCATAAGCATATTCACAGTGAGCTGTAGGAGCTGAAGATGAGAGGGCCCTCTTTAAATATGATGACCAGGGAAAGGCACTTGGCACTTCTGAATGATGCTGGGGGCAGTGGAAGGAAACACCAACAATAATGAAATTGAATTTCTTGCTATTCAGTGGCATCTGGTACAGATTAAATTTGATTTAGAGAAATAAATGTGACATTAAGCCTATCTATCTATATCTATCTAATAAAAATAGCAATATATGTACAGTTCTTTAAAGTTTACACTATACATTCATGCCTGCTATCTCACTGGGTACTAATAACCCTGTAAAGAGGTTAATGTTGTAGTTATATCCATTTTATAAGTGATTTTCCCAAGGTCCTAGAGCTTGTAAGGCAAGGCAGCTCCCATTGAGAGGGGATCCCCTCCTTCAGGTCTAAGCCATTTCATTCATTCCCCTCCTCCCCCGTCTGCAATTGAAGTGATCATTTAACAAACATTCCCTGAGGAACTATAACATATTGGGCACTGTATAAGGCATAGGGATCCAAAATCTAGTAAGCCATGGTCCCTACCCTCAAGGAATCTTAGCCTTGAAGAGAAGAACTCCTGGGGCAGAATGGGGGCCATGGTGAGGAGAGCGGGAAGGTGGAGCTGCAGAGAAAGCCAGGAAGCTGATGATGAATGAACGTGCTACAAGCTTTTATCCCAGAAACTGTAAATAGCCATTATAGGAGTTTGACCTTTTAATTTCTTTTTTTAATTACAGAAACCATTGAATTATTAATTAATAAACCAATTCAATAAGTATTTTTTTAGCTTATTAACTTTATTTTATTTATTTTTAAAAACTTTATTGGAGTATCAGAAAGAGAAAAACAAATACCGTATGCTAACACATATATATGGAATCAATAAGTATTTTTAAGCGCCAGGCCCTGTAAGATGAGGAGTTAGTGGTTACCAAGATGGATATGGGTCTCTGTTCTCACAAAATTTATATTCTATTGGAAAGAGATAGACAAAGCCCATATTAGAAATAGACATAAGAAATTCGTTATGGACTGTGATGATGGCATGCTGTGAAGAAAATACACAGGGTCCTGGGATGAGGAAAAATGAGTGTTAAACAATCAGAGCTATATTTTAAAAATCTCTTCTTCTAGCCTCCACCTCCATTTCCCCTGTGGTACACATTCTTTCACATCTTGATTATAAAATAAATATGTGCAAATATATGACTGCTTAATTTTCACAAATACAAGATAAGGCTAAACGGATTGCTTTGTAACCTGCCTTTTTAAAACTTAATAATACATTATGGATACCCTTCCATGGTAATACATTTTGATCATTCATTTCTTTTAAATGGCTGCATAATATTGTTCCATAGTATGAATGTATTTTATTTAACTGTTTTTTCTATTGAAGGTCATTCAGGTTGTTTCTAGTTTTTCTGCTGTTACAAACAGTGCTGTAATAAACATTCATATACCAATACTCTTACATATTGGTACTTTTCTTTTTGTTGGAAAGAGTTCTAGGTGTGATAGCTGCCCCGAATGTTCCATTCCTTTTTAAATCTGAACGTATCCTGGCAGACTACTTTTCATAAAGCTTGTGGAAATATATGAGAATGCATAAGTCCTCATACCCTCTTCACATCTTCCTAGATGTTCTCAAACTTAATTTGTGCCAATCTTATAAGGTGAAAAAGTAGAATCTCATAGTTCTTTTGATTTGCGTTTGCTTGACGATGAGAGCTCACACATTTTTCATAGGTTTTTATTTTTATTATTATTTTTATTGGAGTATAGTTGATTTACAATGTTGTGTTAGTTTCAGGTGTACAGCAAAGTGAATCAGTTATACATATACATATGTCCACTCTTTTTTTTTTTTGATTCTTTTCCCATATAGGCCATTATAGAGTATTGAGTAGAGTTCCCTATGCTATACAGCAGGTTCTTATCATAGGTTTGTTGACCATTTCATTCCTAGTGGATGAAAGGCCTGTTTATAGCCTTTGCCCATGTTTCTGTTTGTCTTCTCACCAATGTATGGGCATTCTGAATATATTAGGGATGTTAACTCTTTATCATATGTGATGCATATATTTCCTCCCATTTTATCATTTGCCTTTTGACTTTGTTTTAGGCATCATCAAAGGGTTTTAAGCAGGGGAGTAAGGGGATTATATATGCATTTCTGAAAGCTCATTCTGCGAGCACATGGAGAACTCATTGGAAGGAACAAGATTGGCAGCAGGGTCACTATTGGTAGTTGGAGGTGGTACAATACTCCAGGAAATGAATGGTGAGGGACTGAATTAATTCAGTGGTGGTGGGAACGGAGACGGAAAAATAAATTTGCGACTGTAAGGAAATGAAGTCTATATGATGATGTGACTAATTGGATGGGGTTGTGATGAGGTTGAATTTCTGGTTTCTGAGGTAGGTGAGTGAAAGGGTGTTGGTGGCATATTCTGAGAGGATACAAGGTTTGTATGAGCGTGCAGATATCTAGGTTGGATTCAGGTAGGATTTGGGGGTACCTAAAGGTGTGGAGAGGTACAGTAAGCTGCTGGGTTTTGGAGTATAGCTCACAGGAGAATGGTCTGGGCTGAGCAGCGGCTGAGGAGTTTTGGTGATGCGCAGATGGCAACTGACTACAGATGTGGGAGTTGGAAGCTGCTCTGAGAGATGGGGACTCTGAGGACCCCAGAAGTCTGAGGAGAAAGCCCATGGCACATCCACATTCGAAGGGTTCAACAAGCAGAGGAGCTGGCAATGGAGGCTCTTCCTTGCCTGGAGGCCCCAGAAGCCAGCCTGCACTCACCAGAGACAGAGGGGTCCCCAGGACTACTCCTTGCCCTTGGTAGGGGTGTCTCCAGTCCGAGAAGAGGGCTGTGATGTAGGCACACCTCCTTCTCCTGTAGACAGGTCTCTCCCTTCTCCTCTTTCCCCCACTGCATCCTGGGCAGGATCCAGAGATTCTCACTAGCTCTTCTCCCACTGAAGGATGTAGGCCTGCAGTTTCACTGGCCACTTATTTGATTCTCCCTGCCTTCCAGCTGGGAAACCAACACATGCCATCGGGTCCCACTTCCTCCACATTCTCCAGAGCGCCCAGGTCTGTTTCTGACCTCCACTGCAGAGCTCAATTTACCATCTCAGTGAAAGGTGGTGGAATCTTTCACTCGTTCACTACAGCTTAATTTATGCCAAGGAAATGAAATGAATTCTCCTTAACAAAGTTCCAGTGAATGAGCTCACCCCACATTTGGTTTTTGAGTTAAAGGACCACTCTGAGATCTGGCCTGTCCTCCAAATACCAGAAAACTGGCTCCTGCCCATATGGAAATATTTGTTGTGTAAACTAGACTGATATGCAGCAATTTTTAAAATTACTTCTACCCAATTTTTGTCCAGTGGGATTAAAGGAGTTCCAGGTGACACAGAAAGAGAAAACTTAAGTGTTTGTCTCAGTTGATAGTGACACGGTTTACAGAAGGACTTGTGAATGTAGACATGATCTAAGAAGCCAAAGTTTATGGAAGAACAACACACACTATGTAAAACACCTGGTCTCTTAAACAGGAACCTGATACTTTCTCATTTATCCAACTGTGGCTTGCCGATTAACTCATAGTCTCTGGCTCCGTGGCTGTTTGTCTCTCCACTTTGATGCAATGTAAATTTGGCATAAATCTAGGGCCATCCATAGTTGAAGACTGCCATGGCAAATGAGTCATAATCATTGAATGTTATGGTTGGAAGGGGCTTTAAAGACCATCTAGGCCCAACCCCATCATTTTTCAGATGAGGAGACTGAGAGTAAAAACTTGTCCACAATCACACAATTAGCTGATATGCTGGATTTCACCTGGGGCTCCTGATCTCTGGACTTGTGGAGTTAGTACACCTCCATGCTATCACTCAGCAGTAGACAGGAAAGCTGGCTTTTGACTCCTTCCCACCTGTTCCTCCCTACCTCCTATGCCTCCAAATAAGCATATTAGCTAAACCCTTGCCCTTGCTAAGCAAATTCATCCTTAGACAAGGCCTCTGATGTCCCCTTCAAGCAGATGGACACTTCTAAGAAAGCTCCTCTTATATACAAATTTTGGAGTCACTGCTGACTTTCACCATGAACATTTGGTTGATGGGTCTGCCAGGAACATAAAGGGTAAATATGGAGTAAAGAGAAATATTTTAAAACGTTGGAAGCTATTATAATACACTAGATACTAGATAATAAAAAAGGACGTCAGACCACAGGGCTGTCCACAATTCACTTCCAGTTTTATACCTGGATTTTTATAACTGGCTTCAGTGACGTTTGTAGTATGTTTAACACTCACAGAGGATTATTTTTTTAAAAAATCTTCCTTCTCTACGCTAAAGTAAGTAATGAGCTAAATAATAATACTAGCCAGAAAAGAAACACTGTGAAAATTTAATTCTCTTGATGTATATGTATATAATCAAACTAGTGAAAATAAATATTACATACAGTACAAAAAGGAAAATGTAATGGAGTGAGGCTTTTAACTATAGTAATATATTTTTTGGGGGGAAGGGAAAATCCTTATACCTATGTTTTTCTGAAACTGTAATGAATAATAGTATTACAGTTTCTATTTCTGAGCTTTAACTTCTGTAAATTTGTCAATGACAAGCTTATCTTCTTTGCATATTCACGTTCCAAAAATAGTACGACCAGATTTGCCATCCTATCTTATGGAAGAACACTTTACTAATTTCAATTTTTTCATGTGAAACAACATGTATACAAATAGAAAAGTCTCACACATAGGATAAATTTGGTAGAAATTCATAAAAATCCCAAACACAATATTCTAGAAATTGCAATACTGTTCATTTTTTTTTTTCATTCAGACACATTTCTAGTGACTTTCTTTTTTTTTTTTTTCTATTGGGGTATAGTTGTTTTACAATGTTGTGTTAGCTTCTACTGTACAGTGAAGTGAATCAGTCATTTGTATACATATATCCCCTCTTTTCTGGATTTCCTTCCCATTTAGGTCACCACAGAGCACTAAGTAGAGTTCCCTGTGCTATACGGCAGGTTCTCATTAGTTATCTATTTCATACCTATTAGTGTATATATGTCAATCCCAATCTCCCATTCATCCCACCCAACCCCCTTTCCCTCCTTGGCATGCATATGTTTTTCCTCTATGTCTGTGTCTCTATTCCTGCCTTGAAAACAGGTTCATCTGTACCATTTTTCTAGTTTGCACATATATGTGTTAATATACAATATTTTTTTTCTCTTTCTGACTTACTTCACTCTATATGACAGTCTCTAGATCCATCTAAGTCTCTACAAATGACCCAATTTCATTCCTTTTTATGGCTGAGTAATATTCCATTGTACATATGTACCACATCTTCCTTATCCATTCATCTGTTGATGGGCATTTAGGTTGCTTCCATGACCTGGCTATTACAAATAGTGCTGCAATGAACATTGGGGTGCATATGTCATTTTGAATTATGGTTTTCTCTGGGTATATGCCTTTCAAATACCTCTCAGCAGAAATATCTCCACTAAAATGTCTTCACTAGAAAATTTATCAGAAATCTCTATTATTTCTGGTAAGAACTTCCAAAGTTTTAATTCTTCTGCAAAAATCATTTAAAAGTAGCTAAGTGACAAAGGAAATGGAGATTTTTTGATCAATGGCTTTAGAATAAGTGTCTAGTTCTTGGTGAAAATGATTGTGGGATTCATATATTATTGTTTAACTGCTTCTGGCAATGTAAGAGCTGCATTTTTTGTGGTTTCTCCTGGCATTCTTCGAAATTTCATTCTGTTTTCTAAGAAATGTCCATTTCCCTATATTTTTTGTTGCATGGTTAATAGCCTTACGCGATCTGTGTTAGTTGTCTAAAAGAATCCATTTTAAAGCTTAATGTCTCACTATGCATTGTTCAAAGCTGATGCTGGTTGTTTGCAAATATATTTGTGTTTGATTAATCTCATCTAAAGCTTTACATCAGAAAAAAAATAACAGAAAAGAAAAACTGCATCAAAGAGAGAATAAAATTTGAACTGATTCTCTAGTACCATATTTTCTTTTGTGTCTTTCTGTGGGCATAGCTTCTTCTTCCCTGGGAAAGCCTTTTCACTGTTATACTTACATTCTGCAGCATTTTCCAACAAGGAAGTAATACTGGAATGAATGAATTGACTTTTTCTGAAAGTTCCAAAAAGTAAAAACTTCAAGTGCCCACACCGAATGCCAAATTAAAGTATTTCAAGTTCTCTTTCTTTGCCTTTACAATCACTGTGATGTCATTGTTTATTTTTATTTACTGCATAAACACAGGAATATGTAGTACCATGGGGTTGGAGAGGTGAACTGTGCCCAAAGTGAGCTTGAAAGATTCATTCTGAACTATTACCAACTTACTCTCAAAACAAATGTGTGTAGCTTAGTCCACATGTGTTGAGGGCTGACTATATAACTAGGAGTTTTCTGAATTTCCTTTATGCATAATACAATAACTACTAAAGACTAACTAATAAAAATGTACTAATTTCAGGTTTGCATATTAATGGTAAAACTCAATGGAAACTATAATAATGGTTTAGAACTTAGACAAAAGATTTTGGGGGGGAAACAGTAGCTTCTCATTGATATTGTTTAGAGTTATCAACACATGGTGATAATAAAAAGCAGATCAGCTTTATTATTGTTTTTAAATTCTCTACAGGAAATGTGCCCACAAGGTAGAGTATACTTCTCTGCCCTTCACATGCCACTCCTGGGGTTCCTTCTGTTCTAACTGTGGAAGTGACCTATGCTCCTGGCTGCCTTTGTCCTCCTGTTTCCATTCTTGACTTGCGCTTCAGAGATCATGCTTATCCCCATTTCTTTGATTTCATGAGGAAATGGTGGGAAAGGAGAAAGAAGATCAAGTTGTCGAGGTAGGTAAGGCAATCACACCATAGCACCTTCCGTCCTTCTACTCTTCTCCTCTGTACCAACTAAAGAAGATGTGATGATTAGGTGAGTTAATACAAGTCAAGTATCTAGAACTACATCTAGTACATAGTGCTCAATAGATGCTTGCCATTACTTGGAGGTAACCAGAATGAGAGGCAGGCTGGCGGGTCCTGGAATGGCAGCATAATTAGAGTTAGATCCTTCCTTATACCTTCTCCTCACAGGATTTTTTTAGGTGTTACAAGACTGAGTCTTCAGCAGAAGTTACTTTTTTCTACCATGTCTAAGGAGTCATAACATTCTGTGTGTAAATACAAGGCATTTTGGAGGGGAGACATTGAAAGCCTTCACATTGGATATTCTTATCCTGAAGATGGTGTCATCTCTGGACTTGGGTCATGAGTCACTAAGGTTTCTCTTTAGGAGCCTCCATCATCAACACATAGTCACAGAGCCCAACTTGAAAATAAGGCCTGTGCTTCTTTCAGTTTTGGCCCAGATAGATGGGTGTTCCATAGAGGGCAATAAAATCATGTCCCCCAAAGAGAATTTCCTAATGGGTATAGAGGATATTTGCTCATTTTAAAAAATTGAGGTCTAATTTATATACAAAGAGAGCATAGGTATTAAGTATTTATTTCAGTGAGCTTTGAAAAGTCTATAAACTCTTCTATCTACTGCTCAAAGCAAGAAATTGAATATTTCCATCATGGCAGAAAGTTCCCTCATTATTTGTTCATTTTAGAACTTGAATCCAGGTCTTCAGAACTTGGTTATTATACAAGGAGTCTAGGGCAGAAGGGAGATGGTAGGACTGGGTCTGGCAGGAGGAATAGTGGGGTGATATGGTATCTTAGCCGATAAAAGAACACTGAAGACTCCCTGACAGGTAGGTTCATGAATGGCCCTTGTAATCAAGGGGAAGAGTTTACTCCAAAAAGAAAACTCAGCTGAACTGAAAAGGTTAAGAAATAAAAATGTTAATTAGGTGCAGAATTTTCACTGGTGTTGAAGAAATATTTTCATAGTCTCTTGTTAGAATAGGTAGTTTGAACTCTGAGTCTTCCAGATTATGTAAAGAAAGAGTATGTAAATATCATTACTTCTTTATCCCTGATTTGTGTATAGAACTCTGGACCTAAGTTCCCGGAAGCAAGGTTTGGGGTCTACCAACAGACCAAAGGAGCAGAAGCAGCTTTTGAGTAGAACGGGGGCTCCTTTAATGACACTTGTTACTCACTGAAAAGCTCATGACCTTGGAATATTTGCAGTTCACACTGATTATGATAAATCCTCATTGCCAACCTATTTAACGAGATACTGATTCAAGGGAAAACCTTTGAAAACCACACTGCTTGCCGTGTATCAGTGAACTTCTGCTCAGCACCTTCTCTTTCATGTCTTTTTAAAAACATGCTGATGTTATACAGCTGTGAAATTATGTAATCTGCATTTATGCAACTTTTGTTACTTGAATATGAACTAAGAGAAGGTTCTATTTTGCCAAAAACTTTCAGCTCACTTGAGTGCATTGAAATAACACCACACTATTAACACCTTACGTGCTATGAGAAACTTGATGTTCAGCAGCCCAAAGGTTAAGCCTATAGTGTTGGACTCTTGTTTGTGAGCCTGTGTGAATGAGTGTGTGTGTGTATAGTAACTAATCATTTATTTTAATAGGGTGCTCCCTTGAGAGTGAGGCAGGCACTCTATATTTAATAGCACTTTTAAGGAGAGGAGTCAGTGTGAGCATATTAAGTTGCTCCTTTGGTTTACCAGAAGGCTTATTAAATCATTAACTGGAGGAAATTCTGACTGGGTAAGTTGCAGTCTTACCCAGGCTGACAAGAAGGTGTGGGCTAGAGGGTACTGCTCCTGGTGACCTTGTTTCAATTCAAGGTTAATTATGGAAGTAGTTTCAAAAATCTAGAATTAATTATTCTGAAAGAGAAGAGAAAACACAGGGTTGGGTTTCTATCCAAGGTATCATCCCTGGAGAGCTCCCCCACTATGTCAGACCAATATCAAGTCCCAAGTTTAACAAAGCAGTTAGAGAAATTAAACAGGGGATTCTGCCACAATGTACTCCCATGTCCTGGGAAAGATTTGCAGTCATCACATTTTATCCACTAACTGAAAGAGGAAAAATAGTACCATGTTGCCTCCAAAGTCAGCCACTTGGGACAGGCAGACGTATGCAGAGGGCTGGACTGATGGGAGGACTTGGTGTGTAATATAGGACAACTCATTTTATCCCCAAATTAAAAAAATTCCGTGTTATGCTCTTTCCATGGACATGAGAATGAAATGATTTCCATTCAGGAGCAGTTTTCACAGGTTTTCACAGGTTTTCACAGGTCATATAGAGAATAAGTGTGAATAAGGGCCAGCTGGAAGCAACACTGTGAAAGGTTAAATGTGTTTTCAGGCATGATAAGGATGCCTCAAAGAAAGAGACAGAGACCTGATGTTAGGATTTTAGACTACTTTGAAGTTAAGTTTCTATTGTTTGAGGGTCTTCATTTCCACTTGGGTGCTTTTTCTGCAATTAGAGGGTTCTAACACCAGATGGCACCTTTGTTATAATCATAAGACCTGAAGAGCTGGACTTATCCAATATGTGAGTGTGTGTGAGTGAGTGTGTGTATGTGGTATAAATATGTGTATAAGTATATATGTGTGTATAAAAGCATAAATGTATTTATACATATTATTAAGTGTATACTTACATATGTATATGTTAAACTTGACTGTATAGAATCAAAGCCAAGCTCTGTTATCTACATGCTTTGATTTTGGGCAAAACAAAACAAAACAAAACAAAATCTACCTATGCCTCAGTTTCCTCATTTGTAAAGTGAGGTTAATATAGTGCCTATTTTATGGTGTTGCTGTGAGTTAACTAATTTAATGAGTTAATTATATTTTTATTTTATATTTAAACATTTAGAATAGTGCCTGGTATATAGTAAGTGTCTGGTGTGTAAGTGTTAACTCTTATTCTTGTATAATTTATTCAAAATTTGATCTGTGATTGTCCTTTCATCAATAATTCCACCTCTCCCCTGTTGTGTGACAGCCATATGGTGTGGGGAAGGATTTAACCTACTACCAGCTACAAGTGAGGGGCCTGACTTGTGTAGTTTAATCAGATGGTCCCTTTTGCCATAGTGATTGGTCCAGGTTACGCAAACACAAGTCAATCAGTATATGGCATTTTCCCAAACACTGGAATTTGTGCAGGTACAAGAAGGGATGTTTGGTCAGAATGGCCATCATCAAAAAATCTACAAACAATAAATGCTGGAGAGGGTGTGGAGAAAAGGGAACCCTCTTGCACTGTTGGTGGGAATGTAAATTGATACAGCCACTGTGGAGAACAGTACGGAGGTTCTTGAAAAAACTCAAAATAGAGCTACCATATGACCCAGCAATCCCACTACTAGGCATATGCCCTGAGGAAACCATAATTCAAAAAGAGTCATGTACCAAAATGTTCATTGCAGCTCTATTTACAATAGCCAGGACATGGAAGCAACCTAAGTGTCCATCAACATATGAATGGATGAAGAAGATGTGGCACATATATACAATGGAATATTACCCAGCCATAAAAAGAAACGAAATTGAGTTATTTGTAGTGAGGTAGATGGACCTAGAGTCTGTCATACAGAGTGAAGTAAGTCAGAAAGAGAAAAATAAAAACCGTATGCTAACACATATATATGGAATCTAAAAAAAAAAAGGTCATGAAGAACCTAGGGGCAAGACGAAAATAAAGACGCAGACCTACTAGAGAATGGACTTGAGGATACAGGGAGGGGGAAGGGTAAGCTGGGACAAAGTGAAAGAGTGGCATGGACATATATACACTACCAAACATAAAATAGATAACTAGTGGGAAGCAGCCACATAGCACAGGGAGATCAGCTCCGTGCTTTGTGACCACCTAGAGGGGTGGGATAGGGAGGGTGGGATGGAGGGAGACGCAAGAGGGAAGAGATATGGGGACATATGTATATGTATAACTGATTCACTTCGTTATAAAGCAGAAACTAACACAGCATTGTAAAGCAATTATACTCCAATAAAGATGTTAAAAAAAAAAAAAAGAAGGGGTGTTGACCTACATTAGATCAACACAATGTGGGTGAAGTTTTCTTGGGGGAAATAAGTTCTCCTCTGATGTATGGATGCAAACCCTAGAACCACTGCAGTTCTTGCTACCACAATGGAAAGCAAACTGAAAATGCTGCTTATCTCACAGGAGGAAGAACAGCAAGGCCAAAAGGCCCATCCTTGAGGACACCACAGAGCAGTTGGAGCAAACCAGTACTAAGGTTTGTCCTGCCTCTGAGACCAATAAATCCCCTTCATTTGAGTTTCTCATTCTGATAGATACAAGACCACAATAGGTATTTTTATTAAAATAACTGAACAAGGCCATTATTAGTAATTACTATTCCTGTATAATGATTCCTTATATGAAAAGAGGCAAAATTTAAAAAAATTAGAACCTTGTTACCACACTTGTCTCTCCTCACTAATCCTTAGATTCTATATATGATTCTCGCTTTTCCCCCTCCTTTAACTTTATTTTTTTCTCCTTAAAATAAGTTTGAATTTAA
The DNA here is from genome assembly GCF_008692025.1 of Phocoena sinus. Lineage (NCBI taxonomy): Eukaryota > Metazoa > Chordata > Mammalia > Artiodactyla > Phocoenidae > Phocoena > Phocoena sinus. Next base: position 39,479,966 of record NC_045779.1, read on the forward strand.
TACTCAGATTTATCTCAGAACGACTCAAACTAGCATTTGAGGACAAGGGGGGACACTCTCTTTTCGACACCCAGTGCCACTGTCCTGTGTAGGTTCAAACACCTCAGATTCAACATTTGCTATAGTTCTAAATACTCATGCATGTCATAGGTCACAGGAGAGTTGGATTCACCACCCTGCCCAGAAATAGCAGTATTCTAGAGGTTTCTCCACAGATCATGAAATGAAATGGTCGGTCCACTTTGATGATGGGAGGCATGGAATAAGCAGTGATTTCTGACAGGTTTCCCGCCACTACTTCAGTTCCTTACTAACCTCAATCATTGCTCTTTGTAAAACCTTGGTTATTTTAATATTTCTCGCAGTAACTGAGAGTTCACTCAGGTCAGCCCAGGGTGAGAAGATTCTGCTGATTCCCCTCTCCTTCAGCAGTTCATGTACCTCATCCTTTTTTTAGAAGATAAAGACTCTTTTTTTAAATTTATATATATCTATATATATATATATATAGTTGCACTGGCTCTTAGTTGAGGCAGGCGGGCTCCTTAGTTGCAGCTCACTGGCTCCTTAGTTGTGGTATGCGAACTCTTAGCTGCTGCAGGCAGGATCTAGTTCCCTGACCAGGGATCGAACCCGGGAACCTGCATTGGGAGCACGGAATCTTAATCACTGCGCCACCAGGGAAGTCCCTAAAGACTTTTTTATGATCATAAATTCAATACAGTTGTCAGGTATTATTAAGAATACTTAATAGTATCCACTGTTAAATTATTCTCTCACAAATGTCATATTTCACTATAGTTTGTTTGAATCATGATCTAGATAAAGACAACACATTGCAAATGGCTGATATATTTCTTAAGGCTTTTTCAATATATAGACCACTCCCACTTCCTTTTTTCCCTTATAACTAATTTGTCAAAGAAATGGAATATTTTTCTCTTGCAAATTATTCCCCACCACCTGGATTGTGCTGATTGCCTTTCCATGCTGTGTTTTACATATTCCTCAGTCCCTGTAGATGCACCTCATACTTCTGATCTAATTTGAACTTTGGAAAGAAAACTTCCATTTTTCTGGTTTTCATGTTTTTGAGCTGTGTGTCCACCAGGTCTGTGGTCAGGTAGTCTTCAAGGGCAAGATGGTCACCCATCTTCTCCATGAGGACCACCAGCATGGTGGCATTTCCTCAATAAGGCAGTTTAAGGATGTGGCAATGAAAATTCTTATCAACTGTGGAGACAAACTTACCTGCCCAATACGTGATGGGCACCTTGACTTGAGTTGTTTGTACTTGTCCAGGTGGAAAATGTTCACCTTGATGAGAACAGGGTCAAAAGGGGTCAGTCACTTCCCCCTTGGAGAAATTGAAGAAGGTCTCTTTGACATCAAAGTCCTCGTGGATGAAGGCAAAGCTCCCCTGGGCCAGGCCCAGCTCCCAGTTGTGGGAGAGGCTGTCTCTGAGCTGCTTGCTCAGAGACCATATGCCTCTGTTCTCTGCACTCACCTAGTTAATTCTGCATTGGAATATCTAACATGGCGCTGTGGGTGAGTTTATCATTAAAATCCCTGGTGCTGTACATCCCCATAATCCTGGCCATAGTTTGTTTCTTAGTCCTCTCCTCTTCTACCTAGAATAAACTTCTAGAAGGCTAGAGGGAGTGAAGAAAGGCTTAGTGAGTCTTCCCTAAAGAAAGACATAGTTTTTCCCCAATAAAAAAACTAATAGTTCTACTAGCTAATAGTTGTTAAAGTAAAAACAAAACAAAACCGTAAAGGTACTGTGATTAAATCAGTTGAAAATATTGGGTTTAATAAAAGTAAATATGATTTTTTAACTGCAATGCCTTTCAAACGTTTAAGATGCAAAGCATTTTATTAGGATAAATACCTAAAGCATTGTAATAGGAAAAAATACTGAAATCTCAGTGGCTTAACATTATAAGATATATTTCTGGCTCATGACATGGTCCAACAGTAGAGCTCTTGATTAAGTGGCTGCCTCCAAAAGGTAATTCATAAAGCCACTCACCGTCCATCAATTTCATCATCCTCAATGAAGAGGTCCTCAGATCACCCCAGAATTATTCCATTCCAGACAGTTGGAAGGAGCAAAGAGCAAGGAAGATGGTGCATGGGAGGTTTTATGGGCCAATCCAGAGAGTAGTACACATGACTTCTACCCAGAAGGCACATCCCATTGTCTGGAACCCAGCACATGGCCACACCTAACTGCAAATGAATGCTGGGAAATGTGATCTGGAGAACAAGGAGATGGATTTTCATGAACATGCAATAGTCTCTGCCATACACATGTTTTAACCCTTTAAGAGAGACCTATGGTGTAAAGCTTTTCTCAAACTTACTTATCTAAAGAACTCCCTCCCACTCATCACTCTAGCATCTATCCACTTAAGTATTCCATGGAACACACTTAGAGAAATACTTATGTTATGTTCCCTTGGACCCTCCTCTGAAAGAGTTGCTGTTGGGTTTCTTGCCTTCTAATGATGTTGTAGACACAGGAAAGGAAATGCAGTTACAGATGTCTGTAGATACTGACTCTTTGAGGATCATATTTTCAAATCAAAAAATGGTTTGTTTTCTTAGCTATTTTATACTTTATTTTCTGTTTCAAAAGACCTTACTTGTGTTATCTCTCTAGCTCTTAGAAGCAGAGTTTGACCCAACCAGCAACATTTCACCCCATGCAGCTATGCCCCAGGAGGATTATAGCTCCATTTAAATAGAAACTGTGAAGCTTCCATTGGCTTAATTGCCTTCCTTATATTTAGAATTGATAACCGACAAGGACCTACTGTATAGTACAGGGAAATTTGGTCAATATTATATAATAACCTAAATGGGAAAAGAAGTTGAAAAAGAATAGATTCATGTATATGTATAGCTGAATCACTTTGCTGTACACCTGAAACCAGCACAACATTGTTAATCAACTATACTCCAATATAAAATAAAAAGTTTTTAAAAATTGCCTTCCCTTCTCTCCCCGTGACCTCCCATAATTCCCAGTGCCTTCCAGAATCTTCCAGGGCCTTCTCCCTTTACTAGCATTTCCTTTCCCATTACAGATGATTATTTCAAACTTTATTTATCTCTTCAATTAACAACTCATCACCATGAAGACAGAAATGGCTGATAAGCTTCATATATTATTATTCTCTGTAGTATTTATATTTTAGCATGGGACAAAACATGAAAGGAGGATAATAATCTTCTAATGGTGGAATTTCAGGTACCAGTAACAGACACTGGAAAGATGTTTTGAGAAAGGCAGCATTGCTAGAGTTTTCAGAACATACAGGTTGGGTAACTACCTGCTAGGCTCATTTATGAAATTAGTCCTTGACCAAAGGTGGCCTGGTATTTCTTCCAGGGAAGACAGATCAACCCTTAATTTGACACTCATGACATTTCTCTGCACATATTGACTTTATTACAGGAGGTCAGAATTTTCTTCCTAGACAAGTTTATGAGATGTTACTTCCCATTACAACAACTACAAAAAATTTAACAAGTTTAATTTCCTTACCTGTTTTATTCCACTTTGGCCTCAAGCCTAATTTATCAAAAGGTAGGAATATTCTTAGATTACTATCCTGAATAAAAATATGACCCCAGATTTGCTCTTCTCTTTCCAACGCATCTATTCTAGATATTCAGATATATTTGTACCTGAATATTTGGTATATAACAGGAAATAAATTATTTCACATATCTAATGAATTGCCAAAGTCTCCTTTTATCAATAAAAATGAATATTTTGGCAAATATGCCTTAAATTTTACATTGTTAAGTGGAGAAGTAACTTGTCATTCTGTAGATTCCATTTCAGTGGAGGAAGTTATTTTTTGGAAGTGTTTTCCTGTGGAGGGTTGCATTTGATTAATTTATTCCAGAAATTTTGCCAAGGAAAATTACAAAAGTGAGGTCAAAATTTGTACATGAATTTTTGGAAAGAAACATTTTATAAAAAGTTTTGGTTTATTTTAAAAAATGAAACAGAATCTTGATTTCATGATTGGCATACTCTGAGTAGAGTAAGTGAGGAAAGTTGTTGTTTTTTTTTTTATATCTATACTACTCGATGCTGTATATGTTTATTTGAAGAAAAATTAAATTTGAGATCAAATTCAAGATAATTGATTTATAGTAAATATAAACTTAAAAAAAGACCAAATCATGTTTAACATATTATTTAATCTTAGAGAAAATGAGAGCTATGGCAAAAATATCGCTAATAGGTGGAGATTCAGAGTATGCATTTTTCTGTTTCTTGCCATTGTAAGAGCTATTTATTTTTACATTGTATAATTTAAAAACTTAATTTACCCCCATATTTAGCAAATGGGTTTCGTATCAGTTAAACTGGAAGTGTTCTTCCTATAGTTGCCTAGAGCTATTTATTTTTGAATACAGCTCCTGAGTAGTGAATTGCAAAAATAAAAAGAACAAACTTTTTCCATTTAATTCATGGACAATGGAAGCTTCAAACCCAGAAGTAACCATCAACATAATGTATTGTGGTTTTATGTTTGTTTAATTTTTTTACAAATTTTATTTATTTATTTATTTAATTTTGTCTGTGTTGGGTCTTTGTTGCTGTGCATGGGCTTTCTCTAGTCTTGGTGAGCAGGGGCTACTCTTCATAGTGGTGCGCAGGCTTCTCATTGCGGTGGCTTCTCTTGTTGCAGAGCACAGGGCTCTAGGCACATGGGCTTCAGTAGTGTGGCTCACGGGCTCAGTAGTTGTGGCTTATGGGCTCTAGAGCACAGGCTCAGTAGTTGTGGCACACGGGCTTAGTTGCTCCATGGCATGTGGGATCTTCCCGGACCAGGGCTCGAACCCGTGCCCCCTGCACTGGCAGGTGGATTCTAAACCACTGCACCACCAGGGAAGCCCAATGTATTGTGGTTTTAATAGCAAAGTATCTACGATTCTGCAATCAGGTTTTTAGGAAAAGCAGCAAGTGTCTATACTTTACTGTTGAATACCCTCCTCTTTCCTAATACCTCCAGCTATAGATTTTCAGTGAGTACCCAGATCCATTCAAAAACCAGGGATGATAATCATAGAAAACTCATTATATTTTTAAGAAAAACATGGATGCAAGACATTTGGTAAATATTATCATTTTTTTTTAAATAATAAAACTGACAAATTAAATTAGGCTCCCAATTTCCTGCCTGAATAACATTCTCTGTGCAGGTGCTGTATGCGTGTATGTACATGCATATAGCAACCTAGATGCCACCAGAATCTTGAATTTACATCTACTTTTCTATGTTTCACAGAACTTGTGTCCAGCATATACATTACCTAACAAGTGTCATGTTGGTGAGAGTTAGATTTTCCTACCATAATTTATTCATTTTTTGAAAAGCCATGGCATCTTTCTTTGTGACATCCTTGTCTGGTTTTGGTATCGGGGTGATAGTGGCCTCATAGAATCAGTTTGGGAGTGTTCCTCCCTCTGCTATACTTTGGACATAGAGAATCCTAAAGATGCTACCAGAAAACTACTAGAGCTAATCAATGAATTTGGTAAAGTAGCAGGATACAAAATTAATGCACAGAAATCTCTTGCATTCCTATACAATAATGATGAAAAATCTGAAAGTGAAATCAAGAAAACACTCCCATTTACCACTGCAACAAAAAGAATAAAATATCTAGGAATAAACCTACCTAAGGAGACAAAAGATCTGTATGCAGAAAATTATAAGACACTGATAAAAGAAATTAAAGATGATACAAATAGATGGAGAGATATACCAAGTTCTTGGATTGGAAGAATCAACATTGTGAAAATGACTCTACTACCCAAAGCAATCTACAGATTCAATGCAATCCCTATCAAACTACCACTGGCATTTTTCACAGAACTAGATCAAAAATTTTCACAATTTGTATGGAAACACAAAAGACCCCGAATAGCCAAAGCAATCTTGAGAATGAAAAACGGAGCTGGAGGAACCAGGCTCCCTGACTTCAGACTATACTACAAAGCTACAGTAATCAAGACAGTATGGTACTGGCACAAAAGCAGAAATATAGATCAATGGAACATGATAGAAAGCCCAGAGATAAACCCACACACATATGGTCACCTTATCTTTGACAAAGGAGGCAGGAATGTACAGTGGAGAAAGGACAGCCTCTTCAATAAGTGGTGCTGGGAAAACTGGACAGGTACATGTAAAAGTATGAGATTAGATCACTCCCTAACACCATACACTAAAATAAGCTCTAAATGGATTAAAGACCTAAATGTAAGGCCAGAAACTATCAAACTCTTAGAGGAAAACATAGGCAGAACACTCTATGACATAAATCACAGCAAGATCCTTTTTGACCCACCTCCTAGAGAAATGGAAATAAAAACAAAAATAAACAAATGGGACCTAATGAAACTTCAAAGCTTTTGCACAGCAAAGGAAACCATAAACAAGACCAAAAGACAACCCTCAGAATGGGAGAAAATATTTGCAAATGAAGCAACTGACAAAGGATTAATCTCCAAAATTTACAAGCAGCTCATGCAGCTCAATAACAAAAAAACAAACAACCCAATCCAAAAATGGGCAGAAGACCTAAATAGACATTTCTCCAAAGAAGATATACAGACTGCCAACAAACACATGAAAGAACGCTCAACATCATTAATCATTAGAGAAATGCAAATCAAAACTACAATGATATATCATCTCACACCAGTCAGAATGGCCATCACCAAAAAATCTAGAAACAATAAATGCTGGAGAGGGTGTGGAGAAAAGGAACACTCTTGCACTGCTGGTGAGAATGTGTATTGGTACAGCCACTATGGAGAACAGTATGGAGGTTCCTTAAAAAACTACAAATAGAACTACCATATAACCCAGCAATCCCACTACTGAGCATATACCCTGAGAAAACCATAATTCAAAAAAAGTCATGTACCAAAATGTTCATTGCAGCTCTATTTACAGTAGCACAGAGGTGGAAACAACCTACGTGTCCATCATTGGATGAATGGATAAAGAAGATGTGGCACATATATACAATGGAATATTACTCAGCCATAAAAAGAAACGAAATTGAGCTATTTGTAGTGCGGTGGATGGACCTAGTCTGTCATAGAGAGTGAAGTACGTCAGAAAGAGAAAGACAAATACCATATGCTAACACATATATATGAAATCTAGGGGGAAAAAATGTCATGAAGAACCAAGGTGTAAGACAGACAGAAATAAAGACACAGACCTACTAGAGAATGGACTTGAGGATATGGGGAAGGGGAAGGGGAAGCTGTGGCAAAGTGAGAGAGTGACATGGACATATATACACTACCAAATGTAAAGTGGATAGCTAGTGGGAAGCAGCCGCATAGCACAGGGAGATCAGCTCGTTGCTTTGTGACCACCTAGAGGGGTGGGATAGGGAGGATCGGAGGGAGGGAGATGCAAGAGGGAAGAGATATGGGAACATATGTATATGTATAACTGATTCACTTTGTTATAAAACAGAAACTAACACACCATTGTAAAGCAATTATACTCAATAAAGATGTAAAAAAAAAAAAAAAAGCCATGGCATCAAGAGTTAAAAGTTTACTGTGAAACCTATGAAAATACATTTGTTCATCTGGGCCCATGTTGACCCCTCTCTGCTTCCCTTGGATTCCTCTGAATTTTGGTGAGCTTAAGGTGAGAGTGAGACACATAATTCAACATAGAGTTGGGGTGTGCTGAAGGTTGCACAACTCTAATTAAAAAAATCCACTGTGTTTTTATGGCAGGATTCTGGAGGGCTGCACTGATTCCCTGATGAATGTTGACAGGGCTATTAAAGCTGTGAAACAACATCACTTGAATATGGCATTGAATAAAAAAACTAGCTTAGCCTTGCTGTTCTTGGGCGTTATTAGCTGATTAAACTAAGCCATAGGGAAAACCATCTTCAGATTATGCATTCATTTTCTCAACTTTTTTGTTTGTTTCTCTGCAACTGTTTCACAAGGTTGGTTAGCTAGGTTTCTTTATAGTGGCCTTTAAATTCTATCTATGACATAAAGGGTGAACCATTATGTCCATGGCTCCTTTTGTTGCCCCAAGACATCTGGTGTGCTGCACAAAAGAGTCCCCCTCTCCTGCTTTATTGAGCCATAACTTTGACCAGTGTGTGCTTGTTTATATTTCTGTAGAGGAAGGCTTGACTTTGTCCAAATCCACTTCAACTCTGATCCCACCCTTTATTTTCCATGGCTCTTTAACCTCTCTGAGACTCAGTTTTTCTCAGATATCAAGAGGGCATGAGGATACTTTGCAAGTTTATTATGGGAATTAGAGATCATGTAAAGTGCCTAACATGATTCCTGGCATAGATTAGGCACCCAATAAAAAGTAGCTCTTATTATTGTTATTGAAACAGTCTAGTGAGAAAAAAATGTATGCGTTATTGCCTTTTGTGTTACATAGAGAAGAATTTTGGAGAGAGGAACAAAATGGTGTTTCCACAAATGGGAATGAAATGAAATCTCGACACTTGCTTGGAACTAAATTTTAGGCATGTGATGAGAATTGGCAATTCTCTTTGAAGAGTTAATTTAGGTAGATTTAAGTAATTTGACTTTTATATTACTTTTGAAAAAATTCCTAATGGAAGTTGGATGAGATTCTTTCAGTAATTACACAAAATGTGGTGAGTATCTGGGAGATATTTAAACCAAAAACAGATAATATGAAAATGAGAACACATCTCAATAGGTGAGATGTAGGTTAGAGCTAAAGCATCACATGACTTTTCTAATGAGATGTTGAAATACCAAATTAGGAAACTGAGAGAGACTCCAAATATTCTATTCTGATATTTTACATCTGCAAGTGGGAGTGTAATTTGCTGATAGGTAATAAGATTCTTAAAAACTTTAAGCTTCTAAACCAGCAATTTCATTTCCATTTCTCCATTCTAAGAGAAAATACAAAATTCAGAAAATTGCTTTATGCATAAAGATGTTCACGATAGTATTAGCTATATAAAAATGTGAAAACAATTTAAATGTCTGAAAATAGGGAAATGATTAAAACAATTATGCTAAATATCATGTATATATGTATTGTATAAGCAAGCTATTGTGAGAAGTTTAATGGGGAAATGTTTCTACAAAGGGAAAAATATATAAGACTATGTATAACTTATTACTTTAACTATATAACACAGTTATTGAAAAAAACACTGGAAGGAAATATTTATTTGAACCATGTAAAGTTAATTTTGACCTATAGAAGGACTATTTTGAATGGTTTAACCTAATACATGAATATTTTGGGGAAGTGGTAAAATTTTCAGCAATATTCTCTTTCTATGAAGTTTTTGTAATTTTCTGTTTTACAGAAACATATTTTGATTATAAGGAATTTTTAATAGAAAATAACTTAGTCATCTAAAAAAGGAACTGTTCTAATTTAGGCAAAGTTTAAATATAATAAATTAGATTTCCATTTCTGGCAGTTTTACAAACTTGATATTCTGCAAAGCCTTGCACTACAGAATAATCCCAGATACTATATAAAGTATTTAGAAAAAAACTATTCATTACATGGTTGAGCTGGCAACAGAGTAAGGAAATCCCCAGCACTCAAACATGAAACAAAAGCATAAATCCTGGGAGAAAAGGCCATGACTTCTTTCTGGGCACCTGTGGATTTCTGGTGATCCAGAGATTACGTTTTAATGGCCTCATAGGTAACAGGGAACAACTATTGGTATCCATATAACGTAAGGAGTCACATAAAAGACCTGCATATGAAGCCAAGACCGTACCTAACAAAAAAGGCCACATCTTCAGTGAACAGTGAACTAGAGGTAAGTCCTAATTTACCTGGGAAATTTGCTTATTTTATCTTAAAACAAAATTATTAGAAAATAATAGGTTTAAAGGTGGATTCCAGAAGCAGGTATAAATCTTATGTGGGTGAAAGAACTCTCAACTTCATGCCTCTAAGAATTCATTCAGATAAAAGTATATCAGATAAACAACTCAACAGTTAAACATTACAAAACAGATGTGGGAACAAGAAACATGGCTGAGAATCAGCAGAAATACCCAATAGTTGAAACAAATAAACAAATATCAAACATACAAAGACTTATGATATTCAAATATAGAATAGAGAAAGAGCATATTTTATAAGTTTAAAGGAAAATAAAACAGTACTGAAAGTATGAGTCTAGAGACTCGCAGTGATGATAAGGCACATTTGAAGAAGAAATTATAGACTTGAAAAGCATAATTGAAATAAACTCGGTTAGTTTTAAAAGCAGATTCCATACAATTCAAGAGGAGGACTGAATTATAGGATGGCCCTACAGAAATGACCAGATGCATACCAATGTCAAAGATATGGTAACCATGAAGGAGACATCAAAAATCATGGATCATAACATGAAAGCAAATGTCCAACATACATGTAATCAGAGTTACAGAAAGAGTGGCCATGAAAATGAAAAATGGATAATATTCTAAGAGATAACAGTGAAAAATTTCCAAAACAGATAAAAGACACACATCCATGATTTAGGAATCACTAAGTTCCAAGCAGGAAAGATGCAAACATTGTATCTATATCTATATCTATATACCTAGTTAAATTGCAGTGAAGCTGCAAAATAACAAAGGAAAAGAAATTTAATGAGTAGTCAGAGAGAAAAAGCAGATTAGAAACAAATAACAGAGAAAAAAATGAAAAATAGCATATAGTGTTATACTGTTCTCAAAGCCTGAGAGAAAATAAATGTAAACGCACAGCAAAACTGTCTTTTTTTTTTTTTTTTTTTTTTTTTGCGGGACGTGGGCCTCTCACTGTTGTGGCCTCTCCCCTTGCGGAACACAGGCTCCGGATGCGCAGGCCCAGCGGCCATGGCTTACGGGCCCAGCCGCTCTGCGGCATGTGGGATCCTCCCGGACTGGGGCACGAACCCATGTCCCCTGCATCGGCAGGCAGACTCTCAACCACTGCGCCACCAGGGAAGCCCCAAAACTGTCTTTTAAGAATGTAAGTATAATGAAGACATTCTCAGGAAAACAAAAAACTGTTTACCATCAAATATGGTGTTTATTACCAACGGTGGGGTAACTACTGAAGAATACACTTCAAGAAGAATGAAAATGATCCCAGAGGGAAGGTCTGAGAAGGAAGAAAGAAAGGATAGTGAAGAAAGGAGTGAACATGTGGGTAAATCTAGATAAATATTTATTGTATAAAACAATATTTAAAACAACAATGACAATAATAATGTTTAATTTGTGGAATATGAAAACAATTTTGAATACAAGTAAAATATTTCCTGATAATAGCATGTAAGTTGGAACAACTAATATTAAAGCATTTTAGACTTTGATATGTTTACATGTTAAAATTTCTAAACAACTACTGAAATAATAGAAATACAGTGTAAACTTCCAAATGAATAAAGGTTAAAAAAAAGAAAAATAACAAAAACCTTAAACAATCCAAAAGATGGCAATGAAAAATATAAACAAAAAAAGCAGGGCAAATAAAAGGGCAAAAATAAAGTGATAAAGAGAAATTCAATACATCAACAATCTCAGTAAATATCAATGAACTAAACTTTTCAATTAGAAGGTTAAGTTTGTCTGACTGGATTAAAAAGATTAAAAAAAGATCTAACTATGTTGTTTATTAGAGACTTACACAAAATATAAGTATATAAAAATTGAAAGTAAAATGCTGGAAGAAGATATACCAGAAAATAATAATGAAAAGTAAATTGGTGTGGTTATGGGAACTTCAGACGAAACAAGACTTTAAGACAAGAATCACTACTAGAAATAAAAATATCCACTATATAATGGTAAAAGGTTGAATTCCCTTGGAATAACAGTTCAAAACATGCATGCACATAATTATATACCTTCAAAACTTATAAGGTAAATACTAAAAACTATAAGAAAAAGAGAAAAATCCACCATTATTATAACCAATATTAAAACAATTCTCAGCAATTGATAAATCAAGCAGAACAATCAATAACTTAGAATAAAGGACATTTGCCCACCACTGTCAACAAACTTGATATATTGACTCCCACACCAAACAATTAGAGAAAACCATTCTTTTCAAGCATTCATTGAACATTTATGAAAACTAACCAGAAATTAGACTCATAAAATTTTAGAGAATTCTTATCATGCAGACTATGTTCTGTGATAACAATGCAATTAAGTTAGAAACACTTTACAGAAAGATTACTAAACCACACCATACATTTGAAAATTTAAAAGCTAAATAACTCATGGGACAAATAAAAATCATAATGAAATTTGGGAAATACTTATAATTGATTGAAAATGAAAATATTATATATTAAATTTTTGGAATGCAGATAAAGCAGTACTTACATATTTGTATTAGAAAAGAATGATTGAAGATTAATAAGCTAACACTACAACTCAAAAATTAAATTAAAAATAGCAACAGAAAGACAAAGGGCATTACATAATTATGACACTCCAACAAGAGAATATAACAGTTGTAAACATTTATGCACCCAACATAGGAGCACCTAAACATATAGAGCAAATATTAACAGAAATAAAAAATATAAATTGACAGTAATAGTGGAGACTTTAATACCCCACTTATGGTAATGGATCCAGACAGAAAATCACTAAGAAAACACTGGCCTTAAGTGCCACATTAGACTAGATAGACTTAATAGATACATGCAGAACATTCCAACCCCAACCAGCAGAATACACATTTTTTTCAAGTCCACAGGGAACATTCTCCAGAAGAGATCACAAGTTAGGCCACAAAACAAGTCTCAGTAAATTGAAGAAGATTGAAATCACATCAAGAATCTTTTCCAATTAAAATGGTAGAAACTAGAAATCAACTACAAAAAGAAAACTGGATAAAATAAAAATATGTGGTGTCTAAACAATATGCTACTAGACAATTAATGGTCAATGAAGAAATCAAGAGGAAATTAAAATAACTTTGAAACAAACAAGAAGAGAAAATGTACCCTTCCAAAATCTATGGGATGCAGCAAAAGCAGTTCTAAGAGGGAAGTTTATAGCAATAAAGGCCGACCTCAAGAAGCATGAAAAATCTCAAACAATCTAACCTTACCCCTAAGGGGACTAGAAGAAAAAAAGAATAAACAAAGCCCAAAGTTAGCAGAAGGAAGGAAATAAAAAGGTCAGAGTGGAAATAAAATATAGAAACTAAAAAAACTAGAAAAGATCAATAGAACTAAAAGCTTGTTCTTTGAAAATATAAACAAAATGTACAAACCTCTGGCCAGACTTATCAAGAAGAAAGAGTCAGAGCCCAAATAAAATCAGAAATGAAAGACAAAAAGTTACAGTTGATACCATAGAAAAACAAAGTATCATAAGAGACTGCTATGAGCAGTTATACACCAACAAATTGGAAAACCTAGAAGAAATGAATAAATTCCTAGAAACATACAACCTACCAATACTAGATCAAGAAGAAATAGAAAATCTAAATAGACCAATTACTAGTAATGAAACTGAGTCAGTAACTCAAAAAATCCCAATAAACAAAAGTCCAGGAGCAGATGGCTTCACAGGTGAATTCTACCAAACATTTAAAGAAGAGTTAATACCTATCCTTATCAAACTATTCTAAAAATAATCAAAGAGGAGGGAACAGTTCCAAAATCATTCCATGAGGCCAGAATTACCCTGATAGCAAAACCAGACGGACACCACACACAGAGAAAATTACAGGCCATAGGTACAAAAATCCTCAACAAAATATTAGCAAACAGAATTTAACAGTACGTTAAAAGGATCATACATCATGATCAAGTGGGATTTATTCCAGGAATGCAAGGATGGTTCAACAACCACAGATGAATCAACATAATACACAATATTAACAAAACAAAGGATAAATATCATTGATCATCTCAATAGATGCAGAAAAAGCATTTGTCAAAATTCAACACAATTCATGATAAAAACTCTTTAAAAAAGTGGGTATAGCAGGAACATACTGCAACAAAATAAAGGCCACACTCAATGATCAATGAGTAACATCATACTCAATGACAAAAAGCTAAAAGCATTTCCTGTAAGGTCAGAAACAAGACAAGGATGCCCACTCTCACCACTTTTATTATAGAAGCCCTAGCCACAGAAGTCAGACAAGAAAAAGAAATGACACCCAAATTGGAAAGAAAGAAGTAAAACTGTCAATATTTGCAGATGACACGATACTATAAACAGGAAACCCTAAAGAGTCCACCAAAAACTATTGGAACTAATAAATGAATTCAGCAAAGTTGCAGGATACAAATTAACATACAGAAATCTGTTACAGTTGTATACACTAACAATGAACTATCAAAAATAGAAATTAAGAAAGCAATTCCACTTACAATTGCACAAATTTAAATACCTCAGAGCAAATTTAACCAAGGAGGTGAAAGACCTGTACTCTTAAAGCTATGGCATTGATGAAAAAAATTAAAGATGACAAAAATAGATGGAAATTTATACTGTTCTCATGGATTGGAAGAATTAATATTGTTAAAATGCCCATACTACCAAAAGCAATATAAAGATTCAATGCAATCCCTATCAAGATACCAACTGCATTTTTTTTTGCATTTGTGAAAAAACACAAATAGACCTAAAATTTGTATGGAACCACAAAAGACTCTGAATTGCTAAGGCAATCTTGAGAAAAAGTACAAAATTGGAGGTATCACACTCCCTGACTTTGAACTATACTGCAAAACTATAGTAATCGAAGCAGTATGGCACTGGCATAAAAGCAGACACATAGATCAATATGACAGAAACAAATCCATTCACATATGGCAAATTAATCTACAGCAAAGGTGGTAAGACTATACAATGGGAAAAATATAGTCTCTTCAATAAATGATGTTGAGAAAATAGGATAGCTACATGGAAAAGAATGAATCTGGACCACTATTTCACACCATATACAAAAATTAACTCAAAATGGAATAAAGGCTTGAATGGAAAACCTGAAACTACTAAACTTCTAGAAGAAAACATAGGCAGTCAGCTCTTTGACTTTGGTCTTAGCATATTTTTGGGGATCTATCTCCTTAGGCAAGGGCAACAAAAGCAAAAATAAGCAATGGGACTACATCAAACTGATTTTTTTTTTAAGTGAAGGAAACCAGCAGCAAAACAAAGAGGTAACCTCATGAATGGGAGAAAATATTTGCAAATCACATGTCTGATAAGAGGTTAATATCTGGAATATATAAAGAACTTATACAACTTAATATAAAAAAACCCAAACAATCCAATTTTAAAAATTGTCAAAAGACCTGAACAGACATTTTTCCAAAGAAGACATACAGCTGGCCAACAGGTACATGAAAAGGTCCTCAACATTATTAATCATCAGGGAAATGCATATCAAAATCACAATGAGATATTACCTCACAGCTGTGAGAATGGCTGCTATCAAAAAGACAAAAACAAAAAACAAGTGTTGGTGAGGATGTGGAGAAAAATGAACCCTCATTCACTGTTCGTGAGAATGTAAATTGGTGCAGCCACTACAGAAAACAGTGTGGAGTTTCCTCAAAAAATTAAAAATAGAACTATCATATGATCCAGTAATTCCACTTGTGGGTATTTATTTGAAGAGAATGAAAATGTTAATTTGAAAAAGAAAATGAAAATGCTAATTGGAAAATGCTAATTTATTTGAAGAAAATGAAAATGCTAATATGCAATGCTGTTTATTGCACCATTATTTACAATAGCAAAGATATGAAAACAACCTAAGTGTCCATCAATAGGTGAATGGATAAAGAAGATATGGTACATGTATATAATATAATGAAATATTAGTCAGCCATTATAAACATTTGTGAAAACATGAATAGACCTAAAGGGTATTATGCTAATTGAAGTGAGTCAGACAGAGAAAGGCAAATACCATATATCACTTATATGTGGTATCTAAAAAAACAAGACAAATTAACAAGTAAAACAAAACAGAAACAGATTCATAGATAGAAAAAACTGAGATGGAGATGGAGGGAAGATGGGCAAAATAGGTGAAGGACATTAAGAGGCACAAACTTCCAGTTATAAAGTAAATAAGTCACGGGGATTTGATATGCAGGATAAGGAATATAGTCAATAATATTGTAATAACTTTAAATGGTGACAGATGGTGACTAGACTTACAATGGTGATCATCTCATAATGTATATAAATGTCAAATCACTATGTTGTACACCTGAAACTAACATAACATTGTATGTAAATTATACTTCAGTAAAAAAGAAACTAAAAATAACAATAAAGTAAGAAGTGGAGAAAAAGAAATAATCAGGATAAAAGTAGAAATGAAAGAAATAAATGAAATAGAAAGCAAGGAGAATCAACTAAGTTGGGTTTTTGTGAAGTGACAAAATTGCTCAATGTCCGGTAAGATTGATTAAAAAATGAAATAGGCATCAAAAAACCTATATTATAAATAAATAAAAAAGGAGGATGTAATTTCAGATGCAGAACTTAAAAAGATAATGGGATATTATATACAACTTATGCCAATCCATTAAAAGATTAGATGAAATGGGCAAATTACTTGAAAAAATATATCAAAATCAACAGAAAAGATAAAGCCTGAATAGTCACATTACCATAAAATAATTTTAATCAGTGTAAGTTTAAAATCTTCTCACAAAGAGAATGCTAGGGTCAGATGATTTTACAAGCAAATTATTTCATATACTCTCAAATATTTAAATAACAGGTATTTCTACAAAATTTTCTAGGAAATAAGAAAAGAGAGAATATTCCCACCTTAATTTATGAGGCTATTAAACCTCATTATCAAATCCAGACAATGATGGTATGAGAAAGGTCAATAACAAGACAATCTCATTCACTAATATAGATACAAAAATTCTAAAGGAAATAATAGGCAAATAAAATCCAATGAAATATACATCATTACTAAGATGGTTTCCTAATTATGAAGTTAATTCAATAATAATCACCATATTAACAGATTAAAGAAGAAAATGATATAATCACCTTAATATATGGAAAATAAAAGAATAATTAAAATTCCCAGTCCATTAACTATTTTAAAATATCTTAGTAAACTAGAAATAAAAAAGAACATCTTTGATCTGCTAAGTGATATCTACAAAAGAAGTACATAAGATGTATTTAAATCATGACATGTCAAAACCTTCCCTTTAAAATCAGAAACAAAACGGTAGTTCACTGTCAGCCCTAACCAACACAGTAAAATAAATAAAAGGTATACAATTTGGAAAGGAAGAGACAAAACTGTCATCACTGCAGTTGACAAAATTATCCACATAGAAGATACACTGACAATTTCTTTTGAATTAATAAGAGAGTTTAGCAAAGGTACTGGATATATGTCAATATTTGAGTCAATGCATATATACAATCAGCAACAAGTAGTCAGAAAATATATATATTTAAAAGGTGTTATTTACAATGGCAACAAAAATAAAGTACTAGAAATAAATCTAATAGATGTGCAGAATCGTTAAAGAGAAGATTATGATAATCTATTGAACGATATTAATAAGACCTAAATAAATTAAAAATATGACAGTATACTGAAAGATATTAACAAGATCTAGACAAAAGACACTTCATCTTTTCATGGAGAGAGAAAGACTCAATATCACAAAAATACCAATTCTCAAATCTCTAGATTCATTGCAATTACAGTCAAAATTTCAGTAATACTTTTCATAGAACTTGACAAACGGAGTGTGAGGGACACTTCTTACTATACGGCCTCTGGTACATGTAAAATTTTTAACTATGAGAAGGTATTTTCTATTTTAAAAATTTACATTTAAAATAAATAAATTGTAGTAGACAGCCACTAAGATGGCTGCCAATGATCCCCGCTTCCTCATATCTTGTGTGATCCCCTCCCCTTGGGGTGGACTGGACTTAATGACTCTTTTCTAACGGATAGAATATGGAAGACACGACGGGATGTCACTTCTGTGGCTTCTGCCTCAGGTGCTGGCTCTCACTCTCTCTGGATTGCTTGCTCTGGAGGAAGCCAGCTTCTACATCTCCAGGCAGCCCTGTGGAGAGGCCGGAGTGGCTGAACTTGGACATGGATCTTCTGAGTCTTGTCAACAGCCACATGAGGGAAATTGAAGGTGACTCCTCCCCAGGTCAAGTTTTGAGGTGACTATCCAGCTCTTGCCCACAACTTGAGCATGAGAGACCCTGAGCCAGAGGCCCCCACCCAGCTAAGCCACTCCAGTGTTCCTGACCCACAAAAACTGTGAGATAATTATGAGTTATTTCCAGCCACTAATGGAATAATTTGTTCTATAGCAGTAGATACCTAAAACAAAGTACATTGATAAACATAAAAAATACATAAACAGAATAACAAAGGGCCATGAATAGCTGAGACACCTCTGAAGAAAAACAAAGTAGGAGGACTCAGCCTAGCTGATATCAAGATTTATTACAAACCTATAGTTAATTACAGCAGTGTGTTTTTGGTGTAGAGAATTAGGTCAGTGGAATAGAATAGCAAAAATAGAAGCTCATTCACACCTGTTTGGAAGCTTAAATCTTATAAAGCTGGCATTGCAGCTAGGATGGCCAGGATGACAAGGGTGGGACTTGGGGATATTGGGGCAATAGTTATTTCCCAAATGGTATAAAAATATTAATATTTAACAAAGAGTATGTCACACCTGTGTGAATCATCTGACTGCCACCCTGGTTTCTTTCTTCTCACCTAATTTGAGGTGAGTGGGTCTGTTCATTCAACTAGCTAAGGCAGTGATTCATTGTATTGACCCTGAGGTTAGCACAAGAAAGGGCTCAGCTCCTCCAAGAAAGGTTTCCTGAATTTCAGTTCTGGGTTCAGTTCTTGTCTTTGATTTGAGAGAGCACTTTATACATAACTCCACTACAGCACATACTTTGCCTATTAAGATGTTAAGATCATGAACTGGGAAACAAGATTGGCTGGATTTAAGTAATGGGCAAAAGACGTAATCTCAGTTTTCTCACAATAAAATAGGGATGGTAATAAGAATTGTCTTCTACCTCCAAGTTCTTGTGAGACTTGAAAGGTTTGTTCATACAAAATGAAACAAAATGTTTGCAACACCCAAAATATTTGAGACACTTATTTCAAACATTATTTTCAAATATTTGAAAAAGAAGATAGTGGTGAAGCATAGCATTCCAGGTAGGAGAAATAGTATTTTCAGCATTTCAAAGGTCGATTTGGGGGTATCTTCAGATAGCTCAGCACAATTAGAGAATAAAGTGTGAGTTGGGAAAGGGGAGAGACAAAGCTGAATAGTAAGAATGCCTGCATTATGGTAGTTCTTGCATGGCACACCATGGAATTTGGACTTTTTCTTGAGACTAGGTCATTGAAGGCGTTTAAACAGAGGAGTGTTATAATCAGATCTGAAGTTGAGAGAGATCACTGGTCACAGTGGGAGGAATCATTTATAAGAGGGGAGTTAACCTGGGAGGGAAGATTACCTGGGAACTGCTCAGTCATTCTCTGCTTCAGCCACTTGGCTTGCAGTTATTCAGCTGTTGCCTTTGTGCACCTTCTCCTATAGAGAAACATCATAGTGCTTTAAAAACCTTTTCAATTTTTTTCCCTTTCCCTCCCCACTTGGTGACTCTATGTGCTTTATGTGGGCATTCCATTATTTTCCTTAATTTTCAGAGTACATAGTCACTAAACTTTCCATAATTTACTCTAAGTTTCTTTCCATTAATGTCCAACCCAGTGTCTTTTGTTCAGTGGATCACACACAGTTTTCCAAATTTTGCTTCACTGAAGTTTAATGCCTTATTTTTTCCATTTCTGGGACACTCCTTAGACTTAATGGGAAAAATGAAGCAGCACATTCAAAGACCCATTTGGCTGCCATGCAACCCTGTTGATTTATCATCAATAAGTAAACAGAAACTCTGCTTCTTAAAAAAAAAATCCATGCTTGAGATCTTTCTTTTTAAAACAACTCTAAGACGAAAATTGTACCATGTGCCTTTGCAGATCCTCTTTGGAGCTTCCATTTATCTATTCTTCGTACCTCTAGTCCCAGCATACAAACAAGAGGGGCTCAAAACACCATGACGCTCCCCTTCCCAACAGACATGGCCCACATCCCTCTCCATCCACACACCTGCTACTCCCTAAGCTAACATCCTCTAACTGTAACCCTATTTGAGAAACTCTCTGTGTGAAACCAGTGGGTGTAGAAATAGCAGGTGACTGCATTTCAGCAGTTTTGGTGACCAGAGAAGAATTATTGCTTCCTTCACTTTGTGGCTCTGGTAAGTGCCCAAGAGGTGTAGTCAAAAAATCAACACATTAGTAATCCAGCAGGACTAACTCCAGCTGTTTAACATGGCCCAGCTCAAATGTCACATCCTCGGTGATGCATTCTCTGACCCCCTTCCTCTCCTAGTCACAGTTTTACTGTGCCCTTTGCACTCCCATAGCCCTTTGTTCAAACTACTATTAGTATAGCATTTATCACCACTGTTATTTTCACTTTTTGAAAATTGCATTTGAGTATGGTAGAGGGACGAGAGAATGGATTTTCAAGGAGAAAAAGCTCTGGATGCCCATTGTATTATGCTACACTCAGGTTTGTGACTTTGGGTTAAGTAAATACCCTCTTTGAACCTCGGTTTTCTTGTCTGTAAAAGAGACTGTAGGATTAAATAAAGAAGAGAAGATGATGCCTGTATCACAGTACCTGGCCTCCAGCAGATATTTAACAAATATCAGTTCTCATTCTTTTCCCTTCCTGTTTAGATGTGGACCTGTCTGTCTCTCCCACTAGACCATAAAGCCTTCTGGGGAGACACTTTGACTTATGAATCTTTCTAGCACCTAGTACAGTGTCCAATCCAGGTGTTCAATGCAAATGTGTTGGCTGCTGGATGAAAGGAATGCCATGTTGAACCCTGGAAAACTTGGCCCAACTTATTGGCCAGCATCCTCTGACAATGCCTGTGGACCTCTGGTTTGGTTTACCTCATTATTGTATCCAAGCTCTTGATTTGTGGGTGATGAAATGAGACAGGGAAGCTTAAGTAAGTCCATATAGTCTTTGAACTTAAGATAGGTAAATGTAGACACCTTGTTAAAGTTCCTACTCTTTGGAAAGCTGTGAGTTGTAAATTAGAGGACCTGCTTTACTTGGAAGAAAAAATAATTGGGGCTAAACCTTGAAGACATTGGAGTTATTTGGGGAAGGTTTTTAGTATAATTGAGGTATTCCCTCAGGAATGGTCCTGCAATACAAAAATGGATTCATGATCAAGGCCCCTTGGTGTTCTTCTGTGGAAAAGCACGTGCTTTTGGCTGAAGAAAAAAAAACGAACTTGGCAAGTACTGTACTGCTTTAAAGTCCTTTCAATATCTGAATTAATTCCATCACCACACTTAGCTTCAAGCCAATGTTTCATGTGGCCCATGTCCTGGTGCACTTACTGCACGGGTTATGCAGTAAGGTAAGTTGATGGCAATCCCCATGTAAGGTATCAATCATACAGATACATGATGTTGATGACTTGTGAATACTTTGTGCTTATTGGACATCTTTTTCTTTTGACCATCTCCTCCATGACACTTTCCA
Source organism: Phocoena sinus (assembly GCF_008692025.1). Classification (NCBI taxonomy): domain Eukaryota; kingdom Metazoa; phylum Chordata; class Mammalia; order Artiodactyla; family Phocoenidae; genus Phocoena; species Phocoena sinus. The sequence goes on from NC_045779.1 coordinate 39,501,671, forward strand.
GATCAGTGCCCTGTTTGGATCTCTATAACAATCTGGCATTGCCCATCTTTCCAGTCAAGTCAACACCCATTATGAGCCAACCATTGTTCTAGGTAATGGGGACAGAGTGAGAAGCAAGGTGGACAAAGCCCCTGCCCTCAGGGAGCTTACATCTTAGTGCACCTCTAAACTCCTTTTATTTACTCCTGTTTTTGGTGTTTTGGCTTTCATTTCCTCACCTTCAGTTTATCTATCTATGAATTCTATGATGTGCATCTGGCACACTCCATTTTGCTTTTTTAAGGTTTTTGACTTCTCTTTTCCCGTTGATGGCCTATTTATTTTTCAAGCTACGATATGGTCATAAACTTTCGGAGGTAGATGATCTTTGAGCCCACATAGTCCAACAGTAAGCCACAGAGATGTACTGATTTGTCCTCTCACATAACGACCCGCTGGTGGGTGGAACCCAGCACTGACTGCCAGTTCATTGCTTTTCATTATCCATTACACTGCCTCCCTGATTCCTACCCAGTTTTCTCATGCCTACCCTTACGCAGATTTCCTTTACTCAGCAAAATTTATGAATTCCAATTTCATGCCAGGCCCTGCTCTATCTACTGGGGAGGCAAAGACATAAATCACATCATTTCTATAAGATCATAGTCTTCTTTCTCTTTGCTTATTCCTTTCACTTTATTGTAAATATCTTCATATTCTAAGAAGATTTGCTGGTTCCTTAAATATCCCTGCCAAATTTCTCAGTTTTTTATTTTAGATATTTTTCAACTTTAAATTTCACTTATTTTTGTTTACGCATATATATGTCCTCTATTGATTCTCTTTTAGATTTGTCATTCTACATGGTAAATAGCTTTATATAAATAAGCATTCTTCAATTAGACTTCTCTTACAGATTGATCCTAAATCTTATATTGCAGACAGTCACCTTTCATGTTTCCTAGCTAACACAGATGCAATTCCTTCTTACCATCAAGTGACTCATGGGCACGTAGCAGTGGTTTCAACCTTGACCCCATAGTGGATTCCCCTGAAGGGGGCTTTTAAAAATGCTGATGCTGAGACCCCACCCCAAACAAATTAATTTAGAATATCTGGAGCCAGGGTCTAGACAGGTACAGTTAAAAAAAGCTCCCATAGGATTCTAACATGCTGCCATGGAGATCCACTGGTTTACAGGATAAGTATAATTTCCTTCCATGATTGTCCTCTTTCCCGTTTCTTTTGGGGCAGTAATATTTTATATACTAGCTCTTTTCCTACAATTCAAAGCCATAATTTGACGAGAAATGACATAATTTTCAAACTTTCATTAACCACTATACCCTATATACCTGTATTCCTAGACTGATCTGTACGGAGAGCCCCTAAAGCACTGTCTTTTCAATGTCTTTTCTCATTCTGAAACATTGACTCTTCTTTTCTCCTCTTGGGCTCTGTTCATGTGCACTATTTAAATCCCAACTTAAATCCCAACTATTTAAATGTCCAACTTGAAGGCACATTTTCTCCATATTTGTACTCTTCACATTTTATTTAATCTTTTTGGCTCTGCTTTGAGTGGCCCCCTTTCTTTTGTACTTTGCTGTCTCAAGCTTAGTATCACTGCTCTCTTTCTATAGATTTGGAATTTAGGTTTTCTACAGTGGGCTGCTGTTTTATTTTTATCATTTTAGTTTTTGCCCCTTTCATTCATTTTCCAAAAACTCTCCTGCCCCCTTTTCTTTTATTGAAATTCCTCCTTTTGAAGCCAGGTTTCTATCTCCATGGTTTTGATATCCAAAAAGAAATAGTTTCCTGATTTTCTTCACTTTTCTCTTGCTGCATGTTGTTTATTCCCAATAATTTTATATTTTCTTCTTAATTTCAAAACTTGAAATACACATTCATTTATACTCTCCCTTTTGTCTCATCTGAAACCCATTCTGTGGTCACCTTTCAATCTTACCTAACTACATAACTCTTCTTCCCTGTTTGTTACATTTGTATGACTTCTCTAGCTATGTATATAACACATGACCCCCTAAAATTGCTACATTCAAAATTCCTGGAAAATACCTAACTCTCTCCTCATCACAGATCTCATCCACAATCATATTTTTTCTCATTCCAACTCCTAGTCTGTTACTTTCAGTAGGACTGTTCATTCATTACCTTATCTGTTTAATTATGCCACATATTTGCTTTTATACACTCCCATTCATTCTTAAGTAAGTGAGCTTGGGATTCAAAACTGCCTAGAAAACTACCACATAGTTATTTACATGAGTGCAGATCCTTTCTCTCCTTGGTACAATTCTCTAAGCAAATCTTGGATCTCTGTTTCTCTGGGAGTCACTACTAAGTCCTAACTATAGGTGATTTGATTACTGCAAATGCTCAGGCACATCCTGTAGTCAGTCCTGTAAGGTCACTACTGAAATAGACACTACATTTAATCTTGTCTACACCATCTTGTTCTTTATTTGGACTTAACGTGGATTTCTCTCAATCCGTTTTTGGTTTCACAGGGTATCTTTCTCCTGCCCTTTGTCTGTGTTCCTCTATTGATGATTGCTTCCTGTGTGAAATTGGTGGGCTGGCTGCCACCGACTCCCAGCTGCACAAACTAATTCATCCCTGGAGCTTGGCATCCATGGGCACTTACACATTGTTTTTCCTGTTCACTTGACTCAGAGCTGCCAATATGGCAGTTGCCTCGGATTCCTTCTGCTTTTCCTCACTAGCATATGGCATGGTTTGACCTGGTGAAGTTGAGTTTCAGTTTTACTGAGAAAAGACGTACTCTAATGTAAACTGAACACAGAAAGTGACAGAACAGAGACCTCCACTCTTAATTATTCAACAGCTCTTTGTGTTGAGCCCTTGATCTAAGCCAGGCAGTTGACTAGTATATGCTGCAGTAAGATTTTAGCTCTGACCCCAAGGAACTTTCAAATTAATGGAAGAGCCAGGAAAGCATTCCCATAATTAAAGTATATCAGCACATATACCTTAATTATTAGAAAAGGTAAAATAATCTATTGCTAAAGAGGACAGGCTTTGAAGTCAGACAGACCTGCACTTGAATTTGGACCTCACCACCAGCTTGGCCTGGGGCATGTTCCTTAATGTTTCGTCATCTCTTCCTCTTGTCTGTAAAAGGATTCTAACTAACAGTTCTTTCAACATAAGATTGTCATGAGGATTAAATGAATTAATAGAGGTTATGTGCTCAACCCAATGCTTAGCTCTTAATAACTGCTCAGGAAATATTGGTTTTATGTGGTATTTACAGGCTGCTAGGGGAGCACAATGGGAGAGTCAAGGAAGATTTCTGGGAAGAAGTGACACGACTTGAGTTTTGAGAGACCATCACTGGTGATAGCTAAATGAAGTGAAGAAAAGTAATTCTTTAAAAAATGTTTTTAAATTGAAGTATAGTTGATTTACAATGTTGTATTCATTTCAGGTATACAGCAAAGTGACTCAGTTATATATATATATATATATATATATATATATATATATATATATATTCAGTTTTATATATACTTTTTCAGATTCTTTTCTCTTATAGGTTATTATAAAATATTTAGTATATTTCTCTGTGCCATATAGTAGGCCCTTGTTGGTTATCTATTTTATATACAGTAGAGTGTATATGTTAATCCCAAATTCCTAATTTATCCATCCCACCCCCCTTCCCCCCTTTGGCAACCATAAGTTTGTTTTCTATGTCTGTGGCTCTAAGGAAAAGGAATTCTAAGTAGGGGGGCAGCACATGCAAAGGTATGGAGGTGTGAAATTATATGATGAATGTGTGAACCCCAAGTAGTCCACTGTGTATGGCTGAAGCAGAATAATCCATGGCCGGAGGAAGGGAAAGTTGATGACTGAAGCAAATAAAATATTAGAACTCATTTCAGCGGAAGAAATTCTGCAAAAAAAAACATATATCACTCTCTACATAAGTGCCAAGATATATGAGGGAGCTGCAACCTGAAACTTTCAAAGACATCTGAGAAGACCTTCCACTGAGATAGGAGGCAGAAAGAACTGCAGAATGAAAAAGAGATGGGGCAGAAATGATGGCATCCCGACACTCAGTTAGAAACGTGTCATAAAAAAGACAATGGTGTCTTGTCCAAAGTGTCAGAAACTTGCAACCTGTACCTTTCCTACAGATCCATGACCCCAAAGCCCATCTCCATCTACCACTACATTAAACTTTTTGACAGTCCCTCTCCCTGTTTGTTATCAGACACATAAGTATGTAGCTTAAGATCTTAATGAAAGAGCAGAGCAACTTGGTGCTATGACACCTGAACCCAGCAGCTGTGGGTGAATGACCTGCAGACAGAAAAGCAATACTCCTTGTCCAAGCAACATAGACATGGCTGTGCTGTGTCCTGTAGACACCCAGGGTTGAATTTGTGCAGTCATTGCCAGAAAAGCACACCACACCCACATGTCAAAACAAACATGATATCCAGGGGAGGAAAATCAAGGTTTCAGTTGTTTCTTTTCTTCCCTCTCCAAATCCCAAGAATCCAGTGAGTTTTAATAACACTTCTAAAATGTCAGGAGAAAAAACTCTTACTTTTAAAAAAGTTGGAATCACCAAGGGGGTCTTTTGCAGAGTCTAGTTTCACTCTAGGGGGTAGTATGAGGTGCAGGTGTGCCTTGCTTTAAGAAAATGCAATGAAAAAAAAATCAAGCATAGATTAGAGACTTGAGGTGGTGATTATTCATATTGTAATATAGGTTTTTAATTTTATCTGAATCATAAGTTTGCTTTAAAACAGCAGTCCCTCTCCTGTGAAGCAGTGCCCATTTTCATATTGCTAATTTGGTAGAGTTGGAGAGAGAGTGTTGAGAAATTTAGTGTTCAAGGATTAAATAATTATTTTTATTTATGGAAGACATATCAAAAACAAAGGCTAAGCATTTAGGAAATGTTGGGAGCCATTGAGAAAGGAAATAATTATGTATTAAGTATTTATTATGTGTAAGGCACTTTACATATGTTATGGGGATAAAATTTATTAAAGCATAATTCCAATTTCACTTCCTTCTTTTCTCTGCCTGAGATTTTGCAACTTCCCTCATCCTCTCTCCTGTAAGAAGAGATCTGAATTTGTGGTCATTTTCTTATGATTTTTAAATAGAGCATCAGGAAAGTGGGTAGAGAGAGACAAGACTGGATGGTTCAGCGGGAGGGGTGGAAAGGACTATGAGAACAAGAGCTGATATGGACCAAGGAGAGCTTGGTGATGTGTAAACTAATGGGGGACTTGAATGGGGATTCTCAAGAAGCTATGGGCTATGAGAAAACTGTATTTTATGAAGTCATACTTTAAGTTTTGAATTGAATTTCCTTTATGTTCTTCAAGAGGTGCCTGGACTATGCTACTTTGAATGTGAAATTTTACTGACTCCATGCAATAGGAGGCATGTTTGATCTCATTCAATCTTGCAATAACCATGTGAAGTGGGCATTTTGTTTTCATTATACAGATGAGAAGACTGAGTTACAAAGATGTTCAGAGACTTGACTAAACCACACAGCTAGACTATGCAGAGCTTGGATTTGAAAATGTTTGTTTCCAGTATTAAAAAGACAGGAGATAACAAGTATTGGCAAGGGTGTGAAGAAAGGGAACCCTTGTACACTTGGTGGGAATGTAAATTGGTACAGCCATTATGGAAAACAGGAGAGAGATTCCTCAAAAAATTAAAAATAGAACCTCCATACAATCCATACAATCTAGCAATCCTACTTCTGGGTATACATCCAAAGGAAATGAAATCAGGATCTAGAAGAGGTTATCTGCACTCCCATGTTCACTGAAACATTATTCACAAGAGCTGAGATATGTAAACAACCTAACTGTCTATGGACAGATGAATGGATAAAGAGAATGTGGCATATTCATACAATGGAATATTATTTAGCCATCAAAAGAAGGAAATTTGCCATCTGGAGCAACATGGATAAACCTGGAAGGTGTTATGCTAAATGATATTAGACAGACACCAAAAGACAAATACTGTATGATCCCATTTATATGTGAAATCTAAAAATATAAAACTCATAGAAGAGAGAATAGAATGGTTGTTACCAGGGGCTGGGGCCCGGGGAAATGGGGAAATGTCAGTCAAAGGGTACAAACTTTTGGCTGTAAGATGAATAAGTTGTATGGAGCTAATGTTCATCATGGGTCTGTAGTTAATTATACTGTATTATATTGAAATATGATAACCATGTGAGGTGATGGAGGTGTTAATTAACTTGCGTGTGGTAATAAGTTCACAATGTATACATATGTTAAGTATACATATGTTATACTTATATGTTACCTATAAGTTAAGTATACATATGTTATACAATGTATACATATGTTAAGTCACATTGTACACCTTAAAAAATCATGTTGTATAACCTAAATAGATACAATTTTTATTTGTTAATTATACCGCAATAAAACTGGGAGGGAAACTCTAGAACATTAAAAAAAAAACCAAGTAAAAATAAGCCTTTTCTTATATTATCTTTATGCAGTCATGTCAACTACCCTTCCTTATTTTCTGAGATTTCTTCTTTTTTCTCTTTTCTCTATTCATTTAGGAAATAATAATCCTGATTTAATTCTGCTTGTGATTATCCTTAAGTTATTCAAAAGTATCTTTTCTGTTAAACAAAGCAGAAAATGTATGTACTGTATTTTGATTATTTTCTGTGTAAAATGAATATTTTAACATGTTTTTCCTCCTATCACCACCCCACATCTTCCTTTGCCTCCTCTTAAGTTTGTATAATTTTATGAGTATATTTGTTTTATCTATATTCTCTTTTAATAATCATTTTTGATATTCACATCAAATTTTATCAGCTGTAATTCTTAGTTCACCTATGTAAATATAGAGCTGTTTCCTCCATATTCTGGCATTAAGCTGCTTGACAGTCAAATCACTGTCCTACCTTTCAGTGCTATATCTTTTTTAATGTGTTTTCATAACATTTTTAATGGAAGAGTAGACAGAAGAAGAGGGAAATGTAATAGAACTAAATGTACATATTTCATAAGAGAAAGGTAATAGATAAATCAATAAATAGCAATATAATCTTATTGTAAAATAAACGGCTAAAATATTTAAAAATAATAACTTGGGGGATGGTAATGGTGAGATAAAAGCTACTGTTTTGCACTACATACCTTTTAATATGATTTATAAAGTAGCCATGTGCATACATTTTTTAAATAAACAGTGATATATGTGCCAAAGTCCTGGTCTGGACAATAAACATGGAATAAAAGTGGATGAATATGTGGTACACCTGGGCCGCTCTTCCCCCCGCCCTCCGAGAAGTACACAGTCCTCGGATCTGGGGGTGGGGGAGAGTTGGAAAACACTAGGATCTGGTGAATGTCCTCAAGAACCAGTCCTTGCAACCTTCCTTTCTCCTATGCTGGACTGAATCCCAGGGGACGGCCATAGAAGCCCCAGACAGATTTGGGGATCCAAATATCGAGGAGTTCTATGTTCCACTTCTTGTCAGGGTCTTGGGAGGCAGCAAGACCCCATAGTTCCTTGTGCCACTATGGATTAGACAAACAGAAGCACCAAGGCAGACTGACTTGAGGCAAAACCACAGATCCTCCTTATCCCTTAATGCGGTGCAGGGACAGCAGATTCTTTCTATGGGACTGACATTGTCCAGCATCTGAGAATGAGGCTGGAAGACCTGCAGGATGGAGTTGCCCATAGTAGATGTGGTGTGAACCATAAGACGAGGGGCCGGATAGGAACAAGGACATCTCAGGTGTGGCTGCTGTGGAGAGGGGATGATGACTAAAGACTAGATAGAACCACATACATCTCCGCAGATGCCTGTGTGGAACTGATCATGAACGACATCCAGGAGACCCCTCTGAATGAGCTGCTGCCATGTAATTCCCTGTGGAGCTTGGATGCCTCACCCCACCACCCTCTCAGGGAGATGCCAGGAGAAATGCTTAAGTGAATTCTCAGAATCCTTGGTTAGAAACAAAGAAACAACTCTGGTTAACATAAGCATTAAAGGAATTTACAGTAAGGATGCCAGAGAGTTTTCAGAAACAGTGGGCTCAAGAAAAAGGGTGAATTACCTCCAGCCAAAACCACAGCACAGGAAGTTTCTGGTGAGATGTGGATGACACCACCACTGCATCACCCCTGTCAGAAATGGACACAGGACATCACAGCTGTCAACCTCTGCCACTCCCAGAATAGGACTCTGGATGCCATTGCTGCCGCTGATGCCAGGATAAATTCTCTAGTGTCCCTCACTTCCTGTTCACTGCTGATTTGATGTAGTGGGTGAGGCTAGCCTGTTGGCCAACGTCAGCCATGTGCCCATCTCCAGCTGCTTGGATTTGATCCAGAGGGAATGGTCCCCATTCTCATTTATTGTAGCATCCCCCACCCCCTGCCCCACTCAAAGGAAAAAGGTTCACACTCATACTGTCAAATATGACCACGTCCACCACATTTGACTGAGAATACTTTGAATCAACCTGATTTACCTGGAACGGACTAGATTTAATTATACTGTCTAAATTCAACCATAGAAAAATGTAAACTTACATTTTCACACACCTGAGCTTTGGTCTGAGGAGTTCACATCTACATCATTCAGTCACGTGAATAACACCTTGCCTGTGCACATGAATACCCCGTTTAATCATCACAACCACCCTGGACTGCATTAGTAGCCCACTAACCTGACTTGAAAGTTAGGAAGCTAAGGGTCAAGGAAGTTAAGAGAATTTTTCACACCAGTAAGTGGCAGAGCCAATATCCAATCTTGAGTCTTAGGTTTGCCTAAAGCCCTGAAGCCTTTCGAAACATTACACTGTGATTTATTCTCAAGATGCTAGAGCCAGATGGTTACTAAATTAGACTTTCTAGATCATTTTTTCTGAGCTCCTGTCCTTAGCATGATGTCATTTTCCTCTTCTGTTAGACCTAAAAGAGGAGTCTGTGTACATGTCCGAAATGTGGCATGTCTCCTCCAAACATGATACTGAAATCTAGTAAAGCCTGCAGAATTCATCCTTTTTGGGTCACAGTCCTGTGCCACCAGAGAAACAGAATTAATCAGAAACAAAGAACGAGGTATTATTTGCCTACTCACCATATTTTCCCACCCCAAGCTCCTTTCTTTCTCTTGCACTGCCTGAGTAGGAAGGGATGAGTAAAGAAGAAGGCATTTTCCAGGTAATCTTGTCTGCTGTGCTTCATCCTAACTGCACTTGGAGACATCAGGGATTCCCCAATCCTTTACCTCCCCTTAGCTGAGCAGAGTGTTTAGGGGGCAGGAAATGTTTAAGAGTAGAACTGTAATAGGTGTAAGTAAGAAACATCTATTTTCCATCAAGGAGATTCACTTCTCTGTTGGGGTTGTTATAGGACTAGGTCAGGAGGCTGCTTGGGGCTGTCTGGTATCTTTTCTGCCTGCATTGCCCATCCCGTTGCAGCTCCCTCTCTGAAGCAGGTAGTCTCTTCTTCCAAACCTGCCTTCCTCTGACGGAGTCAGGTTGATTGGAGGCCTTGGTTTTAAGTAGTGACAAAATAGAGTAATAATGGTGAATTTTTGTTTTCAGGACATTGGAAAATGGAGAAAGGAGCATTGTGCCCGTGTATTTTACAGCTGTTCAGTGAGGCCGTTCCCATGGTGAATTGCAGAGTAATTATACTTTATGGCAAAAATAACATCTTTGTGGGTTTCCCACACAACGTGGTTATGTTACTCAATCAACCCAATCCTAGCATAAGGTCTCACCCAGGGTCACCCTGTAGTAGGCATTCAATGAATAGAAGAATGAAAACTCTAAAGGCTTAGAAACAGATGTAAATCCCTAGAGTCTGACAAATCGGATTTAGAGTAGACTAAGAAGGTTCAGTGAGTAATGTCAATGAAAAATAGTTGGCAACCTGTTGCAACTCTTCATTTGTTTTCTGAGTGGCCTTCCTTCCTCCTTCCCTCCCTTCTTTCTCTCTCTTTTTCTTTCTTTCTTTCCTTTCATCACAGCAATTTTCAAGCACCAAGTAAAGAGAGTTGTCTATTGAATCCCCATGCACGTATCACCCAGCTTTAATGATCATCCAATTTTCTGCTTCGTTATTCTCAACCCCCTCTTTCTTCACACTTTTTTGGAAGTATTTTAGATCAAAACCAAGACATTTCACCCCAAATTACTCCACCCACCATTATTTTAGTATGTCTCTCCAACAGAAGGTGTTTTAAAAATCTACAACAACAATCACACACCCCCAAATTAATGTTTGTAATGCCATCTAGTAGTTAACTTGTGTTTGACTTTTATCTCTTCTAGGCTTCCTGTAAGATTTTTTTCTTAAATGTTAATTTGTGGCTTAAGACTGGTGCTTTCCTACTCTTCATGGTTACCTCTAACACCTTTCCCTTCAAACTCCAATTGAGCACTTATAATTGTTAAATGAATAATTTCTATCTCTATTAATTCACTCGAGGAGCGAGCACTTAAAATGCACTCACCATTATGAAAGGCTCTGGAGCTACCACGGTAAGATAGGGTCCTTGGCCACAAGGATCTTACAATACCAAGGGGAATGTATGGCCAGTTGATTGTCCCTCGAACACTTCACATTCAGCATGATAAAATCAATCTCATCCTAAAAGGCCAGCTCTAAGTTTCTGAAGTCTGATGGTGACCTCACCATTCTTCATGCTTCCCAGGCTCCACACTACTGACTCTTTTTCTTCATCCTGTCAGTTCCAAACCTGACTATTTGTCTTCTGAAATGTTTTCTGTATCCATCTATTTTTTTTCCTCCGGGAAAGCGTTTTTCTGTAATGAAGAAACTGTGATTGTGATGAACTGTGTATGAATTTACAAGGGTCCTGCCTTCTCAGTTGGGGCAAACTGAGAGGGAGTTAGCAGAGCTCCAAGGGTCTGGAGTCCAATGTTTTTCCGGGAGAGGCTTCATATGAAGTGGGCCCGAGGATACGATGTCAGGATGGAGATACAAGAGCACAGGGGAAGGAGCTTGAAAAACAGTACCATGCATCCCATATGACAGGCATGGTAAGTAGGGAATGGGCAAAAAGGACGTAAAGCTGTGACCAGGAGTTTTGGGCGTGAGATAGGGCAGGTTGGAGGCATGACTCTTTCTGGTCCATTTGGAACTTCGTTTGGAAGCAGAAAATCAGTGTTTGATTGCCTGCTTTACCTAATTGCCATGTATCGAATTACTGCAAATTTCACAGCTTCAAACAAATTTTTTTATTATTTCACAGTTTTGCAGGTTAGAAGTCCAGGCAGCTCGGCTGTGTTCTCTGCTCAGGGTCTCACAAGGCTCATGTACAGCTAATGGCCACCAGGGGTCTTATTTGGAGGCTGGGGAAATCAGCCTTCATTTCTATAACCCCTCTCAGGCTATCAAATAGAGAAAAAGACCATCTTCAAATGATGGGGATGATTTCTATTCTCTCTGCAGTTTTCTTTACTGTGGCACTGATCCTAACAACAGACATAATCCTTCTCCCTTTTTCCTCAGCTTAAACAATGGTTTAATCTTCTTACTTAAGAGCTCATGCCCTCTGTTTATGAAAACACACACACACACACAATTTTTTTGTACGTTTGAAAAGACTAATGCTTTGTGTGTGTGTGAATGTGTGTTTTTATTTAAATTAAATTCTTGTGACTTCATGACCTCACCCCACTGAAGATTGAGATGCTAAGACCCTTGCCTTTTCTCATTGATCTCAGGGTCATCTGAAATATTTAGTGTATTTCATACATGATCACATAAACAATGAACTATCTAATTGGTTTTCAAGAAGGCTTTTCTTACTTAGTTTACAAAAATTATAAAAAATAAATTTCCGGGCTTCCCTGGTGGCGCAGTCGTTGAGAGTCTGCCTGCCAGTGCAGGGGACACGGGTTCGGGCCCTGGTCTGGGAGGATCCCACATGCCACGGAGTGACTGGGCCCGTGAGCCACAATTACTGAGCCTGCGCGTCTGGAGCCTGTGCTCTGCAACAAGAGAGACCGCGATAGTGAGAGGCCCGCACATCGCGATGAAGAGTGGCCCCCGCTTGCCGCAACTAGAGAAAGCCCTCGCACAGAAACGAAGACCCAATGCAACCATAAATAAATAAATAAAATAAATAAATAAATAAATAAATAAATAAATAAATAAATAAATAAATAAATTTCCTACTATTAGACTCATCATATACTTCCCAGGCTCTCTTACTGACCACTTTTCCTCAAAAGACTCAGGAGTTTGCTAATTGTAAAGTTTATTTCTGAGGTTAGGGTATGAAAATGAGGATTTTCAACAGGCTATGGATTATATCAACCATGGAAGTGGACATTCATTAACATGCTGCTCAGAAGAAGAAAACAACCCTCAATTTTCTTTCAAACCAATGGGGACACTGTTATCTTTTCTTAATATGGGATTGCAATTAGTACCTATTTATTTCTTAGTGCTTTAGGAAAAAAATTCCCCTCAGCCTCTTTTAGGATCCAATAGTTAGCCTGTGTAAGATTTGATAAATAATATGTTTGCTGGAAATTAGAATCTGATCCAGTACCTTGAAAATCAATAACATCTTGGAGAAAGAGTTCTTAGAAAAAACATAGCAAATACTTGCATATATTAAAAGATAAGATTCACAGGGGTAAGTACTACTATCTGATCAAAGTGAGATGACCAAATTGACTTCTGTAATTTAAGGTTAATTTTCCAACCCGGAATCCATTTGACCTAGTGTTGACTTAAATAGATAGTGCCCTGAAGAAAACTCTTCACTCGGGCTTCTCTGGTGGTGCAGTGGTTGAGAGTCCGCCTGCCGATGCAGGGGATATGGGTTCGTGCCCCAGTCCGGGAAGATCCCACATGCTGCGGAGTGGCTGGGCCCGTGAGCCGTAGCCGCTGAGCCTGCGCGTCCGCAACGGGAGAGGCCACAGCAATGAGAGGCCCGTGTACCGCAAAAAAAGAAAAGAAAAGAAAACTCTTCACTCTAAAAATTATTTAACCTTAACCTTCTGCTATTTTAAAATTTATGTTCCATTTTCTCCAGTACTTGAATTGGCAAAGAAGGAGGGTGGGATGGAATTAGTGCACCTGTGTTTCCATCTTTCCTCTCTTCCTCTTTCCCTTAGCAGATCCAGACAAGATAAAACAGTGTGGTAGGAATACCTGGCCTATAGTTGGTGCTCAGTAAGTAGTTTTTGAATACATAAATGAATGGATGAATGAATGAAGGTAGCACAAAAGCAAGGAAGCTGAATTCTTACAGAGTGGGTTTTATCCTCTATAAGGCAGCAGGTGATTTGCAGGAGCCA